>NC_056744.1:500219024-500539024 GCF_019279795.1 Protopterus annectens
ATATGTATGGCCTGCACATATGGGACAGAGTAGTAGCAGAATAGGCACCGAAATGGAGGAACAGCAAGTAACCATGTCCAAGCGATCTGTAGCAGGTGCAATGTGTGCAACAATGACGTCCAAGGGCGTGTGTAAACACATGTGCAATGTACAGTAGTGTCACCCCCCATGGTAGTGTCCACTGAACAGCAGAGGTGGATGTCAACTGCATGTCTACACAGTACTTCCGCTGTGGTGGTACCATGTGTATGTGTCACCCTATCAGCAAGGGAGCTATCACATGACCAGTGCCACAGTGTGTCCCTGTGGGATGTGCACAGGACCTATGTCCCACAGCATGGTGTGTGTGTCGATCTGCGGAGGTCACACAGGCAGCCCAGGCTGAGCAATGTGGCATGTGTGCACACATGCAGGAGTGCTCCATTCACCCTGCCCACTGCAAACACCATGTAGGAGTACTACATGCATCAGTAATGCGGAGAACATGACCCATGGCAGAGTAGATGACACCCCTGTGTAAGTGGTATGCAGGTGAGTACAGATGTGTTCCCCGTCTGTCATTTGCATATGTAAACTGTCTGAGCCGGGTATACATCACGGCATGACTATACTGTGACATGTAAAGTTGTATCCGTTGTGTAAGGTACACCACAAATGTGTTATTGTAACACTGCCCGCGTGTACATGTGTGTATGGCACAGGTACAAGGGCACCCAATGTACCAGCAAGACATACAGTCCAGAAATGTGTGGCCCTGCAGATGTGTACCCACGCCACAGTGGAATATGGCAACCACAGCACCATGGGGCATGTGTGTGTACAGCAACCATGTACAATGTGATATGCATGTATAGGGACAGTATCCATGTGATACCCAGTGCATGACTGTCGCTATGCAAAGGTGATGTGTATGCACTATGTGTGATGTATCTGACGCAATGACATCTACATGATATATCTGCCACACCGACACCTGTATGGTTGTTAGCAGTATGAGTAGGTTGAGCTAGAATGCTGCCAGGTATGTAGATGTGGTATATGTAGGCATGGACAGTACTCTGTGACAGCATGTTGTGTATGTAAGCAAATAGTGAACATGAGGGGCCACATGACTGAGGACTGTGCAATGTCACATGTACCTGACATTTTGTAGGTAGCATGATATGCCTGCACCACTGTGTGACCTGTCCAGGAGTCACATGGTGTAACATCCTGAGACATAGGGTATGATGTGATGGTGGATGTGTACATTGGCAATACCAGAATGTGGAATGGTGCTGAAGGGCAATGAGGGGATAATGTCTGATTTGTTACCCTCTGTACCACACCAACCACCCATGCAATGGTATGACAGGTGGCCAGCATGTGGATGTGGTGTGCTGTGGCGCACAGAAGCCCAACAAGGGTGCCAGTAAAGGCATGGAGGTCGTCAATGAGTGTGTGAAGCATGTATGTGAGGATGTGGCCCAGTGCCATACTGAATGGCCCAGTCATGGGTGTACAAATGCAGTCCCACACGGCAATGCAGTACCACCATGTGTAGTGTGATAGATGCGGTAGTGTGGTGGTCAAGGTACACAACGTCCATGAATGGGCTGGCAGTCAATTCCAAGTGGGCTGCTGCACAGACATATAACAGCCAGGTTGGTGGGATATAACAACTACGGAGATCGGAGGTGACATTGGGACCGTGTCCTAGGACATAACGTGTGCATGGCGGTACCATGTATGTGTCCACAGGGGCAATGCGATGTCCAGCTATGGATTGGAACCCTGTAGTGAGTGAGAGTGTATATTGTTGGTAGGTACCCCATTGGCAGGCATGATGCCAGCAACATCTGTGTTGGCAATGCCTGGATGACTGTTGTATGCTGCATTGAATGCGGATGTAGCCAAAACAACACAGACATACCACCACACTGCGTGAGGGCCCACACTGCAAATGTATGGCAGCCATGTGTAGGTAGCTAGCTGTGGAGTATGTGATGCACCATGAGGACCCACCATGACTGTCAAGTGATGCACCACACACATGTGAACATAACTACCGTGCAACAGCCTGCACATGTGCCCATACAGCACATGTGCATGGAACAGGAATACCACCGTGGCGTCTGTGAAAAGGCCAGTACCACCATGTCTCTGTGTGGAATAGCATGGTCCCTACCAGTGCGTAAATGTAGCGGAAGTGCACTGTGATATGTGTCAGCATAGTCACGTATACTGTCCATCTGCGGTGCCATGCCATTAACTACCCCGTCAGCTTAACGTTGGTAGTACCGCCGAGAAGCACATGTACCATGCATGCTGCAATGGGTGTGTGTCTAGGAGTGGCTAGCAGGGCTGACATAGATGTTCAGCAAACAGAGGGGATGTCGTGGGTATAGCACACAGACACATGGAGGTATGGTGCATGCCGAGGGTAGTGTAGGTATGGTATGTGTTGTGTAATGTGTCACCCAGCTATGTGTAGTGCATGGCCAAGCATGTGTGGGTACATGGGAGTCCATACTAGGGAAGTGCGTGTTGCTGTCAGCACATGGCAGTAGCAACTGTCCGAGGTGCAATGTACAGTATGACAACACAGCCAGCATGTAACCTGTGGTGTACAGTGTACTCACCGTCGCGTGTCACAATGTGTGTAGCAGTCACAAACATGGGTATCTGAACATGGAGTACCTATGATGCATTGTTTCTCGGGAATATACAGTATGTGTGTAAATCACTGTGTGGTGTGGGAACCACCCACCCGTGTGTGTTGCAGTCCAGGTATGTGCCTAGGAGGTATGATCTGTGTACAATCTGGACTGGCAGGTGTGCTGTGTAGGGCATGGAGGCAGGTCCCAGGCACCGCAGATAAATGACATGCGTGCCTTACTGTGTGTGCAGTGCTTGTGTACAGCACAGTGGAGGGTGCAAGCATTGTCACACATCACTGCATGCCGTGCCTACCTGTGACAGCCCTGACAGACATGTGACACCGCTGCACAGGCAGCATAGCATGTGAAGATGTACATGTGGGCCGCACACCCTAGGCAGATGTCCGCAGGTCATGTGTGCCACAGTAGTGTGGTTGACCACGACTGTCAGACTGGACAAACACCACATGCCTGCATAAGTACAGTATGACCATAGTCAACAGTCCCAGTGACAGAGTAGGCCAATGTACAGTATCCCTGCGTGCAGACCACTGGCTACTGTACACCTGGCTAGACACACACCCGGAGGGTGAATTCACCTTTGAGCCATCACATGTCCCAGTCCATGTGGCCTGTACAATGTCATCACAGCAGGTGGTAAGACAGACACGGTGTACCAGGTGATGTGTCATGCGTGCATATGTTGAGTTGCACAGCCGTTCACATGTCCGCATCATACTGGTGCACGATGTATACCGTTACATGATGTGTGGAACTGCACTGTGACCCACCACAGGGCCATCTGACACAGGTGTGTTGTGAATGGTGTAACCCATGTTCACACAGGATACACACTGCTGTTGTAGGCAGCCATGCTGGTGGCTACCACTGGTACATGCAGTGGTCATACAGACATACCGCACACAGTGTTCATGCAGGAATGTCCATTGTTGTGGATGATGTGTTGCTATGTGAAGGTAGGTGTGTGTTGTGAATGTTACACATCCAGATGACACCATCTGGCGCAGTCATGGTCGTCGACACCATCACACACATCCACAGCAGTCAGAACCCTGTCCTGAGAATGTGTCAGTCACCCTGTACTGTGTGACATATGTGCACATGGCAGAACACCTCCCACTGTCATCTAGGATGGCTACGTGATGGCTGGAATGTGCTGTGGAAATGCACAATGCTGGTATCCCAATGAAGTACCTGGAATCACACACAGTATGCTATGGCAGCCATGTAAACCATGCACAACAATGACCGTCCGACAGACACAAACAATGCGTTGACACGTTGAACATGTGCACATGACAACTCCCAATGAGGTATGTTGCACATATCGATGTACAAATGTCATCTATGGCCATAGCATGGATGCAGACGCACATACCCCACAGGTAGTACCACGTGATGTAGGTAGGGGGGCATTGCTCGTGTACATGTGACAGTAGCTGTACAGCCACATGTCCTGCATAGCCGTCATGTAGGGGTAGCAGTGGCATGTGACTGCTGGACATGCCCGTAAAATTGACCATGTCCCACAGGAGATGTGTTATGTGTGTACCACATGTGATGTGCTGACATCAAGCTGTGAAGTGTACGGCTGCCAGTGTACCTGTGTGACATTGTCTGCGATGGGTGCAAAGGCATATAGTATTGTATTGCATGCCCACAAGCCCCACATAGGTGCATAGCCTGAACATACAATACAAGATGGGTGTGGGATGATAGCAACCTACAGGAGAAGATGGGTACGGGTGGCAGCCCACAGCCACAGGTGCAGGTACGGTGTTCATGTCCATGACACATTAGCACCTGAGAGGCTAGCGTTACAGCTGTACAGGGTTGCATGCATATATGTTCAGCAACATCCCTGTGTGTCCCACCACTGGCCCGTGGACCGATGGACACCAACCAAATGTGCAGATATGATATGTGCACAGCACATCACTGATGCCTACTGTAGAACAGGCTTACTGTGTAGACATGTGCACAGTAGGTCTGCCAGCCGCAGTCAAACACGTTATGTGCGAACCACACCAATAGTCCAGGCCATGCCACAGACGGACGTGCATGCATCTGTGTATGTACGGCTGTGAATGTCTCTGGCATAGCAGTATAGCTGTGTCACCGTTGTGAACAACATTATGAATGGGTTGTATGTGTGAGGGGTGCGTCATACGTGTATGGTCAGATCGACGATACCATCAGTGCCCCTGCTATGTGAACATCCCTGTCCCCATACATGGATACCTATGCTGTGCCCAACACCACATTTCAGGGAGGGATGGCGGTGTGCAGTGCACCAGCAGACATGGGGTGGCAGCAGGCACTGGATGTAGACATATGTGGTACCCACATCAGTGCAGGCAACCATCCATGTGCACGGGATAGCAGTGTGTCCACATACAGCACTGTGTTGATCAATATCCCAGCACATAGCACCTGTCGGGGTTACAGTGTATGCATGGATGTGTGATACCTGCATGCACCAGACACACCCTCACCAAGCAGCGTGCAGCCTACCTTGCATGAGGCCAGTGTCCACACCATGGTGATAGACATGTTGAATGTCCATATACACATAGCAATGACATATGGAATGGACAGCCACCCTGCCAATATTGTCAACCCCCTGGTGGTTCACATCCCATACCATCTTTGGCATCCCTGCCATACCATGCAGCCCTGCCCAGCAAGGCTGCATGAGCTATCCTGATCCTACATGGTGCAATGGACAAAGGCACTGTCACTATCAACCATACACAGCAGTAATGTGGCGGTGATGCACCGTGTGGAGTCAGAGGTGCATGTGATGCTTGGAGAATGTGTGTGTGTACATGGTATGCATGGCCTTTCCTGCTAATGTGTCATGGTTATATGTCTATCACATGTGCAACACAGGTGAGCTGTGGCAAGTTGTCCAACACCCGTACAGTGCTGTGTGGATGTACATGGCACAACACATGCATGTGCAGGTATCCATGTGTATGTGTACAGTGCCACTGCTGACGTTCATAATGGCCATGGTGATGTCTACTGACATATACACAGCATCCAGGTGAACAGTAGAACCGGCGTCACATGGGGACCCATGCCAACTGATATGGACACAGGTGCAGCCAGGTACACATGTCCACAGCAGGCTAACATCTACATGGTGCGTGTACAGTGTGATGAGGTGACACACAGATATGATATGACACCCACTGCTCAATGGTGTGAAGCCAACACATCGGCTGTGTCACTGCCATGATGCCTTTCACAGATTACTGTGCAGATGTTGTACATGTCATAGCAATGTATTTCCAGCAGTATGCCAGCACAGCAGTGTAAATGTGACCTGCCACCATCATTATGTCTTACAGATAATGCCACGTTCCCGGCTGCCTGCCTTTAGCCGTCAGGAAGATGAGGTCATCATACCGATGTTACATGACAACTATGACATCTTATTCAGCCATGTGCCACTGCAGGCACAACAATGTGAGGAGATGTGGCAGGAGATGCGCAGGAGGGTGAACAGCCTGGGCGGCTACAACCGCACATACCAACAGATCCGCAGGCACTGCACAGACCTAATCCGGCATGCGAGACAGCGTGCCGCTGCAATCGCCAGACAACAAGGTGGGACAGGTGGTGGGCCACAAACCCAGCCCCACTCACAGCCACGGAGGAGCTCCTGGCCAGTCTGGGGACACCCATGGAACAACACGCGGAAACCCTCGCGTCCATCGTGGAGGTGGGTGTCTCCCAACCAATGAGCTCGGAGCTGCCTGGTAAGTCAGTGTTGCATGTTTGTATGATAAGCGACGTAGGAGTGGGTGTCATAGTACAACACATAATATAGCAACACATGCCAGGTATATGGCCACCCAAGATGCATACTACAGTATGCTATGTTGTGTTACCACACGTGCATAGCACATGCTAACTCTGAATGCATGATGTGACATGCACAGTGCTGACCGTGGTGATAGTAATGGATAATGTGTATACCTTTGTGTCATCCCTATACAGGTACGTCTGGCATGTCGCAAAGACAAGGGTCTGTCGCAGGTAAGTCTGTTGCTAGTCAAAGGCATGATACGGTGTATTGATATTCCCCATGTGTCCAGGTATGACATGCACACCTGGGTGTGCCCCAGTCACGGTATACAGGTTGCACCACCCGACACACACACCACCCATGTACAGTAGGTACAACCGTTAGTGTAGAGTGGCATGACACCACATAACCTATTGGTGTGTTACGTGCAGTCAGCTATGCATACAATGGTGTAGGTGTTCCACAATGGCTGCATGTGTAGTATGCATTGGTATGCCTCTGCAGTATGCACACAGTACCACATAGTGAGCTGTGATCTGGCCAGAGCACAGGTGTTACCACTGTGACCTATGCCCCTGCATCGGGTGCACACGTTGTGACATGGCACATGCCATGTCCCATGCACGTGGATGTCTGTCTGCAACATTTTCACACCATGACATGACCTATGCACGACATAGCAGACATCCACAATGTCTGCATAGCCGTAGGGAATGTGACACGTCAGACTAGTACGGTTGTATGTCACATGGGCCACCACAGGGCCATGTGCACGATGTCCATCATACACAATTGTCGATGACCCAGACAAACAAGGCCATGGGTGATACCTACAGGCATGTTGCCACACAGTACATCCACAGTGGGTAGTCACCATTGCACCCTGTCCACAAATAGTGGGCTCATCACTGTAGTGGACCCCTGGACATCCGATGTGGTACACCAGTGAAATGGAATGCCTGTCTACAGCCACTACAGGTGCCACCAATGTCCACCATATATGTGCTGCTGAGCAGCTGAACTGACTTTCAGACATGGCAATGTAATGCGTCCAGGTCACGCATCGCACAGAAACATACCTGTGTCCTGCTACCATGCAGTGGCACAGTGCTTGTACTCCACACTGTACAGCTATGTACACAGCTCACACCAACCACACCTGCACAGACATCCCTGTTACACATGCATTGTATCTGTAGACTGTACACATAACACTGCACTGTGACAGCCGTTGTGATGTGGTGCATGTGGTGGGACACCATCGTCACATGTCCACATGATACCGCACATGTTTGTGGTGTACATGACATAGTGACGGCAGCCATGTGTACTGTTAACTCGCCCGTGGCCACACGGTGTATCACGGTGATGCATGCAAACTACCATGAATGTGTGTACTGCATGCCTACTATAAGACACCTGCCTGTTGTAGTGTTCCCACCAGGGCAGTGTGCATACTGCCACTATGAAAGTCTGGGCTGCATTCACTGGTCTGTGGTGTGGGAATGCTGCATGCCACCTGCAATATCACATGCATGATGTGTCTGCATGTGTGTGTCCACGTGTGTGTGTCAGCGTGTGTGTGTGTGTGTGTGTGTGTGTGTGTGTGTGTGTGTGTGTGTGTGTGTGTGTGTGTGTGTGTGTGTGTGTGTGTGTGTGTGTGTGTGTGTGTGTGTGTGTGTGTCTGCATGTCTGTAATGTAACGGTATGTCTTTGTATTGACAGGTGCTGTAGGTGCGTTCCCCTCCTGCGGTCCATCTGATGCTAGTGTCCCCACAGATACTAGTGGTGATGACCATGTGCATGAGGCACAGGCAGGGTCGTCACAGGCAGACACTGTGCCATTGGAGAACATCACACTTACGTCCCCTTCATCCCCGCACAGTTCAGATGCCGACATACCCCAACACCGTTGCCCATAGATGACGGTCAGTCAGCGTCTGTTGGCACCGAGCAGGAATGTGTGGTGGCTGCAGAAGGTGTGGGTACACATGATGTTGCCAGTGTAATGACTGGTGCAGTGCCACACAGGCATGTGGCAGGTGCTGCTCGTAGGGAGCACTGCTAGACATACACCTGCCGTACAGGGTGCAGCAGCTGGTATAACCAGACGCATGTTCCAGACTGTAATGGCGGCGCAGGCACGTGCCGAACAGCAGAACCAGGAAGGGCAGAGGCTGCAGAGGTCTGCAATCCGTTCCTTGAATGAGAACATCCAGTCATTGGCGAATGCCCAACAGCATCTTGCCAATGTTCTGGATAGGAGATTGGGTGAGATGGCTGGGATCCTCGACCGAGGCATGGCCATCCGTGAGCATGAGCTGTCCATGCTGGAACACCTGGTAGGGGTGAGGCATAGGCGCGTGGGCATGGGCCAGTAACACCACCAAGTGCAGGTCAACGTGTGCGTGCCACCTCCCATGCCCACCCACACAGTGCTGGTAGCAGCAGCAGTGCAGCTGCTACTACACCAACCACACCAGGACACAGCAGGCCACGTGGACGTGGCCCTGGATGGCCCCAGCGTGGCCACGTTTCCAGCGGACATGTGACATCGGAGAGTGGACAGTCTGTACCTCCACCCGGTAGTGCCCGTGCGACCCCAGGCAGGCACGGGTCACGTCGCCCATGGCGGACACAGTGAGCCGTAACACCTGCACTGTACGGTCTGGGGCTGCCAAGCATACCTCATGTAGGCATCACAGATGACTGAACTGTGTACACACATACCCACACACAGCAAACACAACTGTAGGGCTCCACCACATCTACATGCATTCTACACAGTCATGCCCAGTCAATGCACAGGCCCTTACACACACACATGATGTCATCCATTGGTACAGCCCATGCCTGTGGCACACATATCACCCTGTGCATATGATGAAGTCTCTGCCGCAGAACCGTGAGCTACACCATCGGTTGCGGTTATGCAAACATATTCTGATGCACAGGGTGGACAAGATAGTGAGAGGTGTATGTGATACTTGTGTCCACATAGTACGTGATGTGTATGTTGCGGTGTGTGTGTATGGCTGGTGACAGGTGTGTATGTGATGTGGGTTGTGCACTGACATCATGCAGCAGACATACCATGTAGTGCAGGTGCAGCATTCATTGTTCTGTGTACACAGTATGCATGGTGGTTACATGTGTAACACCATGTTGGTTCAGTTAACCCGTATGCCAATGATGGTGTACTTGCATGTGCCTACTGGGAGCACTGTTATCAGTTCCCCATGTGTAGTCGTGGGGTACCCACAGGCATGTCTGGCAACATCAGCATAGCACAGGTACCCACAACCGGCATGAACCCCTACATAGGTACATAGGCGCACATGTACATACCAGGCTATGTGCCCTATGACATGTGTAGACCTAGCATGACTGTGTGTGGCTGCTAACACCCCTTAGGATGGGGATGCCACATCCATCAGTCTCCAGTCCCTCGTCCAGCACTGACACACAGATGATGCCTGGCGCATAACTATGATCACACATCCACACGTCATGATTACTCCTGGACAAAGGCAATCAGGGCCTTTGCTTCACATGGGCTGGCACTCCTCTCCGTGTTGTAGGGGGTCTCCGGGCGTTGACCCTGTTCCCCCAGCACGTCCTACTCATCTTTGTGGTGAGGTGTCTGACAGTCGCTTCTGTGCCCGTGTTTGCCTGGAGCCTAGGAGGTGGAATATGCCCATGTCACCCAGGTCAGACATGGCCGTGTATGTCAGGCACAGATCATCACAGAGCAGATGTGCTGGGAAAGTATACAGCCGGAGTCCCCTTGGTCGTGCAGCGTGTGACGCATGTCCCAGCACCTTCATCCCCGCGTTGTGGAACGTTTGTGGTCCTTCCGAGTGCTGCAGGTGTCAGGTTAGGTACAGCCCAGATGTGCCATTGTACGCAATCATTGCTCTGGTGTGTGATGTGTACAGGGGTACAATGAACACCCCTGATGTGGATGTGATTCCTTCCAGACCAGGTGGCCACAGTGGAATGTCTTCACACCCACATTGGCATTGTGTGTGTTGACAGAGGTTACCGACAGGTGTGGTACCCATTTCCATGAACATGTCCACCATGTTGAATGGCTTACCACCTACATGTTACATCGGGCTGAACATGTCCTTCACACTGGGTAGGTCTGCACCTTCTCTGGCATGTAGCAGCAGGCCATGGCTCTGGCACCAGTTATCCATGTCTATGACGCCCTAGGTGGATGTCCGTGTCAGATGGGGTGTTGGGTATGGTGGCCGGTGTAGTCATCAGCATACCTTGTCTGCCACAATCCCCCTATGTTTGCATGCACATTGGAAGGTCGAATGCCGTATGGCAGGGGGCCCAGGACTGAGCCCTGTGGGCCTCCACTGGAGACCAGATTTGAGTCTGACACGGCACCAGGAACACCAACCCTGTGTGGTGTGACCTCCAACCATTCTGAGAACCATCGTGTGACATATGTCGCCACATGTACGCTGGCGAGCCTTTCCATGAGTCCCATGTGGAGTGTGTTCTGAACGCTCCCACCAGGTCATGGTAGTGTGTGCAAACCGGCGTACCCCCATCAATGGCCTTGGTGACCGCTCCAGACAGGACGAGCAGGTTTGGGAGGCAGGATCCGCCCTTGACTAGGTTGTTGTGGGTATGTTCTGGTATTGGCTGTACACCACTGTCTGTATCCATGGGCACCTGTATGGACCTCCCCGCAGCTTTGCAGACAAGGCTTGTCAAGCTGATAGGGCGGGAATGTCTACAGTCCAGAAGAGCACTACCCTGGCATAGTGGGACCACAGATGCCATATGCCATCCATCGGGGACCTAGCCCATACTAAGGCTAACATGACACAGTGACCTCATGTGTGGGCCGAGGGCCTCAATGAGGTTGGGTAGCACACAGCCAGGGACACCATCGGGGCCCATTGGTGCTGTGTTAACCGCCTTACAGATATCAGATCACTCCAGGGCATATGAGATGTTTCGGAGGCTAGACTCTGGTGGGATGGATATGTCCCCTCTTGGGGGGGGGTGGATGTATGCATGGAACATGTCCGCTGGTTTGTTGACAATGTCTGTGGGTGCAGTGACCGTTGTACCATTCTGGATCATTTCTGGCCATGTCTGTGCGCTCCCACCCATGTCCCTACCACAGTTAGGGAAGGCCCTATGGTTGTCTCATGTGCCCTCTGCAGTACCACTCCCACAAGCGGCCTTGGATGATTGTATGTGTGGCCGTATGGTGACGCCTGTATGAATGGGTGATGGCTTCCCTGGTACTGATATTGCTCTGTCATGTATTAGCTCCAACTGTTGATGTACAGCTTGTCAGTGGCTGGGGTCCACCAGACCATGTGCCTACCTTTGGTGGACAAGGTCCTGATGTTATCATGATCGCTTGGTGCAGACATTCATGGGGGTGCTCAGAGAAGGCATTCGTAAGGGAGTTGGCAGTGTGGCCTGTGTTCACCACTGGCATGGAGGACTTGTAGGGTACCACACCGGTCGTATGATGTGTGTGGTTTGCTGTGGAGAGGTCGTCACTTAGGTCCCCCATGCGGTGTTGGGTGCAGGATGTGGATGACCAGTGGATCCACTATATGGTCTGGCATCACCATTGAGGGCTGTACATCCTGTGTGGGGCATATCCTCACCATGTGTGATGGGCAGAACTGGTAGACGTCCCCCCCTAGTGGGTATGGTTCATGGCTGTTTCACAGCGGCCAGGTGTAAGAACACCTGGGACGGTGGCGTGGGGTGTTGTGTCATGGGTAATGTTCGGTCTATGTATGGGTGGTTGATGTCACCCAATACGGTGCTGTTGTGAGCATGCACACTCACCAGTGTCCTCAGGACATCTGTGCAGGTATCCTGGGTTTGGGAGGGTGGTCTGTAGCATGCAACAAACTGTAGGGCAGTCCTACCCATGGTTAATTGCACCTGGATATTCCCCGCTGCAACGACCACGTCTGTGGCATGGCGGGTTGCTGTTGTGTGGCTGGACACACGGCGGTCCACATTCTGCCACCCATGCCGTCGCACCATGTGTATGCATGTCTGCTCTGTGCCGAGTCTAAGTGTCTGAGCATGCCCAGTAAGCAGCTGTGTAGATAGACACACAGCACAGTGCACACCGCGCCCGACTGCAGTAATACCCGGGTGCATGCCTGTATCCCCCATGGCCACGTCTGTGGCATGGCCGGTTGCTGTTGTCTGGCTGGACACACGGCGGTCCACATTCTGCCACCCATGCCGTCGCACCATGTGTATGCATGTCTGCTCTGTGCGAGTCTAAGTGTCTGAGCATGCCCACTAAGCAGCTGTGTAGATAGACGCACAGTACAGTGCACACCACGCGCGACTGCGTTGATACGCCGTGAGCATGTCTGTCTCCCCTTTGCAACCGCTGGGTGTGGGAGGCATGGCCAGTACACCCGCCGGTACACGAAAGTCGTCACCGATGTCTGCTACTATGCGTGTAGCCATGGCCAATGGCATCCTGCATAGATATGGTGACCATCCAGGTGACACATATGTGGCTGTCATGCCACATTGGCTGCCTCCTGCACGCCGGATGCCCTCTCATAGGGTGAACTGTCATGTGGTGCATCCCGTATTCCTGTCGTGATGTACTGATCAGTAGTTATTTGGTATTCCTGACTGCAGCACTAACGTGTTACTGTACGGCCACCTTGGGATGGTAACAGGCTGCGTGACTGCGCACTCTGACTTCATTCCCGATCGGACGCATTGCCTCTGCAGATGATACCACCCACCTAGGGGTATGCCTCCTGACAGTGCTGTGCTCAGTAATCCCAGTAGCGCGTTCTGTAAATGCTTCATACTGTAGTGAGTTCATGTAGATAGGCGTAAGTTCGACTCCCGGCCCTTCCGTGTGTGTGTGTGTGTGTGTGTGTGTGTGTGTTTCCAGCTGCCTCTGCGGATGAACATGCTTTTAGGCGGCAGCAGCACATACCTTGGCTATTGCCAGCTATTGTCTTACGGGTGATGTCACCCACCTAGAAGTATGCCTCTGACAGCGCTGTGCTCAGTAAACTCGGTAGCGCGTTCTGTAAATGCTTCATACTGTAGTGAGTTCATGTAGATAGGCGTAGGTTCGACTCCCGGCCCTTCCGTGTGTGTGTGTGTGTGTGTGTGTGTGTGTGTGTGTGTGTGTTTCCAGCTGCCTCTGCGGATGAACATGCTTTTAGACGCTTCGCAACACATACCTTGGCTATTGCCAGCTATTGTCTTATGAGTGATGTCACCCACCTAGAAGTATGCCTCTGACAGCGCTGTGCTCAGTAAACTTGGTAGCGCGTTCTGTAAATGCTTCATACTGTAGTGAGTTCATGTAGATAGGCGTAAGTTCGACTCCCGGCCCTTCCGTGTGTGTGTGTGTGTGTGTGTGTTTCCAGCTGCCTCTGCGGATGAACATGCTTTTAGGCGGCAACACATACCTTGGCTATTGCCCGCTATTGTCTTCGGGGTGATGTCACGCGCCTAGAACTATGCCTCTGAGAGCGCTCTGCTGAGTAAACTCGGTAGCGCATTCTGTAAATGCTTCATACTGTAGTGAGTTCATGTAGATAGGCGTAAGTTCAACTCCTGGCCCTTCCGTGTGTGTGTGTGTGTGTGTGTGTGTGTGTGTGTTTCCAGCTGCCTCTGCGGATGAACATGCTTTTAGACGCTTCGCAACACATACCTTGGCTATTGCCAGCTATTGTCTTGCGAGTGATGTCACCCGCCTAGAAGTATGCCTCTGACAGCGCTGTGCTCAGTAAACTCGGTAGTGCATTCTGTAAATGCTTCATACTGTAGTGAGTTCATGTAGATAGGCGTAAGTTCAACTCTCGGCCCTTCCATGTGTGTGTGTGTGTGTGTGTGTGTGTGTGTGTGTGTGTGTGTGTGTGTGTGTGTTTCCAGCTGCCTCTGCGGATGAACATGCTTTTAGATGCTTCACAACACATACCTTGGCTATTGCCAGCTATTGTCTTGCGAGTGATGTCACCCGCCTAGAAGTATGCCTCTGACAGCGCTGTGCTCAGTAAACTCGGTAGCGCGTTCTGTAAATGCTTCATACTGTAGTGAGTTCATGTAGATAGGCGTAAGTTCAACTCCCGGCCCTTCCGTGTGTGTGTGTGTGTGTGTGTGTGTGTGTGTGTTTCCAGCTGCCTGTGTGGATGAACATGCTTTTAGACGCTTCGCAACACATACCTTGGCTATTGCCAGCTATTGTCTTACGAGTGATGTCACCCACCTAGAAGTATGCCTCTGACAGCGCTGTGCTCAGTAAACTCGGTAGCGCGTTCTGTAAATGCTTCATACTGTAGTGAGTTCATGTAGATAGGCGTAAGTTCGACTACCGGCCCTTCCGTGTGTGTGTGTGTGTGTGTGTGTGTGTGTGTGTGTTTCCAGCTGCCTCTGCGGATGAACATGCTTTTAGACGCTTCGCAACACATACCTTGGCTATAGCCAACTATTGTCTTCTGCAGAGATGTCACCCGCCTAGAAGTATGCCTCTGACAGCGCTGTGCTCAGTAAACTCGGTAGCGCGTTCTGTAAATGCTTCATACTGTAGTGAGTTCATGTAGATAGGCGTAAGTTCGACTCCCGGCCCTTCCGTGTGTGTGTGTGTGTGTGTGTGTTTCCAGCTGCCTCTGTGGATGAACATGCTTTTAGACGCTTCAAAACACATACCTTGGCTATTGCCAGCTATTGTCTTGCGAGTGATGTCACCCGCCTAGAAGTATGCCTCTGACAGCGCTGTGCTCAGTAAACTCGGTAGCGCGTTCTGTAAATGCTTCATACTGTAGTGAGTTCATGTAGATAGGCGTAAGTTCGACTCCCGGCCCTTCCGTGTGTGTGTGTGTGTTTCCAGCTGCCTCTGCGGATGAACATGCTTTTAGACGCTTCGCAACACATACCTTGGCTATTGCCAGCTATTGTCTTGCGAGTGATGTCACCCGCCTAGAAGTATGCCTCTGACAGTGCTGTGCTCAGTAAACTCGGTAGCGCGTTCTGTAAATGCTTCATACTGTAGTGAGTTCAAGTAGATAGGCGTAAGTTCAGCTCCCGGCCCTTCCGTGTGTGTGTGTGTGTGTGTGTTTCCAGCTGCCTCTGCGGATGAACATCCTTTTAGACGCTTCGCAACACAAACCTTGGCTATACCAGGCCATTCCTTTACGGATGTTGCCACCCACCTGTACATGTGCCTCTGCTGGTGGTGTGCTCGGTGGTCCACGTAGCGCATTCCATACCTGTGTTGTACATTTGTGCGGTTGGGTATGTGGGGGTGTGGTCAATCACCATGCGTGCCCCATGTGTTTGTGTCCAAGCTCCCAGCTGCATGGGTTCATAGGGTATGGCTTTGAGGTTTACGCGGAACACCCATAACCTGCCGCCATCCTTGTGTTTGTGGATGGTGGGACGCAGCTCATGTACCACTTGTGTGCTTGTTCTGGTCGGCGACCTCCGTAGCGTGTTCTCCACGTGCACCCTACTATGGTGTGGTGGGGTGGTGCTGTATACATTACACTCACGGGCCTGCCAGATGTGTCCGTCTGTATCTCTTTCTTTGTATATCTATGTACCTATGTTGTGCCCGTACCGCTGCTCTACCATGGACAGCTGTCTTTCCCATGTATCGCATACTTGCACGGCTGACACATATAACTGTGGTACGTTGCATATCCACACATTGTCCATGCACCGTCCGTATTCCAGAACACCTCATAGACATCTGCTGGATTACGTGGCAGACAGCTATCCTTGCTGTCCTGACACTGTACCCATACACGACATACACCTTGTGTGTACTTGCCTATTTATGGTGTGTGTATGTCTAACTGTGCTGTATGCATGGCGTGTGTGCGTCCGCTATAGCCATCTGTGCAGGTGTCGCCACTATGGGTTATCCTTGTGGACGCTGTTACATGTGCGTCTGCACATACCTGCAGACTGTACTACCCTCCGGCGGCAGCGGCCTTAGATCGGCCGCTGCCCTAGGCTGTGGGGCTACATGGCGCCGCCACCACAACACATGGTGCACCCATCTTGGTATACCTCGTGACACGCCTACTAGACAGGTGGCCCTACTAGGCGGCGCCCTGGGCAGCCGCAGGATTGGCGTATGCCTCTGGCCGACTATGGGCACATCACAAGGCATACGTCTACATTTGGTGTTTTACGACGTCTAGGTTATAACACCACAGGAGGGACCTCCTCAGCTATGCTGTAGAATGCGGATGTAGATAGATTAGTAGGTGGAGGGTTGGCCACACACCAGGGCTGACCGATGGATAACTGCTGAGGCCTCTTTTGAGAAGCAGGTGGAGCAAACACCCGTAACGGGAATGTAGTGTAGATACAGATGTAGAGTTAACATACATTTGTCCACTCTGTCAGTTCTGTACCATTGTATTACAGTGATATGCTATGCATATCTTCCATATACATTGTTAGGTCTTTGATTGTTGAGGATTCGGCATAGTACAATATCATATAATACGTGTGTTCATAGGATGCTTTCTGAGATGTTGACATGTGTGTGTGTCGTTAGCAGTGCGTCTGTGCTTTCTATGCTGTGGCTACATGTTCATTGTTCGCATAGAAAGTGACAAATGGAAGTGTAAGGGGGGATATTTAAAGCCTGGATGCTTCCATGTTATGTATAAGTCTCACGGGGCCTACGGGTGATAGCGCTTACATGTCTATGAAGTACCTTTGGATACCATATGTGACCTGTCGTGGACGAAATGTTTACGTTGACTGTTCCATCTACCTATGTGTGACATGGTTTGTGTGCCATAGGGTGCCAGTGAGTCTTTATTGTTGATTAGGTGTATTCCATGGTCAATTGACATTAATCCTATTATTTCACTGAAGGATGTCTTTCATTGGTGGGAACGCCATAGTTTGACCATCGTATGTCTTTCCCAGCTGACGTTGATATTGTGCCATTGGTATGGTTCCACAGGTCACCCATCTGTTCCGCTGTATGGAGCGTGATCCCCATTTATGTGCTGGCAGATTGAGTGCTGTGCGCGGTATCCGCAGAGCGGTCTGGCTTTGTATGGGGAGTGTCTACTGTAGTCCCTATCTGTATTTCCTGGGTTATGCCTTGCAACAGCTGTGGGATTCCACCAGGTTTGCAGTTATGGGTGCCATCTTGGCGTGCGTTTGTCCATCCATGGGAACTGCCTACTGGACACTAGTATAGGGCTGTACACATTTCACAGCTGCATTCTGCATTTTCCGGTGGATGATTGGCATTATTAGTGCGGAGTAATGCATATGCCATGCCCACGTCCCTCACACGGGGCGGGACAATGATTCATCTGCCAATCCACACGAGACCCATTTTTGCATACCCACGATCCCATGGCTGCAACTCTCGACAGTACCCATTGCACATCCTTCATGTGTGCGGGAATGGGATGTGAACGCACGTCTATGGACTCAGCAACCTGGGGAGTCCTATTCATATGTCCTGCATTTCATGGACACTTGTCATCAACCTTGAACACGTTGGTGGTGCATATATGTAGCTGTGCCATGGTCACGGTTGTCACTTCATCTGGGTCTCCCGATCGCAGCAGGTTGACATTTCGTACGGATAAATTTTTGGGTCCTACAATGGACACCAATGTGCATATGTAAAGTGTAGAATGTATTGGACTGTGTCCATCTGGCCAGTGGGTTTGATTGCTGCTGTATGTTCAGCAATCACGAATGTCTGTTTGAGTACCCATATTATGTAGTGCTACGTAAACCGGGTTTTCCACCACTGAACACAAATGGTGTAATTCCAATGATGCAGGCTAACAATTGCTTTAACTGATCCAGATTTCCCATTGGGACATTCCGCCTCTGTATTGTCGAAATAACACGGACGAAGTGGATCCTATTAATTCCTTGAAGGATGTTCTTTCTATGTGGCTCGCCATAGATTCACCATCCCATAACCTTCCTAGTTGGCGTTGTTGGTGTGCCATTAGTATGTGTTCATGGGTCGCCCATTTGTTCAGCGGTATGGGCGGTGATCCCCATTCTCTTGCTGGCAGATTGGGTGCTGTGTGCGCCGGTATTCGCGGCGGTCTGGCTTTGTATGGGGTGTGTCTACTGTAGTCCCATCTGTATTTCCTGTGTTATGCCTTACTACAGCTGTGGGATTCCACCAGGTTTGCAGTTATGGGTGCCATCTTGGCGTCGTTTGTCCATCCATGGGAACTGCCTAATGGACACTAGTATAGGGCTGTACACATTTCACAGCTACATTCTGCATTCTCCGGTGGATGATTTGCATTATTAGTGCGAATGCATATGCCATGCCCACGTCCCTCACGCGGGCGGGACAGCGAATCATCTGCCAATCCACACGAGACCCCTTTTGCATACCCACGATCCCATGGCTGCAACCCTCGACGGTACCCATTGCACATCCTTCATGTGTGCGGGAATGGGATGTGAGCATGCGTCTATGGACTCAGCGACCTGGGAGTCCTTTTCATTTGTCCTGCATTTCATAGACACTTGTCATCACCGTTGAACACGGTGGTGGTGCATATATCTAGCTGTGCGTAGTCACGGCTGTCAGTTCTTCTCGGTCTCTCGATCGCAGCCGCTCACATTGCATACGGATAAATTTTTGGGTCCTACAATGGACACCAATGTGCATATGTAAAGTGTAGAACGTATTGGACTGTGTCCATCTGGCCAGTGGGTTTGATTGCTGCTGTATGTTCAGCAATCACGGATGTCTGTCTGAGTACCCATATTATGTACTGCTACGTAAACCGGGTTTTCCGCCACTGAACACAAATGGTGTACTTCCAATGATGCAGGCTAACAATTGCTTTAAAAAATCCGATATCACATTGGGACATTGCTGCTTCTGTATTGTCATATTAACACGACCAAAACATGTAGGTCCTATGAATTCATGGAAGGATGTTCGTTATAAGCGTGAACGCCATAGTGTATGGATCCTATCACTTTCACAGTTGGCGTTGTTGGTGTGCCATTGGTATGTGTTCCGCAGGTCACCCATATCTTCCAGCGGTATGGGCGGTGATCCCCATTATGGTGCTGGCAGAGTGCGTGCTGTGTATGCGCCGGGATTCACAGCGGTCTCATTTTCTGAGGAGTGTGTACTGTGGTCCCTATCTATATTCCTGTGATATTCCTGTGGTATGCCTTACTGCAACTGTGTGATTCCAGCAGGTTTGCAGTTATGGGTGCCATCTTGGCGTCGTTTGTCCGTCCATGGGAATCGCCTACTGGACACTGGTATAGAGCTGTACACATTTCACAGATGTAGTTAGCATTCTCCGGTGGATTATTCGCATTATTATTGGGGGGGGTTACGCAGGTGCTATGCCCACATCCCTCCCACGGGGAGGGACAACGGATCATCTGCCAATCAACACCGGGCACCATATCTGCATACCCACTATCCCATAGCTGCAACCCTCGACGGTACCCATTGCACATCCTCCATGTGTGCAGGAATGGGATGTGGACGCACTTCCATGGACACGACATTCTGGGGACCTCTGTCCATATGGCATGCATTTCATGGACACTTGTCATCACCCTTGAACACACTGGTGGTGCATATATCTACCTGTGCCGTAGTCACGGCTGTCACCTCTTCTGGGTCACACGATCTTAGCCTGTTGCCAATACCGGATACATTTTTGGGTCCTACAATGGACACCGATGTGCATATGTAAAGTGTAGAACATGTTGGACTGTGTCCATTTGGCCAGTGGTTTGGACTGCTGCTGTATGTTCCCCAGTCGCGGATGTCTGTTTGCCTACCCATATTATGTAGTGCTACGGAACCCGTGTCCTTCCAATTAACCCAAATGGTGTTAATCTAGTACTGCAGGTTGGCAACTGCTTTAACTAATCCTCAGAGGTCCCATTATGAACTATCCGCCACTGTATTGTCATTATAACACAGCCGGTACATGTAGAACCTATTTATTCATGAAAGGATGTTCTTTATGAGTGGGAATGCCATAGTTTAACCATCCTATGACCTTCCTAGTTGACGTTGTTGGTGTGCCATTAATATGTGTTCCACAGGTCGCCCGTATGTTCAGCGGTGTGGGCGGGTGATCCCCATATTCTTGCTAGCAGCTTGGTTGCTGTGCGCGGGATTCACGGCAGGATGGATTTCTATGGGGAGTGTCTACTGTTGTTTCCATCTGTATTTCCTGTGTTATGCCTTACTGCAGCTGTGTAATTCCACCGTCCTTGCAGGTATGGATGCCATCATGGACGTAGGCTTGTCCATCCATGGGAATTGCCTGCTGGACACTGATATAGGGCTGTACACATTTCACACATGCTTTTAGCAATATCCGGTGGATGCTTTGCATCATTATTGGGGGGGAAGGCACGTGCTATACCCACATCCCTCCCACGGGGCGGGACAACGGATCATCTGCCAAACAACACCGGGCCCCATTTCTGCATACCCAGGATCCCATGGCTGCAGCCCTCCACGGTACCCATTACACATCCTTCATGTGTGCGGGACTGGGATGTGGACGCACTTCTATGGACATGACAATCTGGGGATTTCTGTTCATATGTCCTGCATTTCATGGACAGTTGTCATCAACCTTAAACACGCTGGTGGTGCATATGTCTAGCTGTGCCGTGGTCATGGCTGTCACTTCGTCTGTGTCGATCGCAGCTGGTTGATGTTGCGGATGGATCAATTTTTGGAGTCCTACAGTGGACACCGATGTGCATATGTAAAGTGTAGAACTTGTTGGACTGTCACCATCTGGCCAGTGGTTTTGGCTGCTGCTGTATGTTCCCCAATCGCGGATGTCTGTTTGACTACCCGTATTATGTATTACTTGGCCTATCTATATCCACGTGCCAGTAAGCGGAAATACAGCAAACCCTGAGTCCTGGTCATCTTCATAAAAGACATTTTTGAACATAAATCAGGCCGAAACGGACAATGACAACAACCATACACTCCACAGTCAAAGGATACTGAGCTCTTTCACCCACTGACATGGGGCATCGTCGGTCTGAAATACATGGGATAGTCGTCCCTTATACACTTCCTTCAGAGTCAGTTTAAAGTCAATTAATCAATACACCTGATCATAGTTAAGTGGACAGTGCTCCGAGTCATGATGATAAAGTGACATATACATATCAGTGTTGCATACATTACTTAATGGAAACAATAATACAACAACAATATGTTAATATAACTACAATATTGGTCAATACAATCAGTATATTGAAACATAGTTGATAATTGTTGTGAGTGAACCTTAGAATGTAGTGTGTTGATCATGCTATTGTATATCAATGTGTATAATTGTTGCATTACGATTCCAAAGCATGGAATACATAAGTACAATTACAGCATATTTTGTATAAATATGAATGTAAATAAGAGTCACAATATTACATATGAATATGACTGTATAAAAACTATATCAATATGAAATGGAATACACTGTAGTTGTTTACATCTTGTTTTCCAGTGGCAAATCTATGTCCATGCGTCATATCTACGGGCCGTCGGACTGCTGTGTGTAGATATGTACATGTGAACCCCTCGTTTCATACCTTTCTTTGTTACTGTCTGTGGATTACCTGTGTACACACATCAATTACCATGCCATACCTTTCCACTGTACAGGTTCTGGCATGGTGTATGGATGGTTGGCCCTTAATCTTGCAGTGTGTTACATTGACCTGTGCCTATCTGGCAAATCGCTGGCGTGACATGTGTGACCTTCTTGCTTGTTTAGAGACCTGATCCCATAATTGTGACGTGCTTCCACTGGCCATATATTTCTCTGTCGTTTGGGATCTGTGTGTAACCAGTCCTTTCAGGACACTTTCTATTGTTGTTCTTTTGTGGTTACATATATGAGTACTTTTGTATGTTGTGCTATTATTGTGTGTGAATCATTTCTCCACTGGCCTCTGCTGACACTGGACATATATCCGGTAGCCTAGGCCGGTCAACAAGTGTGAGCCAACTGAACACATTTCGTACGAGGGCACCTTCTGACAAGTGGGTCGGGTTGCTGATGCATAACCGTCATCGATCCATACTACTAACACACACGTTATTCTATCGACATTCTATGTTTGTCTCATCACATAGCGTGTGTTTCTGATTATTTCTAATGGTACTTTACATGGCATTGCCCGATTCCATACTTTCAGGGGCTGACATTTCTGAGACATGTATGATTGACGTGGAGGACACATCCTCAACTTTCCCTGCTTCGTGTGGATCACAGACGCACATGCGCACTTGCATTTCCTAATTGTGGGTTACGCGCAGGCGCACATGTATATCCGTGTTCTGTTTACATATGTTAACTGGGTCTGTGTGGTTACGTGGTCTGTGTTAGATGTGACTATTCCGGTAACATATCTGTGATCCGGTTGACGGACGTGTGTGGGTCGTAGTTTCACCCTTATACAGGTAACACTCTTTGCGGCATGGGCGCGTACGTACGTTCACATTTATATGTTCTATGGTCGTAATTCAAACGGGACTGCAATCACGTTTGCCGGTTACTGTGACCACTACACGTTGGCTGTTCGGTCTCATTAATATGCATACCCATGGTACTTAGCTATATTTACATATCCCCCCCCGCACTCACGTACGTCACAGGCATCCATTCTCCTGCTGGGAAAGGTGCGGTACTACATGTTAAACATTCCTTATTCCCTCCCGCACATGGCCCAGGATGCATATGTCGTGACCGCAGGGATGTTGAGATCACAGGGGCTTATATCCCCTACGCATACAGGCCATCGATTGTCAGGGTGTGTCTGTGGTGCTTTGGGTTTGGTCTTGTCCGCCCAGTGTACGGGACTGCCCTGACCGTGTACGAATGTTAGATGAGTCACATGGGCATGGTTTGTCTGTGTCTGTGATACCATGTCTCCCCCCCCCATTATTCCTAACCGTGTGCGCTGATTGGCCGGCGTACACATTGTAGATCCTGTTATAGTAATTGCACACGGTCTGGTCAAACGGACCTATTTCCATTACTAACCCTCGGTATTTATAACCTGTCTCGCTATTTTGCATCGGTTGAATTGTGGCGGCTTTCACTGAGCCACGGACATCTCGGTTGCTTAGTTTGGGCCAGTCCCGCTCTGCTACACACATTTAACATGGCGGAACAGGTTGAACAGCTTAGCAACGGGGACATCGGGCTCTCCGTCGCTGTTTAGTATTGACTCGCTATGTTGACTTTGTTTCACAGAGCGAGACGGTGTTGACATTGTTAACGGACATCTCGTGCACGTCCGCACCGCCCGGTGCCGTATGTCTGCGTTTGGGCGGCGGACAGGCATTATGCTGTGCCATTATGTCTGGGAATATATGGTTTCTTTCCATAGATGATATGGCATACTAGCAATGTCCCGCGTCTGGGTGTGGGTACTGCTGTATTTACCCACGGCAAGAGTGGCCTTAGGTCTAGCGGTGCCCTAGGCAGAAGGACTCCATGGTGCCACCGCCACATCCCGCTACCCCGTCCTGGTCTACCTACACCAACTAAAGGCTGGAAAGGTGCCCTAGTGGAGCGGCGCCCTGGCGGCTGCCTGGTTGGCCTATGCCTACGGCCCTATGTGTGTGGTCCCTCGGGCGTCGGACCGAACGCACCACGTCTGCGGGTATATGTAGCATTACCCACATCCGGACGTGGTTTATTGCTATGATGTTCCATGTGTACGGACACGTGTGTTTGGACAACCTACAATAGCTTCTGCTATTGGCATAGAATGCTGTGAGTGGTGCCGGTTACCATACATATGCCTTTCTCAAAGGCCGACTTCACACATCTGAACACTATTGTGGTCTCCTTTAATGCCCCTGAGCCGGTGGTAAACATTACTCATACCGCTGAATCACGTACATATGCCTTCCAGCAGCACCTACAGGACTGCATGGATCAGGCAATCCCAGACACAACAGGGACTCTTTGTACCAAAGCCAAGCATCCAGTCTGCTGGACCCCAGCCATGAACAAGCTCTACAATGACAGGAGGTAGCTACTACAAGATAAGCAGACTACTTGTAAGGTTAGACACCCTTGTTCATTATATGTGAAGACCTACAAGTTCTCATGAAATCATCCAGGGCGATTTCAACGGAGACATCAACAAGGATTCAGCAGACAGTCATAAGGCCTTCTTTAGGTATGTTGGACACCTGGGAAGACACTCCCAGATATGCTCAGACTGGGTTCAGAATGATGTGAAGATTACTGAACCTACACACTTTGCCAACATACTGGCTGACAGGTTCAGTGCTGACTTATCCACCCCCCCCCACATGGAGAGATATCTATACCAGGGGATTGTAGATCCCGGAACATCTGTAATGCACAGGTGGGAAATGCTCTCTCCAAGACAGTAAACACAGCATCCATGGGACCAGATGTTGTCCCAGCTGTGTACTCCACAGACTCAATGTGGAATTAAACCCACAGTTGGACGGCTGTGTAATCTTAGCCTCACCTCAGGATACATACCCAAGTAGTGGCACAGGCCGACTGTAGTCCCACTTCACAAGGATGGTGCCTCCACTGACCCTGGTGATTACCGTCCCATTGAACTGACAAGCCTTATCTGCAAAGCCATGGAGAAGGATCATAATAGAACCCACAGATGCAGACATAGGGACTTGCATACTTTGGATCAAACCCAGTTTGGCTTGGTCACAGGCAGAGCATGCCTTTTACACTTGGTGACTTTTTAGGATCAGTCACCAAGGCCATTGATGAGGGTAAAGCAGTCCATACAGCCTACCTCAACCAGGAAAAGGCCTTCAACACAATACCACCCTCCAGTATCATTGCTAAACCCATCAGCTTGAATGTAAGTACATACATCGCCAGATGGGTTGTGAACTGGCTAGGTGACAGAACCCACACAGTCATAGTTGCTGGCGCTATGTCATACTCACAGCCAGTCACAGGTGGTGTCCCACGGGGCTCAGTCCTGGGTCAACTCTTTTTCGGCATCTACATTTCCAAAGTACAGGCATACACAGGGGGGTTATGGCTGACAATGTTTGCAGATGACTGCAAATTGGGTGCCATAGTGGGACACACATCTGACACAGATATCCTTCAGAGGGGCCTCCCAGATATGCATATCTGCTGTCAGGGACATGGCCTACAGCTAACTGCAAGGTCATGCAACATCATACCTGTCGAGGAGTACGAGGTCACCCCTGCCCAGCATATGGGTGGCAGTCCACTGAGCACAGGGGTAATTACCAGGGATCAGGGGACAGAGGTTGTCAATCACCATTCGTTCCACACACACGTTGCTATCGTGGTTCAGTAGGACTTCTACAATGACCACCTGTTTGTGCAGGGATTCGCATCTAGATCAGGGTAGGTCATTGTCTCCTTGTAGTCATTACGTGTTACACCTATGATTGAGTACATTGCCCTATTCGGAGGGTATCTGACCCAACACCTACAGCAGCTGGGAAGGCCTCATAGGTTAATTGTCATACAGATACAGGGTGTAATGGATTTGTGTAATGCTGCCCCACTATTAGGACCCCTGCTCCATTCGGTCACATACCTCTTGTTCAGTGTTGACCTGTGCCTGACATGCGAGGCCATATCGACCCATATGTGATGTCTATGCTTCACCTACTGTATCTACATCCCTCGGAACCACAAGGGTGGGTGACATGAACCTTGACGCGGTCATTGATGGATGTGTTGGTGTGACACGTACGTCACACAGACACTCACTATGCTGTGGATCTACATCACAGTACATATGAGGCAGAGATGATTGCTAGCCTTGTTCAAGGGGTATCTTGTCTGTTGGATGGGGGATTGCAGATATAGGCCAGGGATTACATCATTATCACTGCTTGACAGAGGTACGGCAATATCGTAAGCATTTTATCTCCGGACCTGACGGTTGGCAAAGGAATCCTACCTATGGTGTAGGGTTATGGCTGAACTTGGGTAGATAGCCTACCCTGTACCTATGGACCTATGAACCTATATTCATACTTTGTCCCATTTACACTTGTCTATCCCCTATCCTCTTTCTCATGTGTATATTTCTGTGGCACGTGATTGTCTTCTGTATTACCTGCAGGTATGCTGTCTACAGTGCACATACGTCACTGTTGATTACAGTGTATCTGTGTCCCTACCACTGTGATACTGAGGACTACCACACATCCTTCTCAACATTACATGCATATGTCCATTCTATTCTTCTTTGGCCTATGGGGGGTGTTAAGGCAACGGTTACACATGTCCCTGTTTGTGCATGCTTCATTGTGGTGTTTGACCAGCCTCCATTGCAGTCATGGATTGGACGGTAGTGTTAATGTGTGTTTGGCATGTGTTTTCATTGCCAGTACGTCTGTGGGAGGTGTGGTTAGCACATGTTCATCTTTGCAGGGAGCCCCATCCAGGGCTTTTGTGTCACACATCTGCACTTGGCATGTGCCATATGTCCTGTGCTATTCCCACAGTCGTGTATGCCTTCATGCATTACCACTGCGTGTTACTGGCTGTTTGTATGTGGTACACATGATGATTGTGGTGGTTGGCTTGACCTATTCCCATGCTAGAACATACACATCTGTCAATTACGTTGTTTACATCACACTGTCACACTCATTACTCTTTTCATAATGACAGTCAATCACACAGGAAGCTCAGTTTCACAACGTTTTACTAGTGTGCACCAGGAGGAAAATAACTATGCAGTACAAGTATAGATTTTTGTCTGACTCTATACAAGAAGCGGCTGTATGAGTATTGTGTTTACAATCATCATTTGCCCACCTTAATGATGTGGTCAGTCACAGGGCATTTACATCACTATAGTCCACAATATTGTATTCCTACAACGGTGCTAAGGTAATGCTTATTAAATGTTTTCCCATAACAATGGCACAGCCTTGCGAGGCACATAGTCAATTAGAATGTCCTTCTGTAAATTCTGCTCTGTCAACGTTCAAAGCCTGTTCGGATACCATCGTCAGTTCATTTCCTACTAGGTTCCTTTGTCTCTCTGGTGAGCAGCTGTACTCTGTGTTACATAGAGCTCACAAGGCCATCCTCCTCAGTGGAAGGATAAAAGATATACCTGTACATACATTTATTATTCTCTAACCCAGCAGGTAACTGATGCTAAATGACATACGCCTGCTGCACTGGTTACTGCCAGGGTCAGGGTTCGATCACACTGCAGCTACACTACAGGCAGTTACATGCATGATAACTTCTACTGCCATATTGTACAGTACACTTCAATGCATTATATAGTATTTTGCTTCTAAACTGGCACTTCATATGTGTTTCTATATATATTTCTCTAACAACATCCATCCGGACATATGCATGTTGTTCCGTCCTTTACCTTGGCCGTGGGTGTTTGGCCGTCCAGCAACGCTACTCTCCACATGTGATGTCCCACCTTCCCCTTCTGTGCCTGTGGCACCCTGTTAGGACATCCTGTTTGGTAGGCACATGTTCCGCTATATGTGTTTGACTTGTCTGCATAGCTAATCATCAGTGCGGTGGTTCAACATCCCGACTTGTCCACATGTGTACAGTTATGTGCACCGTGGCGTGTGCAAACCTATACGGTTTGGACGGGTCCATACCACATGCGGGATGTACACATTCTGAAGACACATTCACATGCAGCCATTTGCATATCTGTACCTGAGGTGGGTTGGTGACATGTGGGGTACATATTTGCCCACGTGGCACTGCCTAAAACAATACTTCTTAACACATTTCAGGTATGCCCATTGTGTGTAGGTGTGTCGCTGCAGAAGGCTGATAGCTGGGTTGGGTGCACAGGCGTACATGGGTGGGACTTACATGCTACAATGGGGCTATTGTGTATTACATTTGCATGCATAGCTTCTGCTTCTGGATATTACACTTAGACATACGCCGTCCTGTGTATGCGACAAACACGTTGCTGGGTGTGGGACATGTTACTATGCACATGTTTGCCTGTGTTTAGGGTATCTTGGTTCCTTCCTGTTGTTATGTCGACACGGCTACCCGGCTGTGTACTCTCACTACTGCTTGTGACCATTATGGTTGCCACCTTTTCCAATGCCCATGGTGGGACATCTTTTGTGGACACATCGGATTTTGCAGGACA
Source organism: Protopterus annectens (assembly GCF_019279795.1). NCBI lineage: Eukaryota > Metazoa > Chordata > Ceratodontiformes > Protopteridae > Protopterus > Protopterus annectens. The sequence continues at coordinate 500,247,693 of NC_056744.1, forward strand.
ACACATACCCACAGCAAGTAGGGTTGACAGAACATCACTTTTTTGCCATAATATACGCTTATTCTGGTAGCATTTGGGTTCCTTATTCGGTTTCTTATGCCATGTATGTGTTTCATATACAAAATATATCTTTTATGCTACTATTACAGGTATATTGAGGGAATAGTTTTGCACGGATATCTCACGTCATTTGCCATGTTTCGATTTTTGGCGGGACACAACTGTCCAATGAGGGACTGTCCATAGCAAGGTGGGACAGCTGCTGACCCTGGTGACCGTGCCCATGTCGCTACTGGGGTTGCCACATTTTCCAATGGACAAGGTGGGACATTGTCGGGACTCACGTCAGATTTTACAGGCCGACACATACCCACGGTCACTACATGGCATAGAACTTCACTTGTTTGCCTTAATAGAAGCTTATTGTTGTAGCAGTTTGGTTGCTTATTCTGTTTTTTGTGACATTTAGGTATTTTAGTTGCGGTAATAACTATTTCATGCACCCATTACCTAAAATACGGGATATGATTATGTCCTACAATCTTAGCGCATTTGGCGTTTTTAAATTTTTTTTTGGGACACAACTGCCCATGGGGGGACTGCCCCTCGCAAAGTGGGACAGGTGGTAACCTTGGTCGCTACTCCTATGTCGGGACGGCGCGCTGGCATGCTGCGGTACACCTTCTCTGGGTATGCACACTCACAGTGCATTGCGGGACGAACACGGTATTACGCGTATCCTTTGTTCCTTGGACAGGTACACTTCGGGCTTCGTGGGTTTTGTTTGCTTCTCCGTTTAGTTGGGACGGGTACTTTGTTGCATACTCTGCGTGCATTTCATTCTGCATGGGCCATGGCTGGTGCCATTTCTATTCTGGGCGGACTGTGGCAGTCAGCACTTTAGGTTGCTCATCGCCTGCCGGCTTAACCACGCCTCCAGACGCATCCTACTTGGGCTCGCTCACGTAACCTATGCACGTGTCTGTGGTTGCGGCGCGAACTCATTACTATGCATATGACGCTACTACGCCGGCTATTCACTGCACCGCCGGCGCAGGCCTTACGCCGGCCTTGCGCCGAGCTTCATGAATCCCGGGATCAGTTTTATTCACTAGGTCACCACCCATAGGATTCTGGTGAATTACTTGCAAAATTCTGGATTTAAATCTATGTGTAGAGTCATTATTATGTACATGTTTGGCAAGGGCATTTGTTGCAATATTCCTCTGTATATCTGAAAGATGTGAGCTAATTCTGTCCTTTAACTGTGGCTAAACCATATATATTAAGATCGAATGATGAATTTACTACTCACAAAATGAACTATAACAATAAAATCAATTATGTAATGAAATACAATAGACATACAGATACCATACAGAGAATTATAAGGAAAAAATGGACTATTTTAACATCTAATCAATAAGTTTATGAATTGATAGGCACTAGCCCAAGCTTTACATACAAAAGAGAACAATCTTAAACAATTATTATGTTATAAAGATGTTAGTATGAAAAGGGGTGCTAAGACACCAATAGGAAGACTAGGGACTGTGCCTTGTCTGAATTGTATACATTGTAATGATATTAATACAGAACAATTTTTTATACATCCTTTAAGTGGTAAATCATTTGAGTTAAGAGCAAAAGGGACATGTAATACAGCTAATGTTGTCTATTTTGAGAACTGCATACAATGCAGTTGGTTTTATATAGGTAAGACCAATCAAAAATTAAAGGATAGAATTAGTTCACATCTTTCAGATATACAGAGGAATATTACAACAAATGCCCTTGCCAAACATGTACATAATAATGACTCTACACATAGATTTAAATTCAGAATTTTGCAAGTAATTCATCAGAATCCTAAGGGTGGTGACATAGTGAATAAAACTGAGTTAACTGAATATAAATAGATTAATTTTTTCCGAGCTGACCACCTTCCAGGTTTAAATTCTGATGTCAGTATCAAACCTGTTTTAAAACAGAGACATGAATTAATCAGAGCTTTTTATCTATTGTGTATATTATTCTTATAGTACTATTTTTATAGTTATATTTATATATGTATATATATATATATATATATATATATATATATATATATATATATATATATATATATGTATTTATTCATGAATACTATATTATATGTCTAAGAGATAGGACACTTTAATCAAGTAGCTTAATTGATTATGTGAGCTGATTGGTTGAACTGTTTTTTAAAAGAAGCAATTTATGCTGCTGATTTTATGCATTAAGAAAGAGTTCTACTCGAAAGCTTTGCTGTATTTTATCTGACCATTAAAACGCTGCTGTGAATATGTCAGGCTGATGTCATGTGCATACCTCTCCATCTCTTATTGCACACACTCTGGGCATGTCTTGACAACATGCAGGTGAAACTGGGACATATTTGGACTTTTGCCCTTATAAAACTTTGGTGAGTATTGCAATGACAGGTTTGTTTTCAAAGACATTTTCCAAATATTTACAGGCCTGAAAGTCAGTTATATGACATTAAATGCTGCCTAGATGTCAGACATTAGCATGCTGATATGCCACGGGGACAGAGTAACAGCCAGCAGATATGGGCCAATTATCTGGACATTCTGGACAGATCTGTACATTTGAGGGGTATGATTCTGCATACAGCTTACTACCACTCCCAGAAATCGAACCATAGCATGCTAAAATAAAACAGTGTATATCTCAGTTGAATGTGTTATATATCGATATTGCTATGTATCTTTTCTCTGAATTCTGTCTATATATCTCCCGTGGTTTTATAATCTGACCTTGTAATTACAACACTCTTATACAGGGTTTCCTAGACAGTTTTATTATGTAGCACTGTGTGGATGACAGTGAGGAGTAATACCTTATTATTCAGAGCAACTACAACACTAACAATGCCATACAATACCAGAGTAAACAGTACCAGTCCAGGATTTCAATCTTTTATTTCTAGGCACAGTTTTCATATCTGACAGACCTGTGGGGGGAATGTTTGTTAACACTACCTGAATGTTGCCACACATATTACCAGATACCTCATTATTATTATTCACATACGTCTCACTCTGTTACTGCACACACTCTGGTCATAGCTTCACAACATGGGGATAGAGATGGGACATAATTTGCATATTACTCTCATAACATTTTGGTGAGTTGCTAGAGTGACAGGTTTGTTCTTATAGATATATTTCTGATGGTTATGATGTCTGACAATCAGTTGTATGTCATTATCTGCTGCCTAAATTTCTGGGATCATCCCACTGATTTGCCATAGGGACAAGGTGACAGGCAGGGGACTTACACCCATTTTCTGGACTTTCTGACTATATCTGTACAGTTGTGGGGTATGATTCTGCATACAGCTTACTACCACTTCCAGGATTCGAACCATGGCTATGTGTGCTAAAAATACAACACTTCATGTCTCGGTTGAGTGTGCTATTTGGATTATGTTGTCTATCTTTTCACTGTTTTCTGTCTCTAAGTCTCTCTCAGTTGTACAATATACAACAGTCCTATATAGACATTCCTACACATTTTATTTATGTAGCACAGTGTGGGTAACAGTGCTTAATACAACAGTACTATTAAGAGATTGCAACATGATATTACCATATGATACCAGAGTAAACACAAGCAGTCCAGGAGTTAGACCTTTATTGCCAGGCTGTTAACCACATTGTCTCGTTTATTCAGTACATGCCATACACAAGGTTTTATACTGGCAATTAACTTTCTACTACTCTTAGATTTATTTTTTATGACAGTACATGCAAAATTATTACTAACCTGCCCTGCGATGCAACCTCTGCAGTCTACAAACATGGGCTTCCCGATTCACAGGCCACTTGTCTGCCACTGTCAGACATAAGAGGAATATTTGTCCATACCTATCCATAATATACATGAGCTGGCAATTATTAAACAGGTAGTAGACTGATACTTACACACGGCTGAGACATCACCCATCTGCCTAACCTCTTGGATCCACTGATCTAAGAGCTCCCTGTTTCTCCATTTCAGGTCAGCATAGTGTTGCCTGACCTGCTCACCAGTTCAAGGGATGCCAGTGGCACTGGTGAGGTCACTGGTGAGGTCATGGGCGAGATGGTCTCAGGCTTCCACTTTATATTGGGAACCCTGGTACTGAAACTGCAGCAGTCTCTGATCATGGTCTTTAACAAGGAGTCCTGCCATGACTTTGGACTCCTGGATGTCCCAGTGCTGCACCCAGAAGCGCGATCCTTCACCCACACCAGCCATAGTGCCTTCAGGAGGAAGCTGCAACCAGTTATGAGATGTATTCCCACCTGTGGGGTTTAAATAGGGCCAATTTCCCACACTGTGAGTGATTGGACGGATTTGAAAATGCTAAGGTATGGGCAAACCTGCTTACCTAAGGTTGGCATTGCTTAAAGGGGTATACCAATGGGCAAACTGATTTAGCTGGCCTACAAATTGCTTACACCTAGTAAGCAGGGGTGTGCAATGCTTAGCATTTTTTAATTTTAAATTTGCACACTATTTGCTGTTTGGCATTGATTTATCATTCATTACATTTTATATATGTGTTTGGTATCCATGATTCATGTGTATGTACACTGTATAGGATCCTTGTGTTTACTGGGGGATTTCAACACTTTATTACAATGACACCTCACATCTGGACTTAATGCAATACTCCGGTTCACATATTTATGTTATACAACATAAAACTATATATAGATTCCTTTCACATGTAAATTTTGATTTTCCTATAGTGAGGATCTGTTTGGAGATACATCAACCTTATGTACTACTATGATGGCTTACTTGTTAACTGCTGTGACTATAGTGTACAGGGTCCTGGGTTCAAGACCTGTAAGGGCTGTTTATTTTGCTGCTGGGCAGTACATCGGCTGTTGGATGCAGAGTGATTAAGGCACTTTTAAGCAATTGTAAGTGGGTTTGCATGGGTTTAAATGACAGTAAGCAATGCTACCTTCCAGTTAAATATGCTTACAGGGAGTTAGCTTCAATATTGCTTAACCTGTGTGCACATTGCTTACCTCCATGCAAACAGGCTTAAATCCACTTACTACTGCTTACAAGTGCTTACTCCTACTTACCCCCACACTAATTTAGACAGAAATGTAACATGGGTCTTGGGAAGGTGGTGGATTTGGACACTCTATGGATTTATCATTCATTACACATTATGCCTTCAATTTGTATCCCTGATTCATCTGTGCATATACTGTATGGGGCACTTGTGTTTATCTTTGGATTTTACAACATTATTATGATGACACCTCACATCTGCATTTAATGCAGTACTTCAGTTCACAAATATATGTTATTTTAGTAGGTTATACAGCAAAAAAATGTTCATAAAGTGATTTGACATGGAAATGATATTTACTACAGTGAGAATCAACTGGGAATGACTGCTCGCAAGGTGAACGCTCTGACCACTACACTACTGCAGTACTGCTTCATTTGCATGTATCTTGATATTTATCTTCTTGTACCATTTAAGCTACAGTATGTGTAGCTAAGCAATGGGCAAACCTATGCACCTATGGTTAAATTTAATCTGTTGGATAAAAAAGAATTCTACTGCTATTTTCTCTTGGAAGGGACAGGTTTCACTTATTGCTGTAGATTCCTGCATGCATCTGCTCATTTGGCAGACATCCTAGCAACCCCCATACCTCTCAACCTCTTAATGCACATTATCTGGACAAAGCTTGACAACATGAGGTCCAACAATGGACATATTTTAATTATTGCTCTTATAAACTTGGGACAGTTGCTAGAGTAATAGGATTGGTTTTAAAATAAGTTTTCTGATGGATTTTGGTGTATGACACTCATATGTATGCCATTATTTCACGGCTTCATTCCTGACATCATCCCATGATTCAGGGTACAACTGGGTTACAGCCCAACTGTATAGGCAACAAATGTATGGACATTTTGCAATGATTTGTACAGTTGGGAGGTATGCAACCTCCTATGAGTGTTCTCGCTCATTGCTATTGCTGAAAGGCATTTCCTGAGTGCAGGGGCATGTGTATTGTGAGAGCTCTACTCTCAGACACACCCCCTGCACTCGTCCACACTCCAGGAGCAGAGGTAGCGCGCCTTCATTACTATGCATGGCGAGCTGCCGTGCTGCTCCTAAATGGTTGCTTCCATGCAGGAATAAGCTATTCCTGCATGGAACCTTACTGAATCCCGGGGCCTGTTATTTAAACATGAGTCAGTTTCTTTGTTATACAGTTCAGAACAGTTTACTCAAGACATGCTCATTTTCATACACTGTCTGAAATAGTTTCTACCCTCTTCATTGCAGATGATAAATATTGTGGTGACACTGGTTATAATGTGCATGCTGAACATTAGGACTCAGCTTTATAGATTAATAATAAACCATCCTTACACCTTTTCTATTCCTAACACCTTCCCATCTAAAGAACTTATTACTCCCAGATTCATCCTTTTTCATCTAATGTACACAAGGGCTTTGTCTTCCTTACAATTGTCTTTTGACACCGTTATACAGAAATTGAATATCTCAACTGCAAACCAGTCTACTAAGCTTTTCTGGAGGGATAAGCATTGCTTATATGAATCAATATACCATTTCATGTGTATGAATATATGCTAAGCAAAGTTATTAAGTGATATTTTCTGATGTTTCATAACTGTAACCTCCAAAAGGACAGATGCAGTCTGAAAGGCTTGACTTTTCTAAGGTTGCTTTTTTTTTATTTGAAGAGTCCAAGGGGTGCTAAAAGTTATTTCAAAGTCATTCAGTATACTGAATTGGTTATAAACTGCTATGCACTTTTAATTAGCTGTCATTGTCTTGTTTGGCACCTGAGCTGAGTAACATAAGTAATTAATCACCGTTGCTAGTTAAGTACATTTTGGACTATTTTATTTTTTAACATTTTTTTCTATCTGACCAGTATGTGCCAGCATTTTATACAGCTCATATACACATTTTAAATCACATTAGGTTTGCCAAGTAATGTAACTAGAGTGTGGACATACTTCAAAATTCCATCAAAATAATTAAACCTTGGAATATAACACAGAGAAAATATCCAGTACCATTAAGTGAGTAGAAAAAATGCAATCCTTTGTGTTTAGAGTCATTTGTCATTCCTCATTGCAGACTATCATATATCACAGAGTAGATAAAATTAAAAAGATATCAGGAAAGATAGATAAGTCCTACGCATGCCCTTTTACTTTCTTTACAACCTTTCAAAGGGGTTTCAGATTCATTAAAACCAGGAGGACTCTAACATGGAAACTGTATGTATTCTAAATACTAATAACTTTATGCTAATGAGCTTATTATGCTGCAGCTTGTAATTCTGAGTCACATTGGTTGCAGAAAAATCAGCCTATAGAATACTGCAAGAGTGCAAAAAACAGGAACTCAGACACTGTATAAATGGTATGGCACCGATTTTGTAGATTTCTACTTATGTGCAGAAGTAGTAGCATTTTTGTTCTTCATTTTGCAAGAATTTGCTGCTGAAAAGATGAAGACACTATAAGCAAATTAAGCTACTGGTGTGTGTGTGTGTGTGTGTGTGTGTGTGTGTGTGTGTGTGTGTGTGTGTGTATATATATATATTGGCCTAAAACTCATTTGACTGACTTTCATTTGACCAACACCCAAATGACCTAAATTTCAAATTACTGACAACTCATTTTACTGATTCTCATTTCACCGACTTTTAAGACATATACTTGTTGTGGGTTTCCCTTACCTCTGATTGGCTTGTGATAAAAAGAATTATTGTAACTTACAGTGCTGACTGTTAGAATACCGACAGTCATGTAGAAAGTAGTGTTGTAGTGTTTCTAAATGTGGGTTTGTCTCTTTACATCTTTATGGAAAGTGTCTAAAGTAATTTGGCGAATGTTTTGTGCATTCCCAGCAGTATTGGTAGTGTGTAGAGTACTGTAAGGCAAGATAAAGGTATATGCCCTTTTCCCCACTGTAGTGCAATCCTGGAGTTAGTATATATAATTAGGGGTGTGTGGGGGGCACAGCCCCCCACATTGGGGGGTGTGAGGGCATAGGCCCCACCTAGTTTGGTTGTACATTGTCAAGAGGGCAAGTAAGTAGTTTTTAAGTTTTGGAAAGGGTTAGTTATTGGTTTTCTAAGTGTACAGGTCTATGGTTTAAGATTTAGTATGTTGAAATTCAGCAGTGTAAGCTGTCAGTCAAATGAGTCAGTCAAATGAGTTTTACTTCAAGTGAAGTATACCTATAAATATATACATATATATATATATATATATATATATATATCTATACACACACACACACACACACACACACACACACACACACACACACACACACACACACACACACATATATATATATATATATATATATATAAAATAGTCACTTTCATCCAAAGACTTTATCAGAAATAAAACCTCTTTCTTTGCCGATATATTTTATAATGAAAAATCATTAAAACTACCATTCATACAACCAATTTTGTTAAACAATCTAGTCAAGAACATTTCATCTTAATTAACATTTCCTTAAATGGTCAATTTCCTGTCAGCTAACAACACTTCCAAATCCATTTCTACAAGGAATATATGCTGACACCATAATGGTTTTAATATTGGGGTTCTCTACTACATGGTTTAATGCTTACCTTTCCAGTAGACAACAAGCAGTCCAGTCCACACTGATCTGCTCTGATGTTTCTCTCCATAATCTCCAGGTAGTTACCCAAAACTGCTTTGCTGCGGTTGAAAAATGGTTCACAGAACGGAAACTTATCTTGAATCCAACAAAAACTAAGTTACTACTAATTTTCCCCACCTCAGCCACTTCCTTAGGGCAACACCCTTCACTCATTAATAATATGACCTTCCACGTTCAGTCCACTAATGGCACCATCATAGAGCCTGTCACCAACACCAAACTACTAGGTGTCACTATTGATCACAAGCTCAAATTTGACTTGCACATCAGTCAAACTATAAAGACAGTAAACAAGAAACTTGGTTCCATGTACAGAATTAAGAACTTTCTAACTCCTAATACCAAACTAACCATTGCACGTACACACCTTCTCTCCACCCTACTGTATGCCTCTCCGGTACTTTCCTTCCTCTATAAAACTGAGCTTAACAAACTCTCTATTGCTTATAACCATATTGCCAAATTCGTAACAGGAGAACCGTACTGTACTCATCACTGCCTTAACCTAAAGAAACTTGACTGGTTAGAACTCCCCAATCTTCTCAAACTTAACCAACTTACTGAAGCATTTAAAATAATTAAGGAACCAGATAAAACCCCCTCACTGAACAAACTTTTAACCCCCTACACCAATCTCAGCTGCCTCCGATCTTCAAATAGTGTCCTGGTACAAACTACAAAATCTAATAACTTAGGTGGTGATGCTCTTTATGCCAATTCCATTGGAAAACTATGAAATTCCCTTCCCATTAACCTAAGACTAACTACCTCTCTCAGCCAGTTCAAAAGTAATCTTAAATTATTCTTAAAAGCTCATTGGCTATGTCCTTGTACTAAACCGGACTAGTCCTAAAAGTCCCCTATCACCCTCATGCCATTTCCCAATGCCCTCTCTCTCTTCTCTTTTTCCACTAGATCCCTACAATAATATGTTTATAAGATCTCTAGTTCCTCTCGACTGCCTTCTCCTCATAATTACTATGAGCAATTTATGGGATAAAAACTTCATCCTTCTCCTATGAGCTTATAATTTAAATCCTCAATATTGTCTAGTGTATCCCTATTTCACTTACCTACATATCACTTGAATACTTAATTTATGGCTATGTTTAAATTGTTGTCTCTTCCTACCATGTTATCAAGAATTTATTCTGTATGTAAATCAAAGTTTTGTTTTTTTACTGTGGAGCTTTTCTCCCCGGGTCTCTGACCGAAAATGGATATGTTTAAATTGTGTCTCTTCCTACCATGTTATCAAGAATTTATCTGTATGTAAGTCAAAGTCTTGTTTTTACTGTGGAGCTTTTCTCCCCGGGTCTCTGCTGAAAATGGATATGTATCCAGTTGGACTAACCCGGTAAACAAATGTAAAATAAATAAATAATAAATAAATAAATATATCATTACTGAATTCTCCACCATTGTCACTGAATAATTTCTGAAGTGGGCCATCCAGCCATGAATAAATTTCTTTAAAATTTCAGATGGTCCCTTGGTATTCACAATACTTGTGACACTGAAATATTGAAATTGATAGATGATATAAAGCTATCAAATACCAGGTTTGAGTTCCCAAAAGTCCATAACAGCTGTTTCATTGTACTGAGGGGTACCAGTAACAGGCCTTGGTTTAGGTCTATTACACACCAGGCAAATCTTATAAGTATAAATAGGATTTTGCAATATAAAAATACATTCATGGTCTTTGTTTCATGAACTTCAAAGGAGTTTCAACAATCCTGCACAGAAGTTGGCCCAAACTAAAGAGAAAGTTTCTTTAGAATGTTGGGGATTTCCTCCTTGGCCATATTCTCTGACACTGTGAGGACCTTGTTCTCAGAGTGACTCTTGTTAATATATTTTTCTAAAATGTTGCCACAATAATGTCCAGAGTTAGTGAATTCAGGAGTCACTGGTTGTTTAAACATCAATATTTTGACATTTTTCATGTCCAGGACAGTTCCTGTTGTTTTTATGGACATTGTACTCAGTAAATGGCTATTTCAACTGGAACCACTGTTTCAGGATGAAACGGTTTATCCTGTTATTGCTGGTCATTTCAATCTCTTGATGGAAGACGCTAATTTAATCTATAATCCTGGACGTCCTATTATTAGGTGCATCAGTTTTCAACACCTTTTCCACCTCAGTCTGCCTTACTACTGATAGCTGTTTAAACATGTTGTTCCATAAATAAAGCTTATTATCTTATCCAAAGGTTCTACTACAAAAATCTCTGCTTTTCCTTAGGAAAACATAATTATTTTGCATTCTACTCTATCTTTTTTAAAACTGTCTCTTCGGCAAATGTAATTATTTTTGCATTCTATTGTATCTTTGTGTGCCTTACTTTCCTCACTTGTTTTAACTTACTCATCTTTATTTAGAGTCCCTAGAGCAGATGGGCAATACCGCACATTTAAATGCAGCACATATGGGTCTTTTTCTAAACTTATGTAGCAAATTTATACCTGATAATGCCATTTTTATTTATAATAAGATCTTTCATACTCTCAACTTGCTACTTTGTTTCTGCTTTGTGAAATGCCTGTTTTACAGGCTGGTATCTTTTCTCTGAAAATGTGCTTTAGGGATGACTTCAAAGAGGTGAAAGTAAATTTGCTATATACTGTTGATGCTCATTATTTATATTTTACATCTAAACATGTAGTAGTAACAGCTAAAAGCTAAGAACTGCATGTGGGGTCACCATATTATTTTTACACGCCCTGCTACATCTTTGTTTGAAACCAGTTGCATAATCTGCTATACACAGTGCTCTGTCTCTTACAATCTGATCAAAACTAGATATGCCCCTAAATCCATTATTTTTCTCTTTGAAGGACATGATATCAAGTATAGTTATTAAAGTGGACATTCATTTCATCTGTATACAAATCCTCTGTTGAAATTTTCATTACTGTGTCGTTTAGTTGTCCCAATAAGTGGTAGCTCTTGTTTTCCAGCTCAGTAAATCAACATGTAAATAATAACCTTAATTTTCCATTGCATAAGTCTTATGATCATCACGCAGGTCTGTAGCTGAAAACCATCCTTTCTTACCATGGAAATGTTGAATAAAGTAACTGAGTTTTCAACAAATGAAATGTATTCTTTTGAAGTCCTAAGCTCCAACTGGTACACGTGCATAGTCCACGGTCTTAACTGTTGAAAAAAAATGTATTTGTATTGCCACAGAAGTAGATACAGTTGAAACACTGTCATAAAACATATACAAAGGTATGCCAAAATAAAATTCTCCCACAAAAGAGGTGCTGCTGTGAATGTCCTAGGTAAAGGAAGAAAAGAAACTGCATACCTAACACCTGACAAGATAGTGTGGTATACCATTGCTAAGTCTGCTGCAGTTATGGGCGTCAGTTGCCATGAGGTGTATGTAGCTGGTTAACAGTTGTGAGATGCGTATTCAGCACCTGCTGCCATTTTTTAGCTGCATCTATATTAACTTGATTTTTGTCAGAAATTGGGCTGTTTTGTTTACTTTTGTAAATCAAACAAAATTCCACTCACATATAAACAAATCACAACAAGAAAAGTATTTCTGCAGTCTGAGTGGGGACTCACCTTCTTGATCCTCCTCACAGGGAGAACTTCCTTCTTCATAGACCTCCATTTTTGGGTGTACCAATTCCGTGGTGCCCAATGGTGGAGAAAAGTGAAAAAGAAAACACAGTGTACAGAAATGTCACATAAATAGTTTCGCTGCAAAATAGAGCTAAATTTGTTTTCATGTATTGTGACCGATGAAATAGAATGAAAAGTTAATCATTAAAACTACACTTAGCTGGGTGCAGAATAGTCGTAAGTGACTGTACCTGCCTCTCTGTCCTAATATATCTGTAGTATATAAATGAAAGAATGAATGAATAAATAAACTGACAAGATCAGTCTAAATGCTTATCTTTAATGTAGTCCCCAATGCTGTCCACTGCATTTGAAATAAAATATCAAGCCTTCATTGCCAAACTAATAAAACTGCTAGCTACAGCTGCATTTGTTTTCATTTTTGTGGAGCATAGCACAGCCATTTTAATCATGTTATCAATGTTCATTTGTGGAGTTTTAGACCAGCTTTTCCTGGTATACAACAATCTGCCACTTTTTTGGCTTTCAGGTACTATAGAAACATTCATTTGGGTGAGTTGCTCCACTGAAAATAGTAGGTTACCAGATCGAAAGTTAAAAAAAAAATTCACACTGTTTCAGCATGCTGTTTTCCCCACTCCTCCTCCAAGATGGATTTTTTTTTCTTCTTTTTATAAATTTGGCAACAAGCTAATCCTACTTAATACAAGTGTCCTTTATCATGGGAAACCTGGGAACACTGCCATGTTAAGCAATTTGCTCATAATCACACAGTAGGCATGTGGAGATAAAAAGAATCAAACATTGGCTACAGGAAACAAGCTGGTTAACAGTCAAGAACCTTAATCATGGGCGTGGCCAATATGGTGATCTGGTAACAGCACTTTCTCACATCTCTCTTTCCTCAATAATATTTCAGACAGGAATTTTGAGAAAAAAAGAACAATAAGAGGATATTTTCACTACTAACTACTTTGTAATATCCAGAGACATCATCAGAATAATGTTTATCAACTTTCATTGGAAAATTCCTGTCAAATTAATTACTAGAAAATCAACAGCAGCATCAGCTACTCAGAATGAGCCATCTCAAGACTCCACCTCAGAACCCAGCATTCAAAAAAGATTTACATTCACTTATTTTAAATATTCAAGAGTTGACAACTAAAATAGATAAAATGGATAATAAATTGGACTCTTTGAAATTGAACGGCTTCAGGAAATGTTCACACAACAAAAAGGTCAAATTTCTGTCATAGAACAGTCATTAAATGACATTGATTCCAGTCTCCGACAAGAAGAACAACAAACTTAATTTTTACTGCAGCAAAATACACATCTTTTGGAGAAAATGGATGATATGGAAAACAAAATGAGAAGAAATAATATCCGAATATATGGTCTGCCAGAAAAAGCAGAAGGAGATAATATAATAAAATTTCTTACGACCTGGATCCCAAATGTATTAAAATTACTAAAAGCCCTTTTTTATGGTATAGAATGTGCACACTTTGTCAACTTCAGGGAATGCATCTTTAATCAAAAACAAACAAAGATCCATAATTGTAAAATTTTTGCACGCAAGACAAGGAACTCATCCTCAAGAATGCTTGGACTAACTCACCCATTAAATATAATGATGCATTAATTAGATTTGATAATGATTACTCTACAAAAGTGGTTTTCAAAAGAAAATAATTCATCCCAATAATAAAAATCTTGAAAAAGAAACAGCTGAAAACTCATCTTTTGTTTCCAGCAAGACTTCGTATTTTCCTTCTAATAGAAATAAAAATATTTGAAACAGTGGACTCAGCAATAAAATATCTCACTACAAATAACATTTTAACACAAGAAGAATCTATGGATTGGACAAACAGTACACCAAAAAGAAATGCAGAAGTAAACAACTGGAAGACTGTTGAACAAAAGAAAAAAAAAAACTAAAGGACAAATAACTTATATATTACATGTAATACAAAACAATGTCATAAAAATCTTCCAGTCATAAATCACAGTAATATAACAGGTACAGTTTTTATTTATTTTATCTCACTTTAATTTAAAATAAATATAAACTAAGTAAATCATTATCATTTAGGTCTATACAAATATATTTGAAACCTGATAACAGTGTTTTTCTTTCTCTACATCTCTGACTTAATCATTAACAAACAAAATGCATAGAGTGATATATTTAAGATGTGTGCTAATTGATATTTGATTCAAGTTGATACAACCATCCCACCATATATTTAGCTATACTAGCAATTTGTTATAAAATCTCTGAATGCTTTATTCATATAATATGTCTAATCCATGCTTTCCGACTGGGGTGGGGGGCTGTGGGGATAAATACATTTTTTGATGAATGATATGTTTGTGTTAGATATTTTGCATGGTTGAAGTATTTAATTCATTATTGCTGTCGTAATGATTTACTTTATTGAGACAGAAGACAGCTTGAGTGTGCGCACATATCTGGCTGTATGAAATATGATGTTGTCGCATCCCGGTGCACCACATAGGCTCTTATCGTATTTAACGTACATAAACAAAGCTTTCTGATTAGAAGGGGAGATAATGATGTGTTTATTGAAGATGCTTGAACTGTGCTTTAGCTATGCAAAAAAAAAATATATATATATATATATATATATATATATATATATATATATATATATATATATATATGGTTCTACCTCACTTCAACGACACGCTGGAACATCGACAGGGAAATCACGAGCCCCAGAAGATCGAAAGCGCAGAAGACTGACGCGACGGGACCTAGAAGATCGACAGTGCAGAAGACCGACCCGACGGATGAAAGCACCGACGCCGAGGATGCCGAAATGGGAAAAGGCTGTGTAAGTATGCGGTAGTGACGGACGTTAGGGTGCGAGTAAGGTAAGTGTGGATAGGGGTGGGTTAAGTGAGTTAGGGTTAGGGAGCGGGTCAGGTAAGTGTGCGGTAGTGATTGTGTTTGGGTTAGGGGCAGGATAAGTGAGTTAGGGTTAGGGAGCAGGTCAGGTAAGTGTGCGGTAGTGATTGTGTTTGGGTTAGGGCGGATAAGTGAGTTAGTGTTAGGGAGACGTTCAGGTAAGTGTGCCCTAGTGATTGTGTTTGGGTTAGGGCGGGATAAGTGAGTTAGGGTTAGGAGCGGTCAGGTAAGTGTGTAGTGATGGACCTTAGGGTTAGGGTTTGGGTTAGGGTTGTAGCTAGTTGTGTATGTGAGGTTTAGTGTGGGTTTGTAGGGATTTTGGTGTGCTTGTGTTGTGTATGTGGTTTTTGGATGGGGAATGTGTTTTGTTTGTTGATTGTGGTGTGTGAAGTGTATGAGGTTTCGTGTTTGTGTACCGTCAGTTATTTCGTTGTCGGGCATGTGGAATTTCGTGTTTTTGTACTGTCGGTTATGTGGTGTTGGTGATTGCATTGTCGGTGTTTTGGTGTTTCGTTTATGTGAGGTAGAACCATATATATATATATATATATATATATATATATATATATATATATGATATTATCAGAAGCGATACCTTGAAAGATAAGAAAAATCTTAACTACTTTCCTGCTCTGTCCACGAGACAGCAACTTAAAATATTCATGCAGGCAATATCTAAATGTTATGTTTTTCATTGTGAGCACTTCATGATTGTGTATGGCACCCTTTAAATAATACATAATTGCAATATCACTAGGAAAGGAAATAAATCCCAAAACGAGCACATCTTAAAATTCCCCAACTACAAGGAGAAAAGGGATATGTATAAGGAAGATTATTGTGTTGTACTAGATGGTTGTAGTTAGTTAAGAGATTAAACCCTTATATGCTTTTACAATAATTTATTTACTTTACTAGAATGTCATATTCATAGGTTCATAGATTCATAGGTTCATACTAGGCTATCTGCCCTAGGGCATTTATAAGCCTAGCCAGAGTGTGTTTGGCTTTTGCCACCCATTTTAAATTAATTTTGCTATGCCCTTTTTCGAGGTTAGTATACTGTGCCTCTGTCTAACAGTGACACATATTGAATCTTTTATATGCAGTAACGCACTAGGTGCTGTTTGTTTTATTAGGATGTGTCATGAAATATGCCCCGCATATAACACGGATAAAACTACACAATAAAAAATATTACCATGAGTGATGCCTTGAACATTAAGAAAGATCTTTACTACTTTTCCCGCTCCCTCCACGAGACAGCAGCATTAAATACACATGCAAGCAATACCTAAATGTTTAATTTCTCATTGCGAGCACTTTGTGCTTGCGTATAACGTCCCTTAATAAAACGTAATTGCAGTATTACAAGTCAAGGAAGTAAATCCCAAAACGAGCACTTCTTAAAGTGCTAGTACACCTGAATTACGAAACTAAAAATAAAAGACATAAGAGAAGTTATGATGCATATATCATTACAGTATTAAGCACATAAAACATGATTAGATTTAGCAAACAGACACCAAAAAAAAAATTCTAATAGCTACTTTATATACTAACAGAAATAGCAACTTACACATAGTTATTGTTAGAAAAAAGTTAAATATTATTATATATGCAGTAAGACACTATTGTATAAGTAGATATAGAGATTAATATTAAGAATTTCCAATACTAGAATATTACATATATACAACAGGAATCATAAATAATTACATAGGTTCATATGTTGGTGCTGGAATATTAACCCTAGGGATTATATAAGCCTAATCATAATAATTTTCTGGCTATTTCTTTCCACATTATTTGCTTACCTGGACTCTAGTTTGGTAAGGTGGCCGGTTTGATCCCCGGGGTGCTTTTCTCTCTCCCATCCAATCATTAAGGTTCTTTTTCGGAGACTGGCCACTCTCTGGGTCAGGAACCTATCTGTCCAGTGTGTTTTACTTGAATATGTTTGAACCTTAAGATGTGTAAAGACCATTACATGTATATGTAAGTATATATAAATGTATATATGTATATATATTGTCATAAAAGTTGACATAAATTTTGTAAAGAGTTCTGGAATATGACTTGAATAACTACTTTCTCAAAAGTTAAGTGATAATAAATCTAATTATTTCATTAAAAGTGAAGAAGAAAATGGGAAATACTCATATAACTATAGAATAGATAATATTCTTATAGCACAGATATTACATGATACAGACTCTAGAAGTGAAAAATTACTTTAAACAAATTATGAGTCTAATGAAACTACAATCTAAAAAGAACATAAATAATATGAGAATTTTAACCATAATATCTAATCGACAAGGTATTGGTGTCTTAGCAGTGTGAATAAAAGCAACTCTGTCATGTTGGATTGATATGTGAAATGTTGTATTAAGATGAAACAAATTTTGTTAAATGTAATTGAAAAATTGTTTTTGGAACCCTGATTATAAGAAACTCGATAAGTAAGATTAAACTAGTATAAGCATGTTATTGATGTATAAATATTAATACTTACACACACAATTGCATATAATTATCTATTAGCTGATCATATTAACACTTTGATATATGTAAACAGTGACACACTAAGTTATGAGCTTAAGAGACATTAGTCTAAACACTATTCACAGATTTAGAAGGTTTGTGTGGGTACTTATGTTACTCATGCAAAGAGGTACATTACCTCATAGAGATAGGAAAAGGTGTAACCAATTAGAATTAGTTAATTTAGAAGTTTCATTGTTTTCTTATACTGTTTTGGTGTCTACAGAAGATAAGCAGAACTTTCATATAAAGAATAGTGTAAATTATACATATAATGTAAGCCAAGAGTTAAAACTATGTATATTTACTGTCATACAAGTTAAACATAAACCAACACATGAAATATCTGTCTATAAATATTAATGGACTGAATAATAATATCAAAAGGAGGAGTCTATATAAATACATAAATCTACACAATCCACAAATAGTATTTCTTCAGGAGATGCATCTACTAGATAAAGATATAAACAATCTCAATATTAATAACTACACAGTATTAGTAAGTTCTGAATATAAACAAAAGAAGAGAGAAGTAGCTATACTAATGCATAATACAACTATTTCTCCCAAAATAATTAACACTTTTCAAGACACATCTGGTATGTTTTGCTTAGTGAATGTAGAGTTGAATAGGAAAATATACACTTTAGTTAACCTATACTGGATACCAGGACTTGGTGTAGAAACAGTAAAACATCATTTTGAAGAAATATTACATTTAACTAAAGGTAGTCTAATAATGGCAGGAGACTTCAACCGTGTAACAGATGACAAAGATACAGATTCAAAGTAAGAGAAGAAAGTTACCTATATCAAAGACACTTATAAAATTTATAGATGCAATCTCCATAAAAGATATAAATGAATTTGCTGATCCAGACTCATTAATTTATACTTTTTACTCTCATAGATATAAGACTAGTTCAAGAATGAATAAGATATACATATCCAATAATTTAGCAACAAAAATAAGTAATGTCAAAATAATAAATTGTTCATTATCAGATCATAATGCTCTAGTTTTTGAAATGGAGCTTATGCATATAAATAATAATCCCATTACAAGAATACCTTCATATGTTACAAAATTAACAGACTTTAAAGAATTTTTTGAAGGTGAAATAAAAACTTTCCTTGAACTAAATTCCACGGTGAGCATCTCAGAAATATACATCTGGGACTCCTTTAAAAAAAAAAAAAAATACATATATATATATATATATATATATATATATATATATATATATATATATATATATATACGGGCTACCTGACAACACCGACACATTACAACACCGACAACGAAATCACCGGCACCACATAACCGACAGTTCACAAACACGAAACCTCACATGACCGACAACGAAATCACTGACACCACATAACCGACAGTTCACAAACACGAAACCTCACATGCCCAACACACCATAATAACGACAATCAACAAACAAAACAAATCCCCTGTCCAAAAAGCACACACACAACACAAGCACACCAAAATCCTTACAAACCCACACTAAACCTCACATACACAACTATCTACAACCTTAACCCAAACCCTAACTCTAAGGTCCTTCACTATCGCACACTTACCTAACCCACGCCCTAACCCTAACTCACTTAACCCGCCCCTAACCCAAAGACTATCACTACCGCACACTTACCTAACCCGTGCCCTAACCCTAACTCACTTAACCCGCCCCTAACCCAAAGACTATCACTACCGCACACTTACCTAACCCGCGCCCTAACCCTAACTCACTTAATCCACCCCTATCCCTACAGACCGTCAATATCGCACACTTACCTTACTCGCACTCTAACATCCATCACTACCGCATACTTACACAGCCTTTTCCCATGTTGGTATACTCAGCGTCGGTGTTTTCATCCGTCGGTCTTCTCAGTTGTCGATCTTCTGGCGTCGGTGTTCTCAGTGTCGGCGTTCTGAGCTGTCGACGTTGTCAGGCGGACCCATATATATATATATATATATATATATATATATATATGGAAAAGTACTATCCTGGTATATAAATAAAAGAAAAATATGGAATAAAGACATGCTAGAATTACAAAAGAAAGCTGATAAATTAAAATTAGAAATTCAAGAAGGAAATAAAGATTTAATTCAAGAATTACTACAAATTAACAACAAATATGCAGAAACGTTATATCACAAGACAAGGATTAACCTAGAAAAGATAAAATTTAATTCTTATTCATCAAATCCAGCACATCAGAGACAACTAGCTAATAGAACAAAACAAAAATAATAAAATTGAGGCAAATAAAAGAATTATATATCTCTAATACAAGGAAAAAAGCCACAGACCTAAATGGTATATTAGAAGCATTTAGATTACAATATAACAATGATAACCTTTCAAACATTCAGGGAAAACCTGACAAAGATATAAAAAAATTATCTTAAAAACAAAATTCTTACTAAATTAACACAGGAACAAACTCATAATATAAGTAAACTAATTACTATGACAGAATTAAGATCACAGATTAAAAAACTTAAACTAAATAAAGCACCTGGCCCAGATAACATAATACTAGAAATGTATAAAGTAATACCTAATCAAGCTATATCTTTACTCTTAAAAGTATACTCCATAGTTAATCAAGATATAATTATACCACCCTCATGGAAATACTCATTGATATCACTAATAATTAAATCAGACAAAGATGAGAAACAATGTTTGTCATATAGACCAATATCCCTATTAAATATCGATTATAAAATGTTCATGGCAATATATGCTGACAGGATTAAACACTTTCTTCCCATGCTAATTCATAATGACCAGACAGGATTTATTAAAGGAAGAAATACATATGATAATCTTAAAATAATTCTATCATTGATAGATTATAGTAAACATGCAAACTTAGATTTAAACATATCCTTAGATATTAATAAAGCATTTGATTCTGTTAACTGGAATTTCCTTACACTTGTTCTAAAAGAATATAATTTTCCTACATCCTTTATTGCCCTTATCCAGTCACTATATAAAGATTCCATAGCATATGTTAAATTAGGTTCATATAGATCTGGTCCCATACAAACCAAAAAAGGAACTAAACAAGGCTGTCCCCTATCACCACTGTTATTTGCATTACTTATAGAATCATTTGCAAATCAGATCAGATCAAATAGTAATATTAAAGGCATCAGCATCAACAAAACTTTATCTCTTAAGCTACAGCTATTTGCAGATAATATACTTCTTACTCTAACAGACACTAATGCATCTTTACAAGCTTTGTTTAAGGAAATAAATAATTTTCAAACTATCTCAGGTTTACAGTTCAATGAAAACAAAACAAAAATTATGTCATGTAATACTAAAAAGAAACATATAAACAAAACATATTCCAAATACATAGCAGAAGATAATAAAATAGTATATTTAGGCATAGATCTACTTGGCTTAACTGAGTCACTTATATATAATTATAATAAAACGCTAGATAAAATAGAACAAGTGATATATAACTGGAACACATATATGTTTACAATGGGAGATAGATTATATCTCATTAAATCAATTATTTTTCCTAAAATATTATATCTAATACAAAGATTTTCACTGCAACCACCCAAGTATATCACTCAGAGATCATCATCATTCTCTTTAGGCTTTTCCCGTTAGGGGTCGCCACAGCGGATCATCTCTTTCCATTTCTTCCTATCTTCTGCATCTTGCTCTGTCACACCAACCGCCTGCATGTCCTCTCTCACCACGTCCATAAACCTTATCTTAGGCCTTCCTCTATTCCTCTTACCTGGCAGCTCCATCCTTAGCATCTTTTTCCCAATATACCCATCATCCCTCCTCAGCACATGTCCAAACCAACGCAATCTCGTCTCTCTTGCTTTGTCTCCAAACTGTCCAACATAAGCTGACCCTCTAATATACTGATTCCTAATCCTATCCATCCTAGTCACACCGAGTGCAAATCTTAACATCTTTAACTCTGCCACATCCAGCTCTGACTCCTGCCTTTTTGTCAATGCCACTGTCTCCAACCCATATAACATAGTTGGTCTCACTACCCTCTTGTAGACCTTCCCTTTCACTCTTACTGGTACCCGTCTGTCACAAATCACTCCTGACACTCTTCTCCACCCATTCCACCCTGCCTGTACTCTCTTCTTCACCTCTCTTCCACATTCACCATTACTCTGAACTGTTGATCCCAAGTACTTAAACTCGTCCACCTTTACCAACTCTACTCCCTGTATCCTCACCATTCCTCTACCCTCCCTCTCATTTACACACATATATTCTGTTTTAGGCCTGCTGACCTTCATTCCTCTGCTCTCTAGAGCATATCTCCACCTCTCCAGAGTCTCCTCAACCTGATTCCTACTCTTACTACAGATCACAATGTCATCTGTAAACAACATAGTCCACGGGGACTCCTGTTTGATCTCATCTGTCAACCTATCCATCACCACTGCAAATAAGAAAGGACTCAGAGCTGATCCTTGATGTAATCCCACCTCCACCTTAAATGGATCTGATATCTTAAACGGATATCACTCAGAGATATAATAAACTAATATTAAATTTTTTATGGTTCCCAAACAAACCCCAAATTGCCTTAAATAAACATTTACCAAATTGGGAAGATGGAGGAATCAATTTACCTG
Source organism: Protopterus annectens (assembly GCF_019279795.1). Lineage (NCBI taxonomy): Eukaryota > Metazoa > Chordata > Ceratodontiformes > Protopteridae > Protopterus > Protopterus annectens. The sequence continues at coordinate 500,270,226 of NC_056744.1, forward strand.
ATATTGAGATATATATTATGTCCTCTGTTGTTAAAAATATAACCCTATGGTTAAATGATCACTACAAACCTATATGGAAACAATTACATGAACAGGTCTATGTTGAACTTAATCATAACAACATATCAGATCATTTAACTGTAATACCATTTCCTTTAGCTTGGATGTTAAAAGATTATCTAGAAGGTAAACATAAAAATAATAAACTCCCATCCAAATATATGAATATCACACTAACAACATTTAAAACATACATAAGCAAAGTACCAAATATTAATCCATGGTTCTTTCTGACCTTCCATATAGCTTTCACACCCACTATCCTTGATACATTCCAAATTCACAAAATCAATATCCTCAAGATAAGCTCAATAAGCTACTGGCATCAGCTGGTAGAACAAGACAAAATATTAACTAAAGATCAGATAATCAGAAAATACAATATAAATAATGACTCATGGCTACTTCTGCAAAATCTAAGGCAATACCTTATAAATAGAATTGGACAAATGCAAGATACAGTTAAACATACTGTCCCAAAATTTATTGAATATATTATTATAATTAATAATCAACCTTATCAAGGTGCTGTATATCTATCTAAAATTTACAAAATAATTAAAACAACAAAAATATACCAATCAGACACCTACTGGAATTATTATACACAGATAAACAATCACCCTCCTAACGAAAAGGAAAAAAAGATTATTTTAAAATCTTCTAATAAGTCATCATTATCAATAAACTTGCAGTTATTCACTTGGAGATTTTTGAATAGAAGTTTTTATACACCACATAAAGTATCTAAGATGTGTGCTAGTGAAGATCTATGTTGCAGATGTCAGACTAAAACAAGAGCTGACTGGCAACACATTTTTCATGAATGTAACTGTCTTACTTTGTATTGGAATAATATTAATTATTTTTTTCAGACTGTTTTTAATGATAATTATCAATTATCAAAATCTATGATTTTATTCAACTCTCCTGTTCTTGTTGCTTGTGTGCCAAAAAAGATTTTAAAATCTTATGGACTTTAATGGCAGCAGCTCGCAAAATCATCACCATTCACTGGAAAAGTGAGACTCCTCCTACATTTAATGAATTTAAAAATGTAGCTAGAACAGTTGGACAAATCGAAATATCTACAGTGAAGAACAGAACTACCAGACCTACATCCTTATACAACTCTTGGATGAAAATACTAGAAATAATTGAGAAAATGGACAAAGAGATATGAACTTTATATCATTTTTCATGTTACACTTTAAACTTATTTATAGCTTTCTTCTTAACAGACACCAATGTATATAGTTATATAATCTTTTTAAAGTTTATAGGTTTTACAATTGTATATATATCATTTTCTTTTTTGATTTCATGTAATATTTGACAAATTATCAATAAAAAAAATGAAAAAAAAGAACCTTAATCATCTGTGGGAACTACCAGACAATTCAGTAAATCTGGAAAATTACACAAAATCATAAGCCATTCCAGAAGGCAACACTTTTAATCTGCAACTGAAAATGTTATTTTAACATTTGTTTACTGGGAAAGTCCAACTTGGAACAAAGCCAATTTTCAGTGGAGGTCTGCTCTAGATACATGTTTTCATAATGTGAGAGGAAACCCACACAAATGCACAAAATGCATGCAGACTCCACACAGAAGGCACCCCAGCTGAGAAATAAGCCAGAGAACCTCTTGCTGTGAGGTGACAATGCAACCACTCCACCACTGCACCTTCTGCAACATTAGCTATGATTTTATACTAACAGACTATCTTGTTAAATGGCAATATGATCTAAGCCACAATTTATCAGCTTTTCAAATCTTTACATAAAATGGATAAAATAGATAAAACTGAAAAAAAAAACTGGAAAAGCATTCCTATGTGGAAAAATAATGAGTTTTGAAATATTTTGGGCAGACCCCTTAATTCAGGTTCAGAATAAACAGTTTCTAAGGAAGAATGATTATTAATGAAGAATCATTAGGATTAGTGACATATTAGGGACACAGGGTGCTATGCATAAGGTATCCCAAACTACTTAGGGCAGACAAACTCTCAAGAGATGATTTTTTGTTTTATGTGGCTTAGAGCATATTGCAATTTAACAAGCTAGTCTGTTAGTATAAAATCATACTTTATGTTACAGAAGCAACATTATATCTAACTGTATTAGCGGAAGTTAATTTTTTAACAGATTGCAAGCCATCACTAACATGTTAATCACTGTGGCCTTGTGGCATGGAGGGATAAAGCCCCCAGATGACCTGGGATCAGCTAGTGCCATGGGTGCTGGAGGGGTCAGAGGGGGCAGATGAAAGTGATCGGCTGACATTGATTCCCACATCCTGGGAGGAGGGATGCAGCCTAGGCTCACTGCAATGGCAGCCTTGAGGGCCTGGTGAGCTCTGCTCTGCAGTCAGCATACTCCTTGGTAGGGAGACTTTAGAATTGCAAATGCACCTCCCAAAGGCAGACAATGCAGGGCTTGCAAGGCCATTAAAGGGTAGTAGGAGTTATGGCACATTCCCCTACTACAGTATGATGCTCCACCAACACCCTTGAACCCCCCCCCCCGGATATGGGTCATGGAAGGCTATGGCTGATCCGTTAAACCAGGTGAATAAGGAGATGAGCTGGTGGTAACTGATGGTCAGCTACATGGAAGTATTAAAAAAGTGATGGTCAGTGACACAGGCCTCACATAATCTGCCATCGCACATAACACTTCCTTCAAGAGAGATTCAATGTTGTGCTGTAGACCATACACCTTGTATCTCATCCTTGGCACCAATGACAGAAGGACACAGATGTTATACCTTGCAAGATACATCTCCATTTCTTTATTTAGTGTAAACTTCTATATACATGGTAAAACCTTCTTGATTACCTGTACATATAAACTAAAGCCAATGCAAAATTGTAGTTTTGAATGAATACTGAGTGCTGTCTATGCCATGATGCGGAAATGTTAAATTGATAGTCCTTTGTAAATTTCCTGAGCAGCCATTTGGTAAGTCAGTGGGATTTAAACCCAATGCTTTTTCACATATTTACTCTGTAGGTGAGGCTATAACCCTTGCTTTCTTCCATGGAGTGGACCACGCTAATTCAGCGCATGATGCACAGAGCTCAGCTATTTTGCCAACTACACTGATAATGATAAGATGGTGTGTTGTGCCATTGCTGCAGCTATGGGTGGCAGCTAACATGCGGTGTATGCAACTACCATCATAGTAGGCAGCAGTATTGGAGATGTGAAGGATAGCCACAGTCATAGCTATTAAAATAGCTGTGATGGGAACACGTACCCCATTTTATATACTGAGAGGGGATAGTAGAAATGATAAAAGTTGTAAAAGGAAATCGGTGAAATTTAAAGGGGGGATACATAGCCAAACACAAAACATTTTAGAAAAACTGGGGAATATGCACACACTAAGAAGGGGAGATGTGGGTTGGATAGAGGCAAACAAAAAGTGGACAAATGATGGGGAGGAGTGGAGAGTCTACAATAGATGGGTTATGGTACAGTAGGATGGGATTACATCTGGCTGGGGAAAGGATGAGGTCTGGGCAATGTCTAAGAGAATGCCGGTTGTACCCATAAGTTGTCTTAGTATGGTCAGGCTGGCAGTTGATAGGAGCCAAACCCTCTTGTGGATGTTCAGTGGGAGAATGTCACCTGTCCAGCAGTCAAACCCTCCTGTGGATGCTCAGTGGCAGAATGTCACCTGTCCAGCAGTCTGCTTCAAGTGGGAACAGGTAGTAGCTAATCAGCAGGACGTTATCCTCCTTGTTGCTTACTCAGTCATCCAATTCCTTGATGGTTGAGTCACAGGGGCTGCTTGAGACTCCTTTTGTGTCTGGGGATTTCATAACCTCCCCCAGTGATGCATTTCTGCCCGCTCATCCTTTACAACTGCAGCATTTGGGGCAGGGAATAACCTTAGTGTTAAAATATAAAGTATAACTCTGAACTGGAGGAGATGGATGTTGAATAAGGTAGATGATTTAATATAATTGATTTGAACCCTGGTTCACCTGTGTTCTGTCTCTAAAGTCAGTGCACTTAAACCTTGTGCCGCAGAGATAGACTGGTGGGGGAGGGAAGGAGTACAGGTGAAGATTTATAAGTTGAGAAGGATGAATACAAAGGTCTGGCCTGAAGGCAGGGGAATGGTGACACTTTATAGAAAACTGAAATTGACTATTAAGGTGTTGTTAGTAAGGGTTGGTATAATGTGACCATTCAGGAGGAAGGGATAGATATCAGTACTCATGAAGGAAGAGATTTTTAATTTGAGCATAAACTTCTAAAGATATATGCAAGGTTAGTTAACAGTGAATATGGCCAAGGAATGGAGAAAATGAGAGTGAGTTGTAAACAGTATAGAGTACAGTTATATATGAAGAGGAATGGCAGTCGGTGCTGAAAAAGTATGATAAATTAAAAGCCATATGAATTATTTGGTATCACTGTATGAGGTGGCTGCATAGTGATTCAGAACTCCCTTTCAGTTACAAGAACGGGAAAGAAAGAGGAAATGTTAGAGATGGACAGAAAAGGGGACAGTTAAACAGTCATGGAATAGTTGTAGAGAGGAATGGGATGCAGTTTATGAGATGCACATCCCAAAATGGTTGACATTAATATTCTTGGAGTTAGGTGGACATGGGTGGAAAAGCAGGAGAAAAGTGCAGGCACTGTATCTGAGAGGACAGGCAAGGAGTCTCCTAACTAAAAGATGGAAATGTCAGATAAGGTGGAGACAAAAAATGGTAACGGTCAATAATTTCAGAATATATAAATGAGTACGGGCAACCCTGGAGGGTGAGAACATTAGGAAAAAACTGAGAAAGAAATAGGAGAACATACTAAACAGGTATTCTAGATGATATTTATAATATTTAAGTGGGAGTAGGGTACATGTCACAATTTATGTCTTATAATTCATTAGAGTATATAGACTGTCAGAGGTTACAGGTAAAAACATGCAGTAGTCTCTCCTAAAGAAAGATACGGGAAGAGTGAAAAAAAAGTTGTGAATAATATTATGGTGCTGAAATTAATGCATGTGATATGTATATAAAAGGAGTGTTTTCTGTATGTATCATTGTACAACAGAGATTGACAACTTAAAAAGAAAAACACTTTGGTGTTGATGTTAGTTTTGTACTTATATGCTTTGAAATGCTTGCTACAATGAATATAAAATAATACCTAAATGTCTGTCCATTATATATATTACAGGATCAAGCTCATAGGAATTACAGAACAAATACTTCTGCAGACTGTGTGCTTTTTGGCAAATACCATGTTCGAGTTGTGCCATCCCACCTCTAGGATGACAGAAAGTTGTCAGGCTGGGGAGGAATGTATGTATACCCATCCAGTCATTAAGATTAGTATTGAAGCATGCAAGGGTGCCATTCTACTTAATATGCAAGGGTAATTTGTTCCAAAATGGGGCATGCATGAATCCATCTCTCTAACATGTTTTATTTATATGTTGGTGGAGGTTTATATCCTTGGTTCAGGTGTTTGTATAGCAGTTTATCCTATCTAGGGATTCAAATGCCATGGTTAAACTGTCTGCTACACTAGACAATATCTTTTTTGCTTCAATGATAAACATGATCACTACTTTTCCACAGGCTAATAAGCGACCTAGAATCTAGTTACTTTGTTTGAACATACTGTGTAATGTGTGTGCGGGTGTGTGTGGGTTGTGTGGTGGATGAACACATGCAACACAGAACTATATAAGATTCTGAGGTTTACAATGGCTACATGCTGGAAAAGACGTGTGGTTAACTGGACCAGGCCTCTTCAGATATGGGAGTAAGGACTCCGATCGTGCATGAACTACATTCGTACCTTACAGAAAGTATGAGAAGTAGGTGCAACTGCTTGAACATTTATTAGAAGTGCACCCCAAATAAGACATCATGAAACACACTGGCTGGGTTTAATAAATGACTGTGTGTTATTCAATGCCACCTTTCACACCCTTGTATAGTACACAAGGGAAAAGGCTTCAGAAAAGTTCACTGCAGTTCTTAACTCACAAGTGATTTGCATGAGAATTTCTGGGAGTATGCAAATATTATGATATGTGGGAGTGGTGTATGTAAATTAGGGACTGTACATAGAAGAGTATTCTGTCCCAGAATTTGCATAGTATGGTTATTCACAGAAGTCAGTTGTACACAACTTCAGAACAGAGCAAATGGCCAAGTACACTCCCTGAGTCCTACAGTGAGTCTACAGCATCTCAGAAATGCTGTTAATGGAGAAGAGCAGAACTATATCCATGTAACTCAGTTCTGCACACCTACAGTGTGCTGTAAGCAGTGTCTACCTGCACATATTTCAACAGCTCAACTGGTGATTCATAGCCATTCAGCAGGGCATTTAATGAGATTCAGTACCATTCTAATTTTGCATCCCCCTGATTCCCACTTTTGCTAAGCAGCGTAACTCTAAAAAAATATGCAGAGAGTTTTGTCCTGCATTCTTGGACATCTATAAATTTCAGGTCATAAGAAAAACAAATGGCGTAATACTCTAATTACAAATTTATTAGACTCATACAAGGAAGTGACACAGTATAGGTACACTGGAAATAAAACAAATTAGTTACTCCTGAGCAGCTTTAAAGGCATAGTAAACAAGACTATTCCAAAAATTCAATTAAAATTTAACAGTCCTAAAAGAGATCTCTATAAATATAATCGACAAATGCAAAATTAGCTAACAGACAATCTAATCCACTGGAAGAATAAGAAATAAATCCCTTAATTAGTGGATAGAATTGGTAGACGGGCTCAGTACTGTGTCACTTGATAGGAGAAATAGAGAACACAGAACAGTTCAGCCACTTAGCTAGTGCCAAATGAGAATAGCTTTGAAAAGAAACTGCAGCTGAGAGTAAGTATTTGTAGCAGAACCCCAGATATTCAGGGAGGTCACAGTAACAGTAAGTTCTGATGTTTGGGTTGCACCTACCCCACTGGTGTCTTTCTGTCATTAGAAATCACAAAAGCATTGGTCTTCATCACAAGCATCATACTAGGTGGGCACTGATGTTATTTATTTATTTATTTTACATTTGTTGATCAGGCAAATCTGTCTGGGTACAAATGCCCCTTTCTAGTGGAGGCTCAGGGAAAAAATCTCCAGAACATTCAGTACAAACAAAATCTTTTTTAAGTTATACAGTATCAGGCAGAATACAATTAAAATACATTTTACAATGTCAAAATATCTAAGATGGTAGCTATACATAAAGTAGCAAGGCTTCCTTTACTAATTATATTCTATACAGAAATAGTTAAACAAAAAATGCATTACTACAGATGTCACAATACAGAGTACTGAGTTATTTACAAAGGGTGGAAAGCAAAAGTTTGATTTTAATTAAGAGATATAAATGAAATGAGTAGTAAAAGAGTTAAGAGAGGTGGGGTGGGAGAAGACAGAGTGATGTTAGAAACAATAGTAGAGTCGAGCAGAGGTATTCTATAAGAGGAGGAAGAAAGCAGACATGTTATACTTATCTAGGAGATGTACAGCTACAGGGCCAGAATACTGAGAGGTGTTTTCTTACATGTCTTTTGAATGCCTATTGCTTTTCAAGAAGCCTGACAGCGTGTGAGAAGGCATTCCCGGGGGTGGCTACAGAGTTTGAATATAAGGAGGCTCCTGATGCATTTTGGGCTAATGATGGAGAGGTGCGAAGAACTTTGGTAGGGTGGTAGTGTTGAAGTAGGCCTTTTAGTGTCAGACATTTAACAGGTATGAACCAGTAGTAGCTGACTATAGTGTAGGTGATGTGGGAGGTCAGTCCAGTTTAGTTGTTTAAGGGCTGAACAGTGATGAGTTTTATAGGGGCTATTTGCAATGTGAGCTATTTTATTGTAGCATTGTTCCAGCTTTGTGTGAATGTTTATATGTTAATAAAGAGTGGGAGGCATGCAGGATGGCAGGCAGGAGGTAGGCTTTAGATATGGGTTCTCCAGTTGTGTCTGTTAGGTAAAGTTTTGTTTTATACAAGATTCAGAGCTTTTGGTGTATTTTTTTTAATAATATTTTCGATGTGTAGGTCAAATTTAAAGTTGTCATCAATCATGACCCCCTAACAGTTTGGTGTTAAGGACCTATTCAGTCAGGGTGTTATTTACTGAAGTGATTTTGATGAGAGTTTTGCTTTGGGTGAATTTTTTTTTTTTTTTGGTAAAAAGTACTAATTTTGTTTTTCGGGGGTTACGTAGGAGTTATGAGCTCTCTTGCCAGGATTCTATGGACTTAAAGGATTCTTGAGCACTTTCTTGAAGTTTTTGTAGGTTAGATGCTATGCAAATGTGTGGAGTCATCTGCATATTATAGAAGAGTGGTGTGCTTGGAAACAATGAGTAATCTACATATTATACAAAAGTGTTGTTCTTGGAAACGGGTCTATATCAGATAGTCGAAGTTCCATAACTCCGAACACCTAATGGTAGAACCATTATGTTTGAAGTTATAGAACTTCGACTACGTAAAAACAAATAAAAACACAACGGACAAAATAATAAAGTGTTGTAAGCTGGGGGCATGCCCACCTGCACTCCGAACAACCCCCCCCCCCGCTACTTAAATATACCAACTCCGAGATTGCACCACATTGAAGTGATAAAGATAAAGTTATAAAGATAACTGTGTTTAGTTGAGGGAATCTGTTGTAGAGTATAGACCTTAGATGAGCGCTTGTTATGTCTTATTGGTGTTGATGAGTTAAGAGAAACCATACAAGTTAATACTAGTAGTGGGGTACCAGATACAATATGGGCCAAGTTGTTTATGTTAAGGTCCCCAAGGATGATGGTTTCTTGGGGTATATTGGTAGATAACCAGGATAGTAGGTCCTCTACTGTGCTGATGTTATTGTCAGGGAAAATATATAAGGCTATAATACATATGGTCTTATAGTAGTTTAGCTTGATTAAGTTAATAAGAATATCTGCATTATTGAATGAGGGACACTTTTTCTGATAAAGGGATATGTTCAGGTGTTTTAGATATATAGTAGCTACCCCCCTGCTTATTTGGATATACAGTCTGCTTGATGGATATTACATCCTGGATGCAAGATTTTGATATCTTTGACTTCAGGTTTTAACCATGTTTCTGTGATACCGAAGATGTCAGGGTTGTGATGAGATATGAAAGCATGCGGTTCAGTTACTTTGCTACAGATGTTTCTAAGGTTAATGTTTATAAATTTTAGACTTATTTTACCCAAGTTGTTATGAGGGGTGTGGTTCCCCTATATACCCTGCGCATTAATTTTGGTTCAATGTTCAGTGTATTATAAGAATAACTTAAAAGCCCCATAGCTGCAAATGTAGGGGTTACCTTATGTAAGCACTGGTTCAACTACTTTTGAACCAAAACATTTGTCTGAGGTTTTTGAATGAGTAATGCTATCTGATGATCTATTGGTAATATGTAGATTATTCCCCTAAAATCCAGCACCATGGCGATAGTATAAAAACACATACCAAGATCTAGAGTTTGTCAGGTCAATCAAAAGGCCATTATTTCTTGTTGAAGCACAGTGTTTCAAAAAATTAAGGTCTAAGGTGGTTCAAATAACCTCAACATTTTTACACCTATACAGTCAAACTGGGTCTCTATACGCATCAGAAAAAATATTTAATTTCTATAGTCTGACCTTGTAATGACAATACCCAAACACTACTAACATTCTGGTAGAGCATCTTTGAATAAACTCCAGTCTCTTAATCAGTACTGTGGACGTGATTTTTTCCCTTCTTACACTCGCTGAATGTAAAGTTGCAGTTTTCATTTTTAACGGAGTCATTTCCATTCATCTCCTGACACATCTCAGTTGGTGCTTTATTATTTTATTTTGCTTTTTTTTTAGCACTGATAGTGACTATTTTTTTCGTTTTTGTTTTTATTTTAATCAGTGCAGAGCTATAGATGGAAAATGATCCCTAATATTCACTAATGATTCTTACTTCTAGTAAGTATAAGGGAAGAATTACAACTGACCATTTGGAGAAATATTGCTGATGTTACTCAAGATGCTGTAACACCTAGTAAGTACTGTAGAAATGTGTTCATTTATGTTTAAATTATCAACAACAATGCACGCTCCAACAGAGAATATAGACATCCAAGCCATACAGATGTCTTTGGTTGCATTTTTCTAAAATGCATTACAGAGCATTTCTTATTTAGTTCTTATTTATTTATTTGACATTTGTTGACTGGGTTATTCCAATTGAGCCAAAGCTCCTTTTTAGCGGAGGCCCAGGGAAAAAAGCTCCACAAGTATTACAAACATATAGAGAAGTAAATACAATGATATTGTAAGATATAAAAAGTATAACCTAATGAAAATGTACATTATTTGCACATCAGAAATTATATACAGACATACCACTGAATCAAGCAGTACAATTTCTTAGTTGTGGGTCAAGTACATGTACGAGATGTACCGTTACAGGAATAAGAATGGACGATATGTGGTTCACTTCAGTAGAACTTAGAGAGGTGTAAGCAGTAGGATTCGTTAGTTGAGTAGTAGGAGAAAGTTGAAGTACAGCCAGAGAGTAGACCTGAGAGGAAGTAAGGGGACAGGTGAAAGTAAAGGATGAGTTGCAGGTGGAAGAGTCATGGAGGGTAATTACAGTGCAGATCTAAGTACTCTTTAGAAAGGTTTTGGTACCAGTCTTGAATTTTTGTGGATGCTTAATATTCCTGCTGTCTAAAGGAACTTTGTTCCAAGACTGGGCAGGGAAGTAGTTTTTCCCTATTTTGGATGTAGATCTAGAGGCAGTTTTGCTCAGAGTCTTGAAGGGACCTTGTAGGGATATAGAGGGAGACAAGAGAGGCAAGATCAAGACAGGAGGTGGGCTGGTAAATCTAGTATGTATGATCTGTAGCTGAGAGTGGAGCAGTTGATGGGAAAATTCTAACCAGTTTAAGCTTTTAAGGGCAAGACAGAGGTGAGAGTGGTAGGTTAGATCTGCGGCGAATCTTGCAATTTTTGTTGTAAGTGGATACTAATTTTGATAGGAGAGTGGTCTGAAGGTTGGTGAGGATTTGCAAGCCATAGAATAGGCTTGGAATGAGGTATGCATGGGATAAGGAGATTTTAGATCTGGTGGAGATACTTCTTTACCGAAGTCCAAGTTTTTGGCGTGTTTTCTTGATGTTATTGGAGACATGCAGATCAAATTTGAGTTGGTCATCTGTGATGAACCCCAGAAGTTTGGTGTGAGACTCAACAGAGATAGGTGTATTGTTAAGGGAAGATACAGAGAAGAAAGATTTTAGATGGTTCATAGTTTTGAGAGAGCAGGAGTTTAGTTTTTTTTTTTTTGGATTTAGAATCAGCTGATTCTTGGTGAGTCAGTTTTCAATTGATAAGAAGGATTTTTGTGTGAGAGTATTTAGGTCAGAGAAGGAGACAATACTAATGACTGTGGAGTCATCTGCCTATTCCATGAGAGATGACTGAAGACAGGATGTAAATAACTGGTTGGTAAAAATGTTTAACAGTAATGGGCCAATGATAGATCGTTGAGGTACACCCATCTTGATAAGTAGGCAGGAGATGCTATAGAGAGACATTTAACGGACTGAAGTTGAGCAGAGGTAACTAGCAAACCAGGAGATAGTTGAAGAGGATAGCTTCAGTTCAGAGAGTGTGGCTAGCAGCAGATGGTGGGATACAGTGTTGAATGCTTTTGAGAGGTCAAGGAATAGGCTAGACATTAGTTTATTATTGCTTCTGGCTTGGGATACAGTGTGTAAAAGGATTTGAAGGCTGTGGAGGCCCTATATTTTGAGCAAAAGCCATGTTGTGTGGGGGTAAGTAAGTTTTCTTATAGGAGACAGTGGAGGATTTGCTTGTGAACATATTTCTCTAATATATTTCCCTAATATTTTGGAATGAGATGATAGAATAGTGATAGGCCTGAAGTTGGCAAGCTCAGAGGAGTTTCCTTCCTTGTGAATGGGTAGAGTATAGGATTGCTTCCGGATTGTGGGAATTTTGGATTCAGTGATAGAGCTGTTGATGAGTATGGAGATGGTGAGGGTAAGAGAGTTTGCTGCAGTGGTTGGAGATTATCAACAGAGAGAGTGCAGGGTTTAGCTTATGGAGTAAGGATTTAATATAGTTGGTAGAGTCTGTTTTCAGAGAGAAGGCCTGTGAGGGTAATGGGATGTTGGAGGGTCAGGAGAGATGTTAACATTAGTGCTGGAGTTGGTTTGGAGTGATAGTTTGCTGATGGTGTCAATGAAGTTAAGTACTGAAGTTGGATGCTGTTTCTTGGGGGTGTTGTTTGGATATGGATTGGGAGATGAGAGGCTTCCTGGGTGCAAAATATGGTTGATAGAGTACCAACATTTCTTTGGGCTAGATGAGAGTGAGGATGGGGGATTGCTGTAGAAGTTTTTCTTGTTGTTGATGATGTATTTTTTTGTAAGGTTGTTTAGTTCTTTGCAATACTGGAGGTGGGAGGGGAGTTTTGTTTTGGACCAGACTCTTCAAGCTTTGTCTATTTTTTGCATTAAGATATGTGTAGTTAGAGAAAGCCGGGGGGGGGGGGGTATTAATGATTTGACTCTAACTGTACATAAGGGGGCAAGGGAGTTGAGAATGTTAAAGAATATATAATTGAATTAAGTACAGAATCATCAAGAGCTGCATGCTTAAATAAGGACCAGTGTATTGCTGAGAGATGGTTATTTAAGATGTCTGATTGAAAGCTGGAGAGTTTGCGACACTCTACAAACCTATGTGGTCTGTTATAGTGGGGAGAGAATCTGAGAAACTTAACTGGACAATGATCACTGAGGGAGTCGGGCAGAATTTCAGGTAAGTGATATTTCTGAGGGTTAGAGACAAGTATCCAGTCAAGAAGAGAAGTAGAGTTAGTAGGATTGTTAGTGTGAGTGGGAGTGGAGATTAATTGAGAGAAGCCTTGCAGATTAATATATGTGTTAGGACTATCTGAGTGTGAGTGGAGATTAATTGGGAGAAGCCTTGTAGCTTAATATATGTGTTATGACTATCTGAGGAGAGGGATAGCCAATTAATGCTGACATCATCCAGGATAATGGTCTCATTTGGTGAGTATTGTGAAAGCCAAAAGAGAATATTCTTCAGTACTGGAAATTTTTTTTTGTTTTAATACTGTTTTGTTCTGAATTAATTGATTTAATGATGTTCTGTTTATTAATGCTGATTGTTAAAGATATACCGTTTGTTACCACACAGTTCTCCCTCAAACATTTTATTTAATGGCTTATGTTTACTATGTTACTTCTCTGGAGCTTTTCTCCCTGGGTCCACTAAAAACAGGCTACTTGCCCAGTCGGACATTACCCAGTAAATAAATGTACATAAATAAATAAAATAAATAAATAAATAAATATTATCTTTTGGGGGAATGTAAATTGCAGCTATTGTGATTGAATTGTCATTATTAAGTTCGCAACTGACAACTAGAAGTTCAGCTTGAGAGGCTAAGGGGGTGTGGATGGCTAGGGGAGTTACAGTTAGATGGTTAGAGAACATGATGGTCACTCCCCTACCTTGTTTCCTGGTTCTGTCCAGATGTAAGCTGTTATAGCTTGAGGGCAAGACGTCTTTGTCAGTGATGTGGGGTATTAGCCCATTTCTGTGATGGTAATGATAGCCGGAGAGTGATGGGCCATCCAAGCGTGGAATTCACTGACCTTGTTAAGTATCCTTCTGATGTTCATGCAGTAGAGAAATCGATTTTTTGGGGGAATGGTGGGATGAAGAGAGGCTGGGTTTTTGGGATTAGCATTAGGGTTGGGAGGGTTGTGAGGTCCAGGGTTGGGATGGATGTCTCCTAATAGAAGAAGGATACTGAGAGTAGGTGAAGAGTTGTGAGGTGAGGGGGACAGAGGTAGTATTTCACTTTACTTTTAGGTAAGGTTTTGGAGTAAGGAGGGAGTTTGATTGTGGGAAAAGGGAGTGTTGTAGAAAGGTTAGGTGATGCTGTCAGAAAAGAGTGCAGGAACTGTGGAGGAGTTATGGGATAGATGGAGGTTGGAGAATGGTGACATTAAACAACATCCATGACAAGTTGGACCATTGAGTTTTAGGTTCATAGGTTCATGGGATGATACTAGGCTATTGGCCCTTATAAGCTTAGCCAAGAATTTCACCCATGTTTCCACAAAGTCAGCACCTATTTTCCTTGTCCAGCAGGGACACAGGTGGGAACCCAGGGATATATTTTCTGTTTCCCATCCAGTTGTCCAGGTTCCTCTTAAAGAGGGCTATTGAGGTACTCTGCTTGACATGGAGAGGGAGTCTATACCACAGATGGGGGAGTCATTGGGATATAAATCTAACCTGCCAACAAGTTCTATTAATGTCACAGACCAGGTTGAGGCCTTGCATGTGGGTTGCACAAGTGGAGTTTGACTTACAGATATGCAGCAACTCCATCAAGGCTGAGTCTGAGATGACCTTGTATGCTAGAAACAAGTCATATCTGAGCAGACTGTACAAGACTGAGGAGGGGACACAATACGCTAGATGTTTGAGACACTGGATTTCCCTGGTCAGGAACCTCTGTGGTCTCTGCAGCTGCTTCATGTGCTTGGCAAGGTACATGCCAGAAGGGGCATTATACTCAATAATGGGTCTGATAAGGGAGAAGTACAGGGATGTTATGACCTCCTTGTTCCTGGATGAAATGCCCTTACTTACGAGGTGGGCCGTGTAGAAAGCCTTTCATACAATGGAGGCAATGTGGTGGTCAAAAGTCAGGTTGCTATCAACTGGGATGTCCAAGTCCTAATGACTGATTGCATGCTTAGTACATTGTTATTAATGTGATAATTAGTAGGGATGCCATTTTCTCCAAAGGGAATATTGATGCATTTATTGGCAGTCAATTTGAGACCATGCGTCTGGTACGAGTCATTAGTTTGGGTAAGACCCTCTTGAAGGATGTCTACATCACTAGGAGAATTTAAGACAGTGCCCAGCTTGCAGTCATCTGCAAACTTGGTCAGCCACAGATCACTGATTTTAGCTTGCACCTCAAAAAAGTACAACAAATGGTAGAGGCCCCAAGATCGATCCTTGAGGTACACCTCTTGTTGTCGGTCTACTACTAGAGGTGGATTCCCATATTTTGACTGAGTTGCTTCTATGAATGAGCCAGTTAGCTACCCATCTGATAACATATGGGTTGATGCCTAGCTGGGAGAGTTTTTCTATATTGCCCGAGTGGGAAATAGTGTCAAAGGCTTTGGCTAGGTCAAGGTAGGTGGTGTGCACTGTCTTCTCCTCATCCATAGCTTTGGTGAGTGTTTTGAAGAAGGTGATCAAGTTTAACAGGCATGAGCTCCCTTTGACAAAACCAAACTGTGTGGGATCAAGCATTTGGAGGTTGCCAATGTCCTTTTTTATAAGGTCCATGATAATGTGTTCCATGCTTCTGGTACCAGTCATTAGTTTGGGCAAGACCTACTTGAAGGATGTTTACATCACTAGGGGAATTTATGACAGTGCCCAGCTTGCAGTCATCTGCAAACTTGGTCAGCCACAGATCACTGATTTTGGCTAGCACCTCAAAAAAGTACACTGAATGGTAGAGGCCCCAAGATTGATCCTTGAGGTATGCCTCTTGTTGCGGGTCTACTACTAGAGGTGGTTTCCCCTATTTTGACTGAGTTGCTTCTGTCAATGAGCCAGTTAGCTACCCATCTGGTAATATATGGGTTGATGCCTAGCTGGGAGAGTTTATCTATATTGCTCGAGTGGGGAGTAGTGCCGAAGGCTTTGGCTAGGTCAAGGTAGGTGGTGTGCACTGTCTTTTCCTCATCTATGGCTTTGGTGACTGTTTTGAAGAAGGTGACCAAGTTTAACAGGCATGTGCTCCCTTTGGCAAAGCCAAACTGTGTGGGATCAAGTGTTTGAAGGTTGCCAGTGTCCTTTTTTATAAGGTCCATGATAATGCATTCCATGGCCTTGCAGATCCGGCTAGTTAGGCTGATGGGCCTATAATTGCCTGGGTCAGTGGATACTCCACCTTTGTGTAGAGGGATGACAGTGGCTGTCCTCCATTCTGCTGGGATGAAGCCAGTAGACAGGCTTTGGTTGAATAGGGTGCCTAGTGGTCCTGAGAGCTCTTGCCTGAGTTCATGTAGGACACAGCCAAGGATGTTGTTGAGTCCCATGGAGGCTGTATTTTTTGCCTTTGTGAGGCATTAATGACCTGCTCCCTGGTGATGAGTGGAGGTGGGCAGATGCTGGAGATGTCTTGGTTTCCTGATGGGGGGACAGGGGGTGAAGTTTTCACTGAACTTGTCTACCAGCAGGTTGGCTATATCTATGTTGTTTGTGTATGTGGTATTCTTGACCACCAGTTCAGAGCAGATTTGAGTGTTACCTTTGAGATTCCAGATGTATGCAAATAAAGCCTTGTGATTGTCCTTAGTGGATGTGGCAAATTTGGACTCGAAGTTAGCCTTAGATGATTTCACCAGTGACCCTATTTGATTGTTCAGACAAATGAGAGATTGCTTCCAACTTGGCACCTGCACCTTCTTGGACCTAGACAGCAATTTTTTCCTTTTATTATTGAGTCTGTTTATTGCTGCTGTCCACCAGACAGGTTTACACTTCCTTGAGGAAGATGATTTGGTCCTGTCAGGTTTGCTGAGGATATGCAGCTATAAAGGTACTCATATAGTTTTTTGGTGTAGGGTTGGACATCAGTGCTTGTTCCAACTGAAGGGATAGTGGCTGTGAAGCTGCTTATACCTGCTCTCAGGAGGTTATAGTCAGTTTTGGAAAAGTTTTTTGTTTGATCCTGACAAGGAGGGAGTCAGGGGAGATGGTGACTTCAGAAGTGATTGCTTTATGATTAGATCTTACCAAGGAGGTTGACACTGTAGGGGTGCTACAGAGGCTACTCATGTTGATTAGTACCAGATCCAGGGTATTTTCCCTTCTTGTGGGGGTGTTGACCAGCTGATCCAATGCATTGGCATTGACAAAGCTGAGGAATGTCTGGGTGTTTGTGTTTGAGCTAGAATAGGTCGTCCACTCTATGGTTGGGTAGTTAAGGTCGTCCAGGATCAGAGTAGAAGGTTGAATCTTGATGGATTCAAGTAAGTCCAGTTGGAGTGGACCTCCTGAGTCATGGTTGGGGGTCTGTAGCTAGCTAAGATTTGAATAGGTGTTTTGTCCACAGTTAACTGCACCTGAGATTTAGAAGATCTAAATATGCCTGCAATCTCCTTTGGTCAGTTAGATTTGAAATGATACATCCAACCTTTGAGTCATCTGCAAACTTGCTGATCTAGGTTATATCTGATTCTGGGAAATGTGTCATAAATAGACCGTGTAGCACCCCTCTGGAAATGCTTTTTGATTCTGAAAATAAACTCTTGATTTTCACAACAAATTTCTGATCTCTTAACCAGTTATCTACCCAACCAATTATATAAGGATTGCAAAATGAACATTCAAAACACACAAAATACAAGCCAAAATTCTTTATGAACCTTCTTATGACTGACATAGTAAAACAAATCACATTATATCTACTGTGATGGCAGTAAATATGTATGTATACTAAACTTCCTAAATGTATTATGCTAAAATAGACAGTAGAAATGTTTTACAGACAGAAATTGTTGCAGGGCATTTCAAAATATATATGATGCAGAGGGCTTGCAATATGTTTGCGTAAGCTTTTTTTTTTTTTTTTTTTGTGGGGGTGGGGAATATTTTCCAACCTAATATGCTTAAATTCTCATGTGGACTCTGTCATAATATGTTTGTTGTGATATTTGACACACCACCTCTTTCAAATCTTTTGAATTCAGGAGGAAGGAATGCGATGAAGTCTTGCTTGTTTCTTAATTTCCATACCTAGCATAAAGAACTATTCACAATTTAATTACAAACCAAGAATCAATTGTTAAAATAAGACAAACCTCAGGAAATAAAACTGATAAAAAAAATGAGCAAATAGATACACAGGTAGACACAACTAGAGTTTATTTAGGGCTTTCATCGGTAGTCAACCCTTAGACTTCTTCAGAATAACAAACATTATAAAACACAACCTTAAGTACATTTAAAACAATCACGTTCCCCTCTTTTGTAAAATGATTGGATAATTGACCAGTCTGTCGTATTATACCAATTATTATTAAAAGGCGACGACAGTACTTAAAAAAATATTAAGAATGGTTGCATCTAAATGTCCAAGACTAAATGTGCAATATTAAATGTGAAGTACAAATGCATGTAAATAAAATGAAACGTTAAATGTTAAACTTTTAATGGACAAGATTGTTACCAGCCCATTTAGAGGACAAATATTCTTGACCTGGTGCTAACGAAAGTAGTGCCTTCTTGCATACATACATACATAAATGCATACAAGTATTTCAGGCATGGGCAATAATGCCCTCCTAGACTCCCAATGTGCCAACATATATATTCCCATAATAAGTGTCCAGGTTGTTCTTAAAAATATCTAAACAATATCTAAACATTTGCTTGCCTTAATATAATCTAGTAGTTTATTCCATGCATCAGCTACTTTTTTCAGAGAAACAATTTAGTACACCTCTTATTCCTATATAGATTTTATATAGGTTGTCTGGTGATTTTCTACTAGTTTTTGGTAACCCCAAACCTTATCAGAGCTAGTAGCTTCTAAATTCCCTATATTCCTGAATAAAGTCTCTTCTTAAAAGTCTATATGAAGTACTGTATAAGTTCAGATATTTTAGCATTTCATAATAATTTAAATGTTCATATCCATATATACCCTTGGTATATTTCTGCTGTAATCTTTCCAGTTTAATGATGCTTGTTTTCTTATTTCCAGTATGCTCAAGCTTATTTTCTTATAAGATTTCAATATTACTATTACATACTCAAATCTGAGTATAATATAACTAACAAACAATCATTTCATAATTTCTGATCTCATAGACTTTATGAATGTTTTTCCATAACCCATAGTTCCATAATTATCATTAACCAATTGGTTGATATGATTAGAACAACTCAAAGATTGCTCTATCCATATATCTAGGTTCTTTAATGAATCTACAGTTTCAATCACTGTATCCTATATAAAATATTGACTTTCAATCTATGTCTGCCAAATCTGATATGCTTAGTTTTTAATGAATTTATCAGCATATTATTCTCTGTGTTGAAATGGTCACTTTAGTCAAGTTATTTTGCAGTTATGCCCTATCTGCAATAAATGTAATCAATTTACCCATTTTCAAGTCATATGCATACAGTCTGTAAATCACCACAGACAAAAAAGCTAGATCTGAAAGATACAATCTAAACAAGTATGGGCCTAGGACAGAGCACAGTGGGACACCTTGACTGTAATTTAAAATTCTACCTGTCCAATTGTTGTGTGATATTTGCCACACCCTATTTATAAGCCATGCAGCTATCCATCTTATCGAGATTACATTTATACCTTATTCTAATTTTTTGATCAGTGTTTTGTGTATGATTCTATAAACTGCATCACAGTACAATGTTTCATTTATATATTTTATTATATTCTTATAGAACATTGTGTTACAAGAGGTTATAGATCTTTTTCACCATATGTTACTTCAGTAGATCGAACTTTTAAATGTTCGAAGCTCATATGGCTGAGACCATAACATCTTACATTTAAAAATTGGAACACTGAAAAAAAAAAAAAAAACTAAACGTTTGTAGCAGGGGGGAAAGCCCCACTGCACACCCAACACCCCCCGCTACTTAAATATACCAACTCCGAGATCGCACTACATTGCAGAAAAGGGAAATCTTCTCATTCTGCACTGTATGGGGATCACAATTCAGTCTGTTCGAACTTTTAAAAGTTTGAGCATATGGTCTCGGCCATATGAACTTTGAACTTTTAAAAGTTCGATCAACTGAAGAGGACCTGCATGCAGATATAAGGTTTTAAGTCCCAACCTTTCCAGTTCTGACAGTAATTTATCCAAAATAACATTCGCCATTATTTTCCACAACATGAAAATAAACTTATGGGCCTGTATGATGGAGTTATCCTATTCCCCTTTCCCTTAAAGATGGGTTTAACAAGTGCATGTCTCCAGTCTTGATGAATCTACTCATATGTAAATGACTTAGTGAATAACAAATATAATGGTACTGGAAGTTAATGCCAAAATGTTCTTGTGTTATTATTAATATTCTGTCTGCTCCCTGAACTTTCTTTGGGTCCAATTTAAGTAGTTTTTTTTAATATAATCTAATTTAATTTCATTATCTGAAGTTACCTGGATGTTACTAGAACACTTTATCACCCCAGTTATGGAACCAAACTGCTTTACATAATATTTTGGGAATATTTCTATAATCTGTTGTGTTTGAGAATAAATGTTAAAAAGTGCACACTGTTTATCAAATTGTATGTGTTTGCTCCTACCATATCTTTTGTATCTATAAAATATTTTCATAGTATGCTCAATATCTTTAAATAAATTGTCTTCAATTTTTTTATCTTGCCTTCTACTATTTTTAATTTTTATGTCCAGTTTGTTTATTTCAGTTTTCAAAATTATAGTTTGACATATTTTCCATGTCTTATATTTCTGTTTCTCACCTTAATCAAGTATCTTGTTCTTATGGAAATATATCCTCCTGATGTTGCATGCCTACATCAGGATGTTAAACATTGTTTTAATTTTTTGCAATCAATTTATCTTTCAAAACTCACCACATTTCTTCAGGAGTTTTTTTCACTGAAAGCATCATTCCAATTAGTTTTACATAGTGACTGCTTTTTTCTATATAGTCTGTTGTTAATCTTCTGTGTATTGGCTTAGATTTTTGTTTGGCAGAATTATCTAGCTGCAATTTAATCTTTATAACTTCATGATCCTTGCACATGAATGGTGCTAAAACTTGACATGAAGTAACCGTCATTTCCTTAAGAGCACAAACAATGTTTAGTATGTTCCCTTCCATGCTAGGCATTTTCACAATCTGAAGCAATTGCTGTTCCTTAAGATATGTTATAAATAATTTCCTTACTAGTGTTGTTGAATCAATATTATTCCAGTTTGTTTCTGGTAAATTTAAGTTCCCAGTCATTAGTATTTTCTCTGCTTTGTTTCATGCAAAAAATGTATGAATTCCTCTTTTTTTTTAATTTTTTTATTAATTTTCATGAAATAAAATAATACAAGAAATATGATATATAAATATACACAATCACCCGGATTCTCTATGCCTTGCATGACATGCAGAATTAGTGCAGGAGCTCTAGCAGGCAATATGTCTGCCATGCAATCCAGGAACAGCCTGCAGGGGCGTGCACGAGCACTCCTCCACTAGTGCTGCATGGACTAAGCATCTGCATGCAAACCACCCCATTTGCAGGAGAACTCCATGCAAATGAGGTGAATTTGTGATCCAGGAAGCTTACAACCAGCCATGCAGGACTAGTGCAATCTGCAGAAATGTACTTGTTTAGTAACTAAGTACATTTTTACAAAATCCAAACGGAGCTGTGGCAGCTCCAAATAAAGGCAGCATATCAGTTAGGAAGCATGCCAATGGCCAAGTATAAGGCCATTGACATTGCAAACAGCCAATAAAATATAAACATTAACTTTATTATTTTTTTAGCTGATCTCGGCTGTTTAAGTGTAGGGCAGCGGCGTGAAAATGGGATCGGGGGAAAAAATAAAACAAACCTATAATAAGCATTCTAACTAAAATCACTACTCTGCCATGAAAGTCAATGGCAGGTAGAAGACAACATGGCCAGTGAGCAGTGGTTGCTAAGGGTGGAGGTTCAGTGTGAGACATGTAACTATGCATTAGCAGGCAACCTATGCAAATGAGGGGAATGATAGTGAATCCCAGTTTTCCCCAGCATGCTAGTCAGGTCCCAACAGTGTAAGAGTAGGAATAGCTTGGTGCAAGCCTAGGAGGCAGCTGACATTATGAGGGGGGGGGGTGTCAGGCATACTGTAAATGGATTGGAGCCCTGTGGCTCAGGTTCGCTCATAGCTAAGCACAGCTAAGCAAGGGGGTATGTCTGACTCTGCCTAGCACTCTTTACATTGCCTAAGCAGGTGTGCATGTGCACACTGGGTTTTCAAGGTTTAAAAAAAATTAAACCAGGAAATAGCAGCTCTGTGCACATTTGAGCAGCCTGTTTGTGCATCTCACCCTCAAGCTTAAACAGGAAGGCAATGGGAAGGAAAAACAACAGTAGGAAGGTAATCTAGGAGACCTAGCATAGCTGGCAGATGAAATGTATCAGAATCAGCCAATTACACAGGCAGCAGACCAGCCCAGCCCAGAACACTACTACGAACTATGCAAACACCATCCACTCTGGTTTTTCCCACACTCTACACCACCAGTGTAAACAAGTGGGGAACTTTTAACACTCATAACAACAAAATGATAGGGGCTGCAGTACCTATCATACAACAACTTGTGGAAGAAGCTGAGGGTGGTGAGGATGTGAATGCTGTTGACCAACCCACAGTGAGAAGACAGAGAAGAGTGTACAGAACCTGGGTAACCTACCAGGGACTACATGAGCTGGAGATAGTGGAGAGCTATTGGGTGGACAGAGAGCTCCTACAGCTAATTGTTGAGCTGTGCCGCCCATGCATAACACACAGAACTAAAAGAAGGGAACCCATCCCAGTGGATACTAAGTGTAGGCCTAAGAATATTAGCTACAGGTACCTTCCAAAGGCCAATTGGGGATATGATGGTGATCTCGCAGGCATCAGCATCCAGGGTACTCCACCAGTTCTTGGAAGCCATGTCAGCACATGTCGGTGAGCACGTATATTTCCCCAAAACCCATGAGGCATTGGCCAGCAATATGCAACTGTTCCACCAAATAGCAGAATATTCTGAAGTAGTGGGTGCTATAGACTGCAAACACATATGCATCAAAGCACCACCACCCGGAGAGCGGGGTAGGGTCTAAATCAACCGCAAGGCCTTCCCCTCCATCAACTGCCAGGTCATGTGCAATGCCCAGGGCATAATAATGAATGTGTGTGCTGACTGCCCTGGACGCTATCATGATTCCCACATCTGGCATCTGATGCAGCTTGTACCTCACGGTCACCTAGTGGGGGATGCTGGATATGCACTGGAGCCGTGGCTGATGACACCCATCAGAAATGCACACACACCCAAACAAGAACTCCATAATGAGGCACATGCACAGGCCAGAAATTTAGTAGTGCATTTGTTTGGGATGCTCAAGTCACAGTTCTGGTGCCTGGACACATCCGGTGGAGCCTTGCAGTACTCACCAGCTACATGTACCGAAATCGTCCTCGTATGTGCTATGCCACACAATATGATCCTGTGGAAAATGCTGCAGCAGGAACAGCATGGGACAGGGCCACACAGATCCCCACAATTGCCAAGGCCTGCGCAGGTACAGTGACTCGGAGGAGGAACAACCTGAGCCTGCTCCAGTAGGCAGAAAGAGGCATGCCCAGTATTCCCTGGCCTTGGCAAAGAGGCAACGCATAGCACATACAGTGACACAGGAGGGACCCAGGGAATAACACCTCTCTCTGACTCTCACATACAGTAAAATGGATGTCAAACATTTCACTACCTGTGCTCAACCATGTGTAGGGAGTAGGGAGTGTACTATGGGCATCCGACATAAGCAGCCCTGCAGCACCACTCTCAAGACTGGGACACACACAAGGTAAGTGACTCACACATGCCAGTCAGGGGGGTTCACATACCCAACAACAGTCACAGCCAGCAGGACAGGTGCAGACAAATACAAATAAAGGCTGTGCTATGGCCTCTAGATGATGTCTATGGGCAACCCCCCCCAGGCCTACACTGACAGACCACAGCAGGTCAGGCAGTGGGACATAAGTTCTGAAGGGTAGGAAGTCAGAAACATGTAGGTAAATCAAAGCTAAGATCTGTAGTACACTGGGGTCTATATTAGAACATTGACTTTTTAAAATGTTCTAATATCGACCCCTATTCAGCGAACGCTGACAATATCAAACATGCAGAACAGCAAATTTTTTCCTAGGGAAAAAAATTGCTGTTCCGACACACATACACACAACACAAACACACCAAACAAACAGCAATTCACACACATACACATAAAATCCTACATCTACCCTTACACTAAACTGTACACACACCACTAGCTATCCACTTACCTTAACCCAAACCCTAAGGTGCATCACTATCGCACAATCACCTCACCTGCACCCTAACCCTAACTCACCTACCCCACCCTAACCCTCACGTCCACACAATCGCACACTTACCTGACCCATATCCTTACCCTAACTCACCTACCCCATGCCCTAACCCTCACATCCACACAATCGCACACATACCTGATCCCGACCTGTAACTTTCCAACAGTGTGATGAACACAGCAAAGCCTCAGGAACGGCCAACCAAATTCCTTCCCTAGGAAGAAATTCAGTGTTCCGCAGCTTCACTATATTTAGTGTTCATTGAGTAGGGGTCGACATTAGAACATTCGAAGTTGTGAAACATTGATGTTCTAATATAGACCCAGTATACTGGTATGCCTCTAGTCAGCATGATAGGTAAGAATACAGAATGAAATGGAGTACCTGATATACCAGTACAGTCATAACAAATGTGTACAAGGGTCAGGTGTCCCCCATCCTATGTAGTAATGTAATTACAGTCAGGTGTGCCCCCCAAGCCTGTGTAGAAAGGTAGAAATAGTCAGGTGTGCACCCCCCATCCTACGTAGAAATATAGTAACAGTCAGGTGTGCCCCCCAATCCTGTGTAGAAATAGAAGGTGTGCCCCCCATCCTATGTAGAAATGTAGTGACAGTCAGGAGTGCTCCCCCAATCATGTGCAGACATGTAGAAATAGTCAGGTGTGCTCCCCCATCCTATGTAGAAATGTAGTAACAGTCAATGCCAAATGATCGACGGATACCCTGCAGAAACAGTATGCTACCTGTAGGTGTACAACACTAAGGTCTGCACTGCAGTTCAAACTACCTGGACGCAATCCACACACTCAATACAGACAGGCATACAGGGCATGCTCACACACTTAAACATATGAAGGCCATGTCTGCAAACACAAGTGGACCAGACATATCTGGCAGTCACAAATGTTAGTGCAGACACTCATCAGTATGCACCACTCATGCTTTGCACACACAGTGGATAGGAATACAGACATATATCTAAGGATAACACACTATAACAAGCCAAAGGTCACTGTACATAAATGTGTGCAAGAGGGTAGCTATGACAAGGAGCCATTCAGGCCTGTCCCACCCAGCGCACAACCAAGGGGCCACAACCACATGAGGTTCAGATTTCACCCACTGTAGATACTAGCCACTGGTATCTGTCAGCATTACAGACTATGTGATGCAAGTGCTAGCTGTGCAACATGACTGTACAAGGAAGTAGTTATCTAGCAGCTGTATACATGTACCTATGTAATATGACCCTGTGTGTGCCCGCATGTGGTGTGTCAACCTCTAGATGAATGGGTTATGGCCCATGTACTCACACTGCCCTTCCCATAACCCTACTATGACAAGCCTGCTGAGGTCATCCACTGTGAAATACACTTTTGGGAGATTTGTAGCCCAGTAATCTCCATGGCCCATCCTATAACTGTGTACTGCTGTAGTGTGATAAAATAGTTAGGTAGGAGTTCCAGTCACAGACATGGCAACTGTGTGTGTGTATGTCTATGTAGAGAGCAACGCTTTTTAGGGTAGTCACACTCCCTACAATTCAAATGCTCTAAGTTGGTGAGGCTGCTGATGTCATCCACCTAGAAATGCACCTCTTTGAAGGTTGCACCCCCAGTAATCTCCATAGTGCATGCCATAACTGTGTACTGCTGTAGTGTGATAAAACAGGTAGGATTTCTAATCCCAGACCTGGCAACTGTGTGTGTGTGTCTCGGTCTGTCTGTGTAAAGAGCGAATTCTTTTAGGCTACTCACACTCTCTACAATTCGAATGCCCTACTTTGTCAAGGCTGCTGATGTCATCCACCTAGAAATACATTCTGGGAAGGTTGTAGCTCAGTAATCTCCATAGCGAGTGTCATAACTGCATACTGTTGTAGTGTGTAAAAATAGGTAGGAGTTCTAATCCCAGACTTGGCAACTGTGTTTGTGTGTGTGTGTGTGTGTGTGTGTGTGTGTGTGTGTGTGTGTGTGTCTGTCTGTCCCTGTCTTATGTAGGGAACAATTCCTTTTAGGCTACTCACACTCCCTACAATTCAAATGCCCTACTTTGTCAGTCATCCACCTTGAAATACACCTCTGGGAAGGTTGTAGCCCAGTAATCTCCATAGCGTCTGCTATAACTGCGTACTGCTGTAGTGTGATATAGAACTCTGGTAGGGGATCTATTCCCACACATTGCAGTCATGGACATTTTATGTGTGTTTCTATGTCTGTGTAGGGAGTAATGCATTTTAGGCTAGTCACACTCAGTACATTTCCCTTTGGGAAAGTGGAGCTCTATCAATCCCCGTGGTGTGTCCTACTACATCATGCTGTAGTGTGCTCTAGAATGCTGGTAGGGGTTCTATTCCCACACATGGTAGTTGTGGATGGTTTGTGTGTGTTTCTATGTCTGTGTAGGCAGCAATGCATTTTAGGTTAGTCACACTTAGTACAATTCAAATTGCCTACTTTGGCAATCCTGCTGTCATTCACTGTGAAATACACTTTTGGGGAAGGTGTACTCTAGTAATCTCCATGGCACATCCTATAATGGGGTAGTGCTGTAGTGTAATATACTCATTAGGTAGGAGTTCTAATTCCCACACATAACAGGTGTGTGCGTGTCTGTGTTTGTCATTCGTATCCTGTGTGGCGGTGGGTGTGAGTGTTACCAACTGATCTGTTTACACAACATGGGCCAGACACTCCAGGTACAGTTCCACATGTCACTGTCTATGCATGTGGGAGGTGTGCACATTCCAGACAGTGTCCATATCATGGACTAAGGAACACATATATGGCAAGCAATGCACAGCATTGGCCACACAGAATAATCACCCTGGTGACAGCATGGTGAGTACAATACCCACCTGTGTGGGCAACTCCAGACACTACACCACTGAGCAACAATGCAAAGAATTGTCATGTGGCCTGATGCCAAGGTATACCCATCACCTAGCCTTATACAGCCATCTGGCACCATCAACCACAACACACCCGTGAAGCAATGCACACATTCATGTCACTACTGGCACCCGTGTCAGTGTGTGTGTGGTGTATGATGCGTATGACCACATTCACACTCACTATAACCCCCATTGGCATACTGAAGCATGCTGTCCGATGTCAGACACCTCCACATACCCTTTGCACATATAACCTCTGTATGCCCTGTGGTGCATGTGATACCTGAAGAGTACTGTGTTGTGGCAATCCTACTAGTGATGAGTTGTATTCCTGGCCCTGCCAAGTGTGGCAATGTGTGTCTGTCCCTGTGAGAGTGTGGCTGTGCTGACACTGACACCTGTTCATGTGGGCAGGCATGTGTACTACACCTACCACATAGCTACCATATCCCTGTTGCAGATATCACTCACCATCACATATACGTTCTGAGGGCTACCCAACATGTAACATATTTGGCACATCTAATAACTGCATGGACATGTGATAGCACTACATAGTCATCAAGGGTTTGTTACCCTGTACTGGTAGGTGTGTGACACAAACATGCTTACGTTTGACTCTCCCATCCCTACCTGGCTTTTCTGTCTGCCTCTCTGGTGGATGTTGAGACTTACACCTGCTTTGCTTAGGTAGCAGCATGTCTAATTTAAGTGATGCTCAGGATCAGCTGATGGCCTTTGCATGAATTGCAGCCCTCCTCTAGTTGATTACATGTGGAACAGCTGTGGTAACATTCCCATAGCTAATTGCATGGAAACACACACCAATATCTAGGAACATCATGTTGATGTTGAGCCTTTCATTCACTCTGAGCAGGAACATGATCTGTTGTTTGGCAAACAGCATCTGAGATGGATTGGGGTTTACCAATAACAACATACACTGTGGAAACAGGCCAACACACAGGATGGGGACGTGCCTGACCATACTACATACTGCAAGTGCTGCTATACTACATTTGGAGTAATGTTGGTTTAACAGGGTGTGTGTGGATATGGCTATCCTACATATATATTACACTACAGCACTACCCCATTATAGGATAAGTAGGCAATTTGAATTGTACTAAGTGTGACTAACCTAAAATGCATTGCTGCCTACAAGTGCATGTCTGTTTGGGTGGCCTAATGGTTAAGGTGTTTGCAATACAAACACAAGGTGCATGGTTTGAGTCTCACAAGGGATTACTGGCTAGTTAGCTTAGTACTAACCTATGAACCTAAGAACCTATTAATTCAATTCATAATTCAATTCATTCATACATGTTTCCATACCTGCCATGTCAGTGCTATGTTTATGAGGGAACACCCATATGTAGGGCCATCTGCAGACTGGCCAGTGAGTAGTGCCTTTTGTTTCAGGTGTTACCCACAGAACAACTATCTGTGAACTGTGGAAGGTAGTGTGAGGATTGCGGTCTGTAGATGGTGACAGCCGTGAGAGTTACTGAAGTCATATCCCTCATAGGACATATGGTGCAACAAACCCTGTTACAACAGTAAATGCATGAGGTTATCACAGCAACATGTCAATATTGGCCCTGTGTATGTGCCTCCAGCCACAACCCTGTCAACCTTTGTAAATGGGTCTATATTGCTTCAGCAAAAACCCCTTTATGCAAACATGAATATGTCGAACCGTATCGTGTGAAGTACGTAAACCTCGAACGTCCAAAACCGTGAATTTCGAAATGTCGATTTGTTTTGGTTGGCCCATCTTTTTATAGCTCCGTAAGGTAAGTGTGTGATAGATAGGACTTTAGGGTTAGGATTTGGGTTAAGATAAGTGCCTAGATAGGTAATGTATGTAAGATTTAGTGTAGTGTTAGATGTAGAGTTTTTTAAGTGTATGTATGTGAGTTAATTATTTTGTTTGGGTGCATGTCTGTAGGGGAAGTGTGCAGTAGTTACAAACCTTGGGGTTAAGCAGAGATTAAGGATAGTGCATAGATAGTTGTGTATGTGGGGTTTAGTGTAGTGTTGGAAATGGGGTTTTGTTAAATGTATGTATGTGGATTATTTATTTTGTTTGGGTGTATATCTGTAGGGTATGGTTAGTTATGTATGTGGTTTATTTATTTTGTTTGGGTAGGTAATAAGTAGCTGGTGGTGAGGTTGGCCGACTATGGCAGTTCGATATTTTATTTTTTGCGGTTTAGTGCATTCGGGAATATTGCGGTTCGAGGTATGGGGGTCAATGTATGGGTGTTTGGGTAATTGGGTTTTTGCTGAAGTGATATAGACCCTTTGTACATATGCCATGCAGTAAGGGGTACATATGTACTGTACACCATAATTAATGACATCTTATCTAATAACAAGCCAGTGAGATATCAGACTGCTACACATGTAATGTATAGTAGGGTTATATTTGATGACATAACCTGGACATTCTGTGTTTGTGTGTACAGTACTGTGGTCTGTGTACTTATGGTGGTTGTCAGCAGTATGTGTATTGTTAATATGTACCTTGCCCTGTGTACAGACTGTGGTAGATGTCATTGTTCTTGGTCCTGTTTTATCTGATGTCACATGCTGCTCCACTATATGTCACCCTATTGGCTTACATGTTTGTAGGGCCATACATGCACATGCCACATACCACAGACAGGCAGTGGACCACACTGTGTAGCGCAGCCCAGTATATGTAGGGTTAGTGTGTGGGTGGCACATGTGAGGTTGGTGTTGAATAGTCCATATACTGTAATAATACACTAGCATGCCATGTGTAGCTGTGGCTGTGTTCACATTGGTTGTGGTGATGCACTTTCACACAGGTGTATGTTACTCTGTGCTGTGGCATGCCTGTAGAGCCTGCTATATGTGCAGGTACATGTGCATTCCCCCATAGGAAATGTAGGCCAGTGTTGAGCTGGTCTGCCTGTAGCCTGTACAGTGCTTTGTTACATGTCTAGCAGCTTAGTGTACTTACCCAGTGAGATGTAATGTCCAGTTACTTGCCAGATGTACTGCTGCTGGGCCACCATAACAGTCATGTATGTCAGACAGGGCAGTGTGATGCTGTACCGATGTATGTCAATATCTAGTGGGTGTTATGTGGCCATGACACCTCCTTACCAGAGGTTATTATGTGGCAGGACAGACAGGGATGTTTGAATGCATAACCTATGTGGGCACATGTATACCAGTAGTTATGTGTTGTACCCATCTACATGGCTGTTACCATCCACATTGTCAGGATTGGTCCACATGTATTGCACTAAGGGATTATGTGTATACCCTTGGACTGTCCAGAGTATGTCAGACTGTCCACATATATTGGCCATTATCTCTGCTGTAGTCCACAGGAGCATTACGTGTTAGCAGTGGCACTGTACTATAATGTCTTTAGAATGTCTGTCAGTAGCCAATGGCGCACATGTTAAAAGCAGATGTGACCTCCCACACACACCATGTCTGTGAAGACAATCCCTATTACAGTAGCAATACTCTACAAATATACCTGCTATACATACCTGACATCCCCTTGCACTACAAAGTTGGAACTACAGGGGCTGAGGTAGGGCTACACTCCATGTTTAGGACATATGGTGATGATATATGTACATATACTTATCCAGATATCTATACATTCATATATATCGACATACATAGATGGATATGTATATGTACATAGATACACAAATGAACACCCAGATATATACATATACAGAGCAATATATGTCTACACATATACAGATAGAGATATAAATGCACATATATGTATTGGACATCTACATATATATTGACAGTAGTAGGTATATCATAATAGATATGTAAGCACATATAGTTATTGATATCTACATATATACCAACATAACTAGCCATATCTGTATACATAGGCTGTGCATACATATATAGCTATATATATACATATATGTATATGTATCTATCTATCTATCTATATATATATATATATATATATATATATATATATATATATATATATATATATATACATATATGTCTATGGGAGTGCTACAGAATCCTGAAAGCCCAAAGTCCTAAAGACCATCAGGGGTGAGCTGCCTTAAGTTATATGGATGTACATTACCATACAATCCTCCTTGGTTAAATGCAGGCCTACTGCCACCTGCCATACAGACTGTTCTGCTTGTCAGTGTGCTTCTGATGGCGTCAGTTGTGCCTTGTTATGTAACAGTTACATCCCATTGTGTCATCTGAGGTCTTTACCCCCTAGGGATTGTCTACAGAGTGTAGACAGAGGCTGCTGTACTATAGATCTGCATTACTTACTGTTGATTACTTGGTATCCTGTGATCCAGTCTGTTTTTACTATTGTACTACTTCATGGACTTGGCCTGGACAGCAACATTTGTTGACCTTTCCAGACTACTGTATTAGTATAACAGTTTCACAGTTGCATTACTCAGTTTATATGGATGTCCGTGTCTAAACAGCTATACGACATGGCATATACAACTGTAATAGTACACAAAGCTTTCATATATATGCACACCTGTGCGGGGTGTGATATCCTTTGAGATCTAGGTGGGTATATGTTGCAGGCAATGAATGACATTTGTATTGGTGGCTCATACAGTCTCCAGTTGGTAAGGTGGTAACTGTAGGAATAGTGGCTGTTCCATATTGTGTGCATGTACTACATATGTAACTTACTAGACATATCTCTGCATGTGCATGTATAGTTATATATATATATATATATATATATATATATATATATATATATATATATATATATATATATATATATATATATATATATCTGTATCTGCATATATGTGTCTGTGTGTATGTATCCTAGGGATGCCCATGTCATGTCTGCTCCTGGTTATGGGATCTGCAACACTTGGTAGTGTATTGTGGGGGGACGTGTTTAATTGTGGGGGTGTATACCTATTCGTACAAGACGTATATTGTTTGGGGCCTCTCAACCCCATTAACAGTGCATGTAGACATATATGTTTATGTTATTTTCCCATTGTTATCTACAGATGTATGTCTCTATAGCATATATATATATATATATGTATATATGTATATATATATATATATATATATATATATATATATATATATATATATATATATTTATATCTATCTATATAGATCAACTTGAATTTCGCGAACCATACATTTTACCGAAATGCAAGTCTGCGAGCTGATTTACGCAAAAGTGTGTTATGCCAAAAATGCACTTTTGCGTAAATACAGCTGTCAAAAAAGAAAAAAAGAAAGAAAATAGGTGAAAACTTGCAGCTTGCATGTATCCTTACTTGTACATCAACATTTAGTGTTGATGTACAAGTAAGGAAATTATTAATGAGATCGTGGTACAGTGGGGATGAGGGAATATTCCCTTTTCCCCACAGTAGTGCAATCTCGGAGTGAGAATATTAAAGTAGGAGGGGTGTAGGGGTTGCAGGGGGGCTTGTCCCCCTGCATAAATGTGTTTAAAGTATTTTGTTTATTTATTTATTTTTTTTGCTGGATTTATGCAAAAGTGTTGCTGGATTTATGCAAAAGTGCATTTTCGATTAAACGCACTTTTGTGTAAATCAGCTCGCGAATTTACATTTCGGTGAAACTTAAATTCACTGATCTAATAGGGATCCATATATATATATATATATATATATATATATATATATATATATATATATATATATATATATATATATATATATATATATATATATATATATATATATATATATATATATATATATATATATATATATATATATATATACATATATATATATATATATATATATATATATATATACATGTATAGATATGTTGTATCTGTTTAGATATTAATAAATTTACACACACACACATACATCTGCATGGAATACATACTGTACTGTTGAATGACTGGGCTGGATGATATGTTTGTGAATACATCAGGTTTATGCATATTTGATATGGCTTAGTGGCAAATCACTTTGACTATTGTGTGCAAGGTCCTGGGTTTGAATCTTGCAGATGCTCTTTCTTTTGTTGCTGGGCAGAACAAGGGCCGTTGGATACAAAGTGACTAAGGCACTTTTGAGCAGTTGTAAGTGGGTCTGCGCGGGTTTGCATGGAGGTAAGCACTGCTAACTTTTGATTACAGTTTCTTATACTCAGTTAGCTATGAATTGCTTAACCTGTGTAGGCATTGCTTACCCCCGCGCAAACAGGCTTAAACCTACTTACTGCTGCTTAAACTGATTAATCCCACTTACCCCTGTGATAATTTCTTTAAAAGAAAAATGGGGTTGATAGGAAAGTGGTGAAAAAAGGGGCACAAAGAGGGAAAGACAGTATGGAAAATAGACAGGGATGTGCAGGAAGGGTGTAGGGAAGGTCCATAGCTACCCATTTCTTCTACAGCAACAGCTGTGAATATAAACTGAATTTGGAGGTAGATTTGGACACTCAAATCCCTGGTAGCAGATGAGGACAACAATAATAAGTTGTGAGGCCAATTAGACTGGATTACTTGTCCAGTGGACATGTGTGTGAAATGGACAGCTATGTATGGGGTGAGATTTTTTTGTGGGAAATGATTGACCTTTCTTCAGGTGAGAGTGATATGTTGGGGAGGGGTAGTAGGTATATTTGGGGAGGTAAGTTGGGTAGGTTAACAGATAAGACAAGCAAGCTGCATACAGGGGCAGTGTATAGCACATGTGGGGGGTAAGCATCTTGTTGGGGAGGGGTGTTGGGAAATCGGAAACCCTCAAGACCCTAGTGGAAACAGTGGGAGTGAGGTCCCCACCCATGGGCAGTCACCACTGCACCTTCACAGCCCCGAAGGTGGTTGTGCTGGGGGCTGAGTCGCAGAGCCAGGCTGACTCTCTAATTGCAACACAAGGCCCTCCAGCTGGTGTAGATCACCAAACTGCTGGTTGATCTCTCTATGCACCATGACCCCGAACTTGCGACAGGTGACAGGTGCCTGTCTGCGCCCACTCCCGGGGGGGGCTTAGCCACATCCCCTGAGGTGGTTCCACACAAAGGTGGTGTAGGAGCAACGGACAGGGTGGTCCCGGATTGGGCCCAATACATGCTGGTGCCTGGTGCCATGGTCAGCTGAGGTGGGACAGGTGGGTCCGCTGGGACCGGCTTTCCCAAGCTTGCTATAGTGTTTAGATTACATCAACATATGTGAGTTAGTAATAGTCAACACATTCCAGGGTTAGGTATAACAGCATGCATAAATATTTCCATTAAACCAGACACCAGATACAGACCAGTTGCATAGCAGACAGAACACATGCATATATGGGGCCACAGTGGTAATAAGAACAGCATGCAGGTACATTGATGGCACCATGCCACCAATGTTGGAATTATTCAGTATAGCACATGCATGGGAACCATTAAAATATTTATCAAACAAATGGACATTATCAGAACATAGGTGTCATTACATACCAATTGAGGTGGGTATGTTGATTATTGTTGGAGATATGGTGGGGGGAGAGAAAGATGTCAGTTAACAACTAGTATATTCCTGTAGTCCATATTAATTTCCTAGTCAGTGCTGTTATCTGTACCTTACAAGTCTTACTACACTACCCTATAGCCTTCGTTTGGAAAGTGATACGGCTATCATCATCGTTACACATGAATCGGTTTTACCTGCAGTATACACCTCTTACCTGATATACCTGTGGAGGGAATGTTTGTTAACACTAACTGTTTCTTTACATACTTCCAGATACCGTGTTGATGTTGTGCACATAGCTATCCAACTCTTTCTACACAGACTATGGCCATGTTTTTACCACATGATGGTGTGCTGGAACATATCTAGAATATTGCCCTCGTCCACCTTTAGTGACTTGACACACAGCTATACATGCTTTCCTACACAGTTATATTATGTAGCACAGTGTGGGTGACAGTGACCAGTGATACTTTATTATTCAGAGAAACTGCAACACTCACAATTCCCTTCAATACCAGAGTGAGCAGTACCAGTGCAGGTTATAATGGTCTGTATTTCTCAGCACAGTGTTCGTATCCAACGTACCTGTGGGAGCAATGTTTGTTAGCACTCCCTGCATACCTCTCAATCTAGAAACATCAAAAATATGGACAAACCCATGAAAAATAGGTACAAAACTGTACACTGATTAACATCTGATTGCATACATAATTACGTAACCCCACCCACTCTAATGGAATTGTGGGATACCAACTTTCAAATGCAAACTGAAGAACAGGCAACCAAAATATGGCACCAGAGTCCCCCTGCAGCCACTCCGATGTCCCATTACCTGGCTATTTTGCCCCATTTACCATAAACACTAATGTGTGCATACTGCTTTACTTCTACAATGATTATATGGATTTCATTTTTACAGCACAACAATGCACAAACACTAATAGACATCTGGTAAAAGCAATACTGTCTCACAATGAAAATAGACAACATTAAAACTGGTCTGCCCTTGAAACTTACATTCATTAAAACAGCATTGAAACCACACCACATCCAAAGAAAATGCATCTGGCCAGTGGTGGATAAAGATTACCTTTGGGCTGTTTTCAAATCATTGGCCCCTTGCACACAAAACAAGAAAAATACATGTGTTCTTTTCTTTGATACACCTTCCTGACTTAATTATATTCCTTGTATAATACAGCATAGTTGTTAGACAGAGCGCATTTTACATTTATTGTTTAAACATTTTTCCAGTAGACTGTACTGTAGACAATGAAACAAAAATGCAAGAACCAATAATGCCAAAACTGCCCAATTCAGAACATTTCCATCATAAAAGTCTACTTCCACACCCACACTATGACTAGAATGACAACAGTGTAAGCCACAGGCATCTTGCATAGCTTCTCACACTTATTTTCAATTTCATTTTTTTGGACAGGGGCAAAATGACAAAAACCAGGGACACATTTTAAACATTGCTTGTGTAATATTGTAAAGTTGCTAGAATAAAATGTGTTACCACCATGCATTTCACTAGTAAGTCTTGAACCCAGGTCACAGGACCTGATGCACTACAGTCAGAGCAACATAACATTATGCTAAATCAGCAGCTTCCTGAAAAATAGGAAGACTGAAACTTTCTGGCTATCATTTAGTGAATTCATTTCTCACTTCTCACCACAGCTCTCAAACTCTTAGCACATAAAACCTGGACAAACAAAGCCAATAATGGGGGAATACAAATTCAGTTCTCACTATAGCTCTCAACTCTTAGCACAAAAAAACTGGGGGAGTACAAATTAATTTCTCACTATAGCTCTCAACTCTTAGCACAAAAAAAACTGGGGGAATACAAATTCAGTTCTCACTACAGCTCTCAACTGTTAGCACAAAAAATCTGGGGAAATACAAATTCAGTTCTCACTACAGCTCTCAACTGTTAGCACAGAAAACCTGGGGGAATACAAATTCAGGTATCACTATAGCTCTCAACTCTTAGCAGAAAAAAAACGGGTAAAGCTCACAAGTAGTGGTGGCTAGGGGCTTTAAGCTATTTTTACCCTGTACTCAAGGTACAGGGTTTGAGTCTGAGTACCTCTAGCCACCAGGTGTATTGGGCATTTTCACACACACCTCTCTGCACGTCACCTTTCCCCACAGAATGTCTTCATTACGCCGAAGGTCCAGCCAATGCCTTTGTGGTCGATACACAGCAGTTCCAGCCAGTGCCCCACTCGCATAACATTTGAGCTGTCCCTGATAATAGCTCTGTTTACATATTAGAGCTGTCCAGCCAGTCCCAGTGCCCGCTCACATAACGTTAAAGCTGTTCCTGATAATAGCTCTGTTCCTGCTCTCATATTAGAGCTGGTCCTGTTCCTGGCTTCCTGCTCACATTTGTGGCCAGCGGGAAATTATGTGAGCTCTTTCAGCTTAGTTCTGACTGGCTGGTAGCCCTGATGGTGATGATGTCATCTCGCACATGATGATGTCATCACCAACAGTGCAAAAATTGAAAAACAAATATAACAAAAGGGAAAAAATCAGAAATGAAAAGGTGCCCCTCAGGAATCTTGACACCCCTTCATTTGGACCCCAAAACTTGGTAAAAACTGAGTAATTTAGTATGGTTGGGAGGTATGACTACCTGACTGTTTGCACACAAAGTTCCAGATTACACATTAGTATTATGCACATACATCTCACTCTGTTATTGTACACACTCTGACCACAGCTTGACAAGTTGGGGTGTAAATGGGACATATGTAGCGTCTTAGTCACATAAGGTATTGGGGAGTTGCTAGTGTGCTAGCTTTGTTCTCATAAATGTGTGTCACTCAGTTGTATTTCCTGTTTGCTGCCTATACGTCTGGGATTATCCCACTGATTTCCCAGGGGGACAAGTTGATATGCAACAGATATGGGCCATTCTAATAGACATTCTGGACATATCTGTACAGTTGTGAGGTAAGATTCTGTATGCAGACTACTACAACTGGCAGGATTCGAACCATGGCTGTGTGTGCTAAAAAAAAAAACAACAGTGCACATCTCATTTGCAGGTGCTATTCGGGTTTTGTTGTCTGCATTTCCCTGTTTAATGTCTATGTGTCTCTCAGTTGTACTAAATAGCCTCTGGGGATTACACCTGTCATATACAGGCATTTATACACATTCACTTTATGGTGCACAGTCTGGGTAACAGTGCTTAATACAACAGTACTGTTACATGATTGCAAATCTACATTACCATATGATACCAGAATATACACATGCAGTCCAGCAGTTAGACCTGTTTTGTCAGGCTATTACACTTTTATTGACATACAAACAATGTGAGACTATTCCTGACATATTCTCTAGTGTATGCAGTACTTGCCTTGAACAATGCAGGTTTTATACAGGCAATTAATTTACTACTACTTTTAGTTTTATTTCCTATGAATGTAAACGCATGAGTATTACTGACCTGCCTCACATTGCAACCTCACCAAGTGACTGATGTGGGCCTCCTGGTTCGCAGTCCACTCCATTGCAGCTGTGAGGGACATAAGAGGAATATTTAGCCATACCTATCCATGATATACCTGAGCTGGCAATTATTACACACATACTGGGGTGATACACATGACTGGAACATCCCCTGCCGCTCTAGCCTCTTGGATCCACTCCTCCAAGAGGTCCCCCTTATGCCGCTTCAGGTCAGCATAGTGGTGCCTGACCTACTCACCAGTTCGAGGTATGCCAGTGCCATTGCTGAGGTCACAGGCGAGATGGTCCCAGGCCTCTGCCTTATATTGGGAGCCCTGTTACTGGCCCTGCAGCAGTCTCTGATCATGATCTTTGACAAGGAGTCCTGCCATGACCTTGGACTCCTGGATGCACCAGTGCTGTGCCTGAAAATGCATACCTTCTCCCCATACTGCGATTGTGCCTGCAAGGGGAAGCTACAACCAGTAATGAGATGTATTCCTGTCTCTTGGGTTAAAGTAGGGCCGATTACCCACACTTTTCCATGATTGGCTGGTTTTGAAAAGGCTAAGCTATGGGTAAACCTGCTTACCTAAGGATGGCATTGTTTAAAGGGGTATACCACTGGTCACAATGGGTTAGCTGGCCTACACATTGCTTACACCTCCTAAGCTGGCCTATGCAATGCTTAGCATTGCTTACATTAGACTTTGCATTATAATTACTTTTTGGCATTGAGTTATTATTCATTACACCTTATATGTATACCTGGTATCCATTATTCATGTGTACGTACACTGTATAGTGTCCTTGTGATTTATTGGGGACTTCAACACTGTCTTACAATTACACCTGACTTCTGGCCTTACTGCTGTACTCCAGTTCACATATTTATGTTATGTCTGTATACTGATTCCTTTCAGTGGTTCAGTTTGGTTTTACTATGGTGTAGACTTGTTTGCTGGTACCTCATTTGTCTGTACTTCTGTGATGGCTTGGTGGTTAACTACTGTGATTATGGTGCATAGGGCCCTGGGTTTGTGACCTGAATGGCTGTTTATTTTGTTGATGGGCAGAATAAGGGCCGTTGGATACAGAGTGATTAAGGCACTTTTGAGCATTTGTAAGTGGGTTTTCATGATGGTAAGCACTGCTAACCTGCGGTTACATCTGCTTAACAAGAGTTAGCTTTAGAATTGCTTAACCAGTGTAGGCAT
This sequence comes from Protopterus annectens, assembly GCF_019279795.1. NCBI lineage: Eukaryota > Metazoa > Chordata > Ceratodontiformes > Protopteridae > Protopterus > Protopterus annectens. The sequence goes on from NC_056744.1 coordinate 500,309,633, forward strand.
TGCTTACCGCTGCACAAACAGGCTTAAGCTCCCTCACTAGTGCTTACATATGCTTACTACTGCTTATCGGTGCTTATACCTGCTTACTAGTGCTTTATTCATTATGACACTGATACCTCACATGCACATTTACTGCAGTACTCCAGTTCATTAAAATATGTTATTTAGTGGGTTATGCAATATAAATATTACTCATAACATGCTTTGGAATGGAAAATGCAATGTGCTGCAGTGTGATTCAACTGGGAATGCCTGCTTGTAAGGTGAATGCTCTGCCCACTAAACTATTGCTATGTTGCTTCATTTGCATATGTCTTCCTTGTTAACCTCTTCAGCCATTTATGCTGCATTAACTGTAGCTAAGCGATGGGCACACCCGCGCATCTACGATTAGCTTTAATCGGATATTTCATAAAAAAAAGGGTTTCTTCTTTTTATTTATGTATACTTTTACTGTTGTACACAAGGGGGACTGTTGATGGGGATATGTGGACACCTATGAGCGGTCTTGTTCATTTCATACCCCTTTATGCTGATCTTCATTGCGGGGGCATGTATATTCTGAGAGCTCTGCTCTCAGACACACCCCCTGCACTCTTACACACTCCATGTAAGCCTAGAAGCTCAGGCAGTGCACCTCATTACTATGCATGGTGCACTGCTATCCTGCTCCTAAATGGCCGTCTCCGTGCAGGACTAAGCTAGTCCTGCATGGAGGAATAGTAAATCTGGGGGAATATATGTCTTAAAAACATCATAACATGGAACAATAACTATTTATAATGTCCATAGCAGATATAATGTCATTATTGTGATTACATTTTATTTAGTAATTTTTCAAGCTTTAACCAAGTTTATTTCTTATGTGTTATATGAATTCCTATTAGGTTCTCCTAGGTTATCAGCACTTGACTTTGACACTCCAAAAATTGTTATATGTTCTAGGGTTGTCTTTATTGTCAGTTATACAATCTACAATATTGGTGTTATCACTGAACATGTAATAATCACCAGTCTCATGACAACCTTTAATCCCTATCATAACACCTCCACCTGATTTTTTGTTGGAATGTCTGTTGCAGTTAAAACATTTATACCCTCACAGAACTGGTTTTGAATCATTGTTCCTTAGCCATGTTTCACAAATTATAGCAATATCAGTCTTGTGGAAATGTAGAAAATTGTCCAATAAATAAAAATGTTATTACTAATGCTCCTGCCATTAACAACCATCAGAGATCCATCAAATGTATCATATGTGAACTGGTAAATTTCTGATGTGACAAAAAATCATGTCTTGACTTAGTTAAATATTGCAATAGCACTGCTACAAAAATGATCTTCCTTTGTCTTGAGAAGTGCACACCATGCTGTTTGAACATGTTTATCCCAAATTAGGCTTGAATATTCTACACATTTCCATTTTTTCATATAGGTATTGCTATGGCTAGGCTTGCATAGGCCTTAGGGCCGATAGCCTAGTACCAACCTATGAACCTATGAACAAAAAATCATTTTATTCACACTGACCTGACTCTGCTTTCCACACGTGACTTGTGAAAAATATATCCTTACACCTGAACAAGCTGTGCTAACTAAAAGGCCTGTATGTTCTCTACTAACAATGAGAGAGTCCTTGCAGATGAGATCATTTATACCATCAGGAATAAAATCAGCTCAATACTTCCTTACATTATGACATTTTAAGGCCTTTCTCACAATCTGTATTTTTGCTCCTGGCAAGCATAACACTATTCAATGTTCGTGATCGTCTCTGCAAATGTAAGTACCATTTCCTCTAATAACTGAATCTCCAATTACAAGTATATCATTCAGACCAGATCTGAAGAATCTTAACTTCTAATTCAATAATATCTGCTCTACGAATTGTTACAAAGGAATGATCTTCACCACCATTAGTCTTATTAATCCCACTGTTTTCATTGATTATTACATTTGCAAGCATGCAATTCTCATCCAGCTGTCTTTATCTTTCCACTGCCTGAGCCATGATATCAGCTTCAGCCTTTCTCCTCTTTTTGTTACAGTAATGTTCTTCATTCCTTCCACATTCAGTTTTGATTTATTTTTCCTTTTCACCTGCGCCTTGCATCTTTTTTCTACCTTCTCTGATGGAAAAATTATATATTTGTCTATATATGGAAAGTTTTCTGATTGAACAATGTTACCATTCTTTGTATTCTGTGTCTTACACAACAAATCTGTGTCATTTTTAGTATATTGTCTGTTTGTATTATCGGCATGACTCAATTTCTTTTTCTTCCTTGTTTTTTTTTTTGTGAACTTCTTCTTTCTTTTTTGTTTTCTTTTACATGTTCTGATGCCTCAGATTCCTGAATACTTGTATCCTGAATTCCAGAGTTGTCATTGGTAGTATCATGTTTTATATATGCTGAGTGATATTTACTGACAATAGACACTTCCCTTCCTAAATGTGTTCTGCTTGCACTTTGCCTAATATTATTTCTCTCATCAGCGTAGGTGTGTATATATATATATATATATATATATATATATATATATATATATATATATATATATATATATGTATATATATAGATCTGTGTCAAAATAATGAATTAGCATAACCTCAAGTTGTAAAACGTCAAGACAATAAACTTTCCCCTGGTAAGTAAACAATCAGCCAATAAAACTTAAAGAAAAGAACTGAAGCAAATAAAACCCACCCAAGTGGGGGTCTTCTCCCCTCCACACCCCCCCAACTAAATATGCCAACTCAGAGATTGAACTACAGTGGAGAAAAGGCAAAAGTTCACCACAGGCCAACTGACTCCTTTTCACTATGAAAACGTATGATGATGTGGACATTTGTGAATGTAAACTTTTGTCGTTTCCATCTCGCCATTTTGCAATTCGACATCATGGTAATTTGTTATTTTGTCATAGATCCATATAAAAAATATATATATAGGTCCACTTTTGAATAACGAAATACTGAAATCTCGAATTTCAGTATTTTGAGACCAGAATATCAAAACCTCACAAACACGAAACTACACAATAACGGAAGATAAAAAAATCATAAATTACAAAGCACAAATAAAAATCCAACCCTCCCTCCCATAAAACACAAAAACACTAAAAAACTCAAAAAAAAAAAATAGCTGCACCACCAACATCCCCGCTACTTATATATACCACCTCCGAGTTCGCATTGACTCGAAAAAAAACACAGACCTACTCTTACGTGCCCTCATTCCCATTGCAGTTATTTACATTCACTAATAATGCACACACACACTACACATGTACAAAAATCACCACATTCAACACTCACCTACCCCAACCTACTCCTAAAACTCCCCCCAAAAATAAAAAAATAAACAATTTCTACCCAAAATCGTTAAAAATTAAACACTTACCTGCATTTCTGTGCATAAACAAACATTTGCTGCCATGTAGAAATCCCAAACCACACTACCCTTAAAGAGACAATAAACAATAAAGTATATTCCACACCTATTGTGAATTTGGGAAACTTAGATTCGACAAAGTGCATTTTTGAATAACTGCGCTTTCGACAGTCTGGTCTCGAAATACTGAAATTTGAGATTTCAGTATTTTGAGATTCAAAAGTAGACATATGTATATATATATATATATATATATATATATATATATATATATATATATATATATATATATATATATATAGCAACAGGTTGTGCAATCAATCATTAGTAAGTCTATATTTACTACTAAAATAATAAGAAAATCATCCAGCTTTGACATGAGGAACACATGTCATCAGTGCTTTCATATGTTACCTTTAAATATACATATCATTCAGTACACTGTACAATATATTTGTGGTTTAGCACATCATCAGTGGCATACTCATTTAAGGAATCAGTTTTCAGCTACAAATGAATAAAAATTTCAAAAAGAAAAAAAAAATCAGCCATAACAGAATTCAAATACATTTTAAGTCAACTTCAATAAGAAAATCACACAAACAATATGCAACTAAATATTAAATTAAGTACACTATAGTTTCACTCTGAACTATCATACCGGTTGTGCGAAAAACGCAAATACTGGATTTCATTTACATCATACGCAATAGCTCCCACTCATTATCACTCACAGTTGCACCTTACTGCCACAGTAAAGATCAGTAAATCACAAATCAGCCCAGGACTGTTTTAGATGCACACTGAACTGTCCTCTCTACAGTCTATGTGAATATATAGCATTCTAGGCCCTTTGGAATAGCTAGAGTATGCCTGTCTAAAGCCTCTTTCTAATAAAAAACAATGAAAATCAGTGGTGAAACAACAAAATATAAATCAAAGTAAATTTTACTGTCTACAAACTATCCATTTCTTCCTAGAAGCAGTAAAAAACAGGTGTAAAAACAAAAATATAAATTAAGCAGGTGCACAGTCAATCATAAACCAACACAAGATTGTATCAGATAAGCTCTGGATTGTCTCCTATACAGTCTGTGCGAATTTAGAGCTTATAGACCCCATGGGATGGCTAGAGATTGCGTGTTTAGGATCCTTCCCTTTCAAATAACAAATGTGCAACTCTACAACTAACTTTTCTAGTTGTTAGACCATAAGCTAGTAACCTTTTCTCTCAAACTATATAAACCATCTGAAGCAAATATAACAGAATTAAAAAAAAAATCCAGCACACTGATCTCCTTAAAGTCTATGATGAAGGCTCTAAATTCACTTATAAAAACATCACTCAGTACATTGCCTCAGCAGTTTTAAATCCATATAAATAAATGTATAGAATCTGAAGTCCCACCTAAATCTAAATATAATGCAAGATTTAAAAACAACTCATCCTGCTGGTCCACCAACATAAATAAAATCTACAGTAGAAGGAAAAAAATCATTAGAATATACAACAGATCTAAGCGCCCCTAAGTTAAGAAAAATATTAGGAATTTGACTAAGGATTTAAAAAAAAGAGTATTAGATCTACTAAGGCAGCCCATGAAATCAGGTCGACATCTGAAGCCAGAAACAGCACTCAGCACTGAATGTATAGAACTTGTACTAAATGACAGTACTTATTAAGAGTCAGTAGACATTGCAAATATCATAGCAAATAAATGTAGCGCCCATTTTACTTCTGAGATGACTATGGGAAGCACTATGATCTCCACAGCTCTCAAACCCCCCATCACTAAAGAACATGTTGTGAAAATGCTGTCCAAGACTAAGCACCCTTCCTCCATGGGACCAGATGGCATACTCGGCTGTTTGGTATATGGTACCAAATATGATGCGGTGGAAATTCTACATGAACTATTTAACCTGAATCTGGCTACAGGCTTAGACCGGGAAGTATGACATACAGCACTGGTGATGCCACTCCATAAAAGTGGCCATACTACTGATACCAGGAACCATAGGTCCATCGGCCTGAACAGTCTTATTTCTAAGGCCATGGAACACATTATATATAACACTTGTTTAACATCAGCATGAAAAATGTCATCAGGCTAGATCCACAGCAACTTGGTTTTGTAAAGGTAAGTCATGTCTAATGAACCTGGTTAACTTCTTTGAAAAAGTAACATAAGCTGTTTGTAGTGGTCACTGTGGACACCACTCACCTTGATTCGGCCAATGCATTAAGATTATTCCCATACTGGCATAATTAATAAAGTGAACACAAATAGTGCCCTCATGTGTTAAAATGGATAACAAATTGTCTAAAATACAGAATTTGCAAAGTGCAGTTGGCAGATGCAGCATCAGAGAAAATGGAGGAGACTAGTGGTGTCTTGCAGGCTTCAGTGCTGGGAGAGCTTTTGTTCACTGTTTACTTGATTGACCTATAGAATAAAAGCCAAGTCTGATGATTATCCATTTTTGCAGATGACCGCAAACCTGGAGTCATTGTTAAAATCTTTTCCTGACTCAGAAGCCATCCTTCAGGATCTTACACCTTAAATACCTGGTTCATTGAGAATGGGCTTAAATTAAATGAAAAAAAATTCAAAAGTTTTGGATTTGGCAGACAAACCAGCATATAGCATTGACAATACCCCATTTCAAAAAGGAAATTTAGTTAGAAATCTGGGAAAGTTGGTTGATAATTCCTTTTCCTTTGACCATCCTGTAGCAACATTTGTTAGGAAATCCTTCCACTTGGCACAACTGATTACCAAGGAAATATAATATGGATCAAAAGAGGTTATCACTTCTTTGTATTCAGCACTGATCAGAACAATTATAGAACAGAGTGACCCCTTCAGGATGTACTTCACCAGACATGTCAAAAAGTTGGAAGGATGCCAGAGATCATAACTAACATGATCATGGGCTTAAAATCCCTAAGCTAACAGAGAAGACTAGAAGCACCACCCTTCTTTTCTGTATCTTATAAGCTTCTCAAAGGGACCTGTGATGTCCAAGCATTCAGAGACCCAGTATTTCCTGATCTCTTGAACCTTCATAAGTCTAACAGTCCTCCAAATGCCAGAACAAGAGATCTGCTCCTGCTTCAATAGATAGTAAAACAAGGTAGAGAGATATGACAGCTGGCCAGCTTCCAAAGCTTCAGGTCACCTCCCACTTGCTCAAAATGTCAGGTAGCTTCTGCTGACCTGACCAAAAGACAAGTTTTGGTGCCAGACCCTGAACAGCTTTTCTGCCAACAGACAGAGGGAGGCTTAATCCCAAAATGACACTGCTAGGAAGAACAAAAAATAAATAACTACACCCTGGCATAAACAGCACACCAAAAAGCAAAGGGGTAGAGGAGAGAGTGTCTACTGCAGCAGAAATCATTTGAACATTTACTATTATGGCAAGTTTACTGATATAACTGTACTATGTTCATCATATTACTCACTGCTGCAGTAGCCTTAGCTATATGTATAGATTACCCTTGCTTACTACATTTGAGAGGTGGAAGAAGAAAAGTCCAGGAGCCCCTGGAGAATGGTCCTTGCAAAGCCTGAGCTAGACCTAGAGAAGGAAACAAGCTGATAGTGCTTTGTAAAAATATGTACAGAGAAGGAAGTTGTAGCTTTTAGAATACTTCTAGAAGCTATCCCTTTCCAAAAAGTTATTGATGAAGCCAAGGCCCTGGTTGAGTGGGCCCTGACCGTGTCTGGAGTAGTTTCAATGTGGTGAGTATAACAAAAAAGTAATAGCTATTAGGAAATAGTTTGTTTTGATGCAGGTTTTACTTTCTTCATACCTTCACAAGAAATGAAGAAAGCCATAGGATAGTAGCTCACACAAGTATTGTCAAAACAGAGAACAACTAGCAGTGAAGGGGCACCAGTTATGTTGTTGGCACTGTCTTAAAAAAATGAATTTGCTAAAATATGATTTTATAGTAGCAGGTTTTCTTGCTGACATTAGTACCTGGCTGCATGTCCTCAGCAAACAGGTGTCTAAAAGGAATTAAGACTCTATAATTCAGGCAATCAGTTAAAGTTAATGGGTGTTGGGGTATATCAAACACCTCAGTTTTTGTTTGAGTAGATCCAGTCTGTGAGGAAGCTTGTGGTAATTGCCTCTGACCATTGCCCAAAGAAGGAAGACCCATAGTTGCTTGGGCAAGAAGGGAGTCACCACAATGATTTTTGTACATTTCTTCTGAATCTTCAGATGTACCCTGGATATTAGTGGAAGTGGTGGTAAAGCATACAGAAGCATCAGTGTTCAAGTTAAAAAAGGCATCTGTCTTCCAGTCCTTCTTGCATGGAGTCTTGGAGCAGAATCATGCAACTGATTGCTCAGACAGGAAGCTGAGTGTTCAGAGAGGAGGCAGATAGGTCTACCTGAGGAACTCCCTACAGATGGATCAAACCTTGGAAGACCCCAGATTTAGTTTCCATTTGTGAGGGTCTTTCCTTATCCTGTTCAGTTTGTCTGTCACACAGTTTTGCTCTGATGGAATGTGGGATGTCTGTAGAGTGAGACTGGCTGTGATGCTATCTCACTAGCTAACATGGCTAATCTGCAAAGGGGCTATAATCCGATTCCACATTGCTTATTGAAGCACCGCATGACTGTGGTATTGTCTGTAACCACTTGAAAAGGTCCAGGGAGCAAAGATGCTTCAGATAATTGAGTGCCTTGATCAGGACAAGCATCTCTTTTATATTTATGTGCTTGTGTCTGTTCTTGGTATCCTACACACCTTGCACTTTTATCCCTCCTGAAACTGCTCCTCGTGCAAAGTCCAAGGCATCTGTAGTGACTGACTACTTTGGAATAGGGAGGTAGAAGTGGAGACCTGGAGTTAAGAAACGTTGCTGTCTCCACCAAGGGATTTCTCTTCTGACAAACCCCAGTACTGGAATTTGAAAAGACAAAGGATGCTGATGCTGGGATCAAAGAGATGCCAGATACCATTGTATCTTTCTCATATGAAATTTTCAAGGGATATCATGAGAATCACATGCCATAAGACTAAAAATCCTGAAGTATTCCCTCATAGACACCAAAGTCTGAGTGAAAAACTCTGGAAGCAAATCTAGGTATACAGCTATTTTCCCTATGGAAAAAAAAAACTCTTTGAACTGTGGTGTCTAGTTGACATCCCAAAAACACAATTCTGTGAGAAGGAATCAAGAAAGACTTTTGAATGTTCTCTTAGAATCTCTGCTTGTGTAAGAGATCTCTCACCCAAAAGAGAGATTCCAGATGCAAGTAATCTAAATATGGAAAAAAGTGATTACCCTGTAGATTGCAATGAGTTATAGCTGGAGTTATATACTTTGTGAACACCCTTGGTGCAGTGGATAACCCACATGTAAGGCAGAGAACTGATAATGTGATCCAGGCTCAGTAAACCTTAAGAAACACCTGAAATCTGGATGAATAGGAATGTGATGATAAACATATTTTAATCCAGTTACCAGGAAACTTGAAAGAGGAAGAAGAGGTAACGGGCTATCTGACAGTGATCTGTGTTATAAAGAAAATGTTATAACCTTGAAAGCAGTGCTTGGTCAGCTTGTTTCAATAAATCTTTCAATATATGAATATACAGTTGTACAGTATCAGTCTGTGTTAATTGCTGATAATTCAGTTTAACACTAACAATTTAAAATTCTGAAAATCAAAGTTGCAGAATCACACACTTTTCCCATATTTGTCAATAATCTTCTCATCATTATCAGAAATAGTAGAATTGGAATTAACTAAGTATCTAGCAGCAAAAGGATTCACTAAAGCTATAGCTGGTGGATCAGGTTTGAGAAGAGTGCATAAAAACTTAAAGTACTACGGAACTTTATACATCCTATCTGTCTTTTTAGGGACAATTAGCTGACTTTCAGGAAAATTGCAGGCAGTAATACACACTTCCTCCAAAGGTGACAGAGCTGGAAAAATGGGTGTGGGTTCTGGAAATTTCTCCTTTAACAGCTCATAATATTTTCTTAGGGACTGAGGAACTTCAGTGCTCTCCCACTAAAAACACTGGCACATTCTAGAAATATTCTCAGAGAATGAGAAACCCTCGCAGGGAGAATGAGAAACTCAGGTCTGCTCTGAGTGTAAATCAGAAATCTGAGAAGAAAAGCCCATATCTGTCCCTTCATTCTCCTGCCCAGATGCAAAACCTTATATCTCTTCAGGAAAGGAAGTATCCCTACTTCTTTTACCACAAACTATTTTACAGGAAGGATCAGTAGCTTGCACTAAACACTAAGCCAGACCTAGTAAACTACTCCTGTCTAAAAATAATTGAGGAGGAGAAGGGACATGTTTAGTTTACTGTTTCTTTTTGACAGGAAAAATGGGTCTAACCATATTATTAATGTGAACAGCAACTTCCCCAGAGATGGGCACAACATTCTGAAGAAAACAGGGGAAGCCTTCCCTGTTCCCTCTCGCAGGACTGATGAGAGTGGCTCTCCATTGCCCACTGAGGGGACTTTAGCAGCTACAGAGAACATGGCCTACCCTCATCTGGCATCTGAGGTAAAAGATGAGTGGTTTAAGATGCAACAAATGGCCACAGCAGAGTCACCTGACTGTGGCTGAGGCAAATTGCTACTCTGTTGTGACAGCAAAGGCTATTTACTTAACTTTTTCTTTTTATGAGTGGAAAAGTACTGACTGTGGGACTGACAGTTTGTTCCATGGTCGAGCTGAAAAAGATGCCTCTGTTGCAGGGAAGGCCAGCACCAATCTTTACAGTCACTTTTTTCACAGATACAGTTAAAGTCACTTTAAAGCACTTTACCAGCCCCACAAAGTGAAATAAACATAATTCTCCAATGAAATAAAAATGGTTTTCAGTTACTTTTAACAGCTTTTAATCTGACAGGAAAAAGGAGCTGTCCTGTTTAAAGGTACAGTATAGTCTCATGACAGTCCATTAAAACACAAACTACTAACTTTAAAATAAAGTTTCTGAAGAGGAAAGTATCAGTGATAAACAAAATTATTAAATGGAGTTTTTTTCCCCAAAGGGAACTTAGCTGCCCAGCAAAGGAGCAGCACAAGCTGACTGTCAGTCCTTGAAAGCGTCAGAGGAGAGTGCCCTTCAGAGGTAGTAAAGCCCAAACTTGTCTTTTAGTCAGCTTGAGATGCCTGACACTTTAGGTGTGTGCAAGGTGCTCTGGAGCTTTGTAAGCTAGCTAACTGTTATATCCTTGGCAGGATATAACCTATATAGCTAAGGCTACTGCAGCAGTGTTCAATATAATGATATATAAACATTCTCTGCTTCACCAGTTACCTTTTAATTATCATGCTGCGAACAGTATCTACATCAGCTTAATCTGCATTTTGTTATTTCATGCCTTTGAAAATAGCAAAATGAAACACCAAAAAATGTTAGTGAGTTTCTGAAACTGATCACTGTTGTAAGCAAAAAAGAAATGAGTTGTATAACTTTAAAGATGTCATACAATAACAATAGTTAGCATTTTAATAGCTAGCACAAAAAAAAAAAGAAATAATTTGTATGACTTTAAAGATGCCATGCACTCATTACTGTTTTAACTGCTTGCAGAGATGATGCCCTCACAGACTGTTGATTCTCCTATCAAAAATGAAGATTCTACCAAAAGTGTCTTTGTTATTTTAAGATTCCCATGAAATCGGGGTATTCCAGAGGGGTTGCTGAAGGGCTGCATGCTACCAGGTAATCACACACAGAGTAGTGATAATGTGAAGCTTTGGGTACAGATGGCTACCCACTTACTTTCATCAGTTAAAAAAACAAACATATACACACACCCACACAGTCAAGAAAATAAACCCATATAAAATTTACACAATGCTGGGCAACTATATTCATTAAATATTATTGTGTGAGTGTTCGTTCTGTCACTTTGCCTGCTGTAAGCACTGACCACGAGTGGTTATACATTGAAAAAAAAACAAAAACATGTCTATTTCCCTTTAATAACTGCAGCAGGGAAATGGGCATAAGTGGGAAATGGGAAAATGACTATAATATAAAAATGGCTAAATAGTACCCAAGAAATTATGTTTGAAAATACTGTTCTGAAAGGCAAAATCAGAGAATGTAAAGCTTCCAGCTCTGACTGGATGTCACAAGGGAATACCCACCATGGGAGCATATCCAGACAGAGGAGAGAGTTGGCAGTGATAGCTAAGTTTCCCAAGTCCAGTTTTCACATAAAGTCATTACTTTACCTTAAAATGGGCTTAGGAATGTCACTATCCATCAGTGATTTTCTCAGAATGGTTGAAACTGAATGCAGGTTCTGCATTCAGTTTTGCCAGCCTGCACATGATTTTTAACATCAAATGGCAAAAAGCCTAATTTGAAATTTTAAATCAAATTATAATTGTTATGGAGTAAGCAAATTTAACAATGAATTGTCAGCAACTTTTTAAAAATTATTATATGTATAATTTAAAGTGTGATTTATATACTGGAAAATCTCTGTAAACATTGAATATATTTTTTCACTTGTTATATTGTTATATTTAAAAAAAACAATTTCAGAAAAAAAAAAAATAAGAAAATGGCAGCCCATCTGAATAACACTCCAAGACGTATGCCTTTATTATTTCAGCATATATAGTCAAAGCATGCTGGCTTGCGTCTCCTACTCATAAAAGGGAATGCTTGCACTTTGAGCGGATGGAAGCAAATGCACCATGGATTGGAATCCCCAAATTGCATTTGTTTAGAAAATCCTGCCAAAAAAAACAAAAAAACAAACAAAAAAATACATTGCAACTTTTTTTACAAAAATCAGACCCTCTACACCCCAATTCTTATATATACCAATTCCACTGTTGCACTATCTTGAAGAAGGGGGATTTCCCCCAAAAAGGGAATCACTTCCAGAACAACTCACAGACAGTGATTTTCTATGGAGGAACTCTGACCGTTGATGAGTTCAACCTTGGGCAATTGAAGCTCAAGGTTCAGTCTTTGTCCACCAGTAGTTTATCCAAAGGGAACTGCAATAATTCCATTTTTCCCAAGACTTCCTTCATAACATGTCCAAACACTCTTATTAAATTTACATATTTTATACCAATTAGCTTTGTTTGCTGTTTACCTTGTACACAAAAGTTGCTGTGCACTGATTCCTAGCTGAAAACATTTTAAATAAGATTGCCTGCCAAGCTAACAATCAGTCATGCAAACTAACTAAATAAAATTAAGTCCTACATGTATGAAATGCTGGGGAACGCAGAATTATTTGTAATGATGGTATTTTGAGTAGTAATTATTAATTTTTGGTCCTAAAATTAGAGCATATATTTCCTTTTAACTGAAAATACTAATTAAACATCAACTGTAACAACAGACAGTTGTTAAATAATACATCTGAGGACACAGTAAGTTGCGCGTGTGCATTAAACGTTAAGATTTGTATGTGTGGCAGTAACTGCATTTTTACAGTACATAGTCACCAATAAGTTTGGACAAAGAGAAATGAGGAAACAAATTGCTCATGTTAACATTTTTTCTCTCTAGCTTTTTGCAGCAAGCTTTCAATATGATTGCAGATACCATGACAATAGAAATACTGGAAATGGTGGAGAAATTATGCAGTTCTTAAGTGCTTTTCCAAAAATACTCTTTTCCAAAAGTTTAATGATAATGGCTAATCAAATAGTTTTTTGGTTGTAGGTGTTGCAGATGTCTAGTTTCAAACTTTTGTTTATAAGTAGGTGAACAAGAGCAGAACAATACTCCTGAAAGTTTAAAATATTTTCAAGTTATATTAGCACAATAAAAGACTGCAAGAAGCAAGGAGAAACGGTAGAAAGGAGAATAAGTTGGTAGTTCTGTAGATTATTGCCTAGGATTTTGTTCAGTCAGTTTGAATTAATCAAATCCCATGCAGACAAGCTCTGTTCACCATTTAATCAAAGACTCATGCATTAACAAGCAATGGATAGAGGCATTAAAATCAAATGGATACACTGTGTTCTGCAGAGATGTTCACATTGTATAAGGCAGCTCTATTATTACTACTGCATGTGTCATCCTTGTATGAATGAGACAACTTTGCTATATATAAAAAGGTTTTGATTAGTATAACTACGTTGGCTTTCTGTAAATATAATTGTCTGCTACACAATTTAACTTCTGTAAAATACTGATTTTTGGATGATATGAGCTGTAGCAATATATGCAGTGGTAAAATGGTCAAACTACATTTTAGCATCCATTTTATGTGCACATATTTAGAAATACTAGCTTGCAACACTGCCTAGGTTTCAGCACAGTTGAATCAAAATTATATATCTATTAACCATCTGCATGGGCTCCAGTGACCTGTGCAATTAATTTATGATGTAGAACTTTCATTTATCTGACATTAACTGATTCTATATTACTTAATAAAAGCAGTGCATTCAGGATTATAATTCAATAATGGAAGTTCACTGGTGTGTAGTGTTTCCTTTTTGTAGAGGTTATTTAGAGAGCTGAGAGAAAAGTTAACTTTTGTAGTGTTAATTTAATAAGCATATAACTTATAACGGTCACTCTCATTCTTGAGTATTGACACATGCATTTTATAGTTTAGAATTACTAATATAACTTGTTTTAAAAGATAAAGCCAGCTAAATGGTAAACCAGTTGTTAATGTAATGTGACAAAAGTGGCTCAGTTTTGGTATATAAAGTCCATGATATATGCCTCTGATTTAAAAACCAAGTAAAGCAAGTTTAAATTCACTGTAAGCACTTCCCTGTATTTTTTAATTACGGCACTGCATATTTCGAAACAACATGAGTTGTCTGCTAACATGTTCATTAAATACGTCACATATTTCAAACTCTAACGTCAGTGACAATGTGAAATATTTTCGTAAAGTTGATTAAAAGTTGTGGATTGTAGCTATGTGACCCTCAGATTGCAAAACCCAGTTTGTGACCCAGCTGACCTGGGTTGAATCAGTCATCCAAGGGCCAGAAGAGAAAAAAACGAGGGAGGACAGAATGTAGAGGTACTGCTTGCTCACCACTTTTTTTGGGAGGGGAGTAGGGACATTTAGGATTTCCCCAGATCATATGTTGGGGTGGTGAGACCAGAACTATGAAATATGTGACTGTCTGTTTCATTGGAGGGTAGAATGCGTGGTGCATGTCACCATGTAGACAGGGACGGTCTTTAACAGAAGCACATCTCTAAGCCATATCTTGGTGTATGGTGGAGACAGATGAAGGGGAAGCTCAAACAAAAATAGGTGGTGTTAAAAACAAGCCCTGTATAACTAAGAAAACAGCCTCGTTCTGTCAGAATCAGAGAAAGCAGGGTTTCTATTAATGACCTCTACTGAATGAGTAATAGGATTCTTCGAAAGAAAAACTAAAAGGTGATTTTTTTTTTATCAGTATCTATGTTTATTGATACAAGTTTTCTTGGCTTTCCACTTAAGAAGTTCAATGTTTAAAAAGTAGAGTGCTCTCACATAATTGCCTTAGTCATACTGCAAACGTTCAGTACGAACCACAGAGAGGAAGTGGTGAGCAGGTTTCTTCCTAATAGTAAATTTTGAGTCAACAATTATCAAACTGAATACAGAGTTCCACTGTTATCCTTATGACCTATATAGGTTCACTGTGGATATAAGTGGGTCCTTGTGTTCTTTCAGTTTGAGTGAATACTGGTGAGGGGTTGTATGGTTTTGTTTTTGCCTGTAGCGTTTTTTTTTTTTAAGTGTGGGTACAGTCTGACAGAATTCTTTATGCATCTGTATACTGCTGACAGGAAGTAGGAATAATTTGTTTTTATCTCAAAGCTTCCTGTTTCCATATAGTTGTGTAAGTAGTGAGGCTGTATATTTATGTATTTATGTATGGGGTGGGAGATGACCCCCCAAATCTGATTTCCCTGACACAATTTTCTTGTTTGAACTAGAAAAGAACCATGATGGTGATCTTTGAACACTGAAGTATCCATTGCAGTACAAACTGTGAACCTAGTACTGTATTAGCAACAGTACAGGAAAGGCAAATACTGACTATTCTGTGGGAATTGAACCGATGATCACCTGCATTCCATACAGTTGACAATGCCTCTGGCCTATTTAGAAGTCTGTCTATATAGATATGTTCCTTGTTTCCTCAAGAGCGGTTTATCATTATAACCACCTTGATAGCGATTTGTGAACATTTGGCATGTAGCTTGCTACAAACCATGAACTTAGTACTGTGCTAACATAGGTTCATAGGGTCATAGGTAGGTACTAGGCTATTGGCCCTAGAGCCTATATAAGCCTAGCCAAAAAGGTATCCTGGCTTTTGCCACCCAAGAAAATTATTTTCCTGTGCCCCTGTCGAGCAGAGTCACAGAGGTGATCCCCGTGGTGAATTTCCTATTTCCCATCCAATTATCAAGATTTTTCTTGAAGAGTGCTAATGAGGAGCTTTGTTTGATTTAGATAGGTAGTTTGTTCCAGAGTATGGGAAGTGTCTGGGATAGGAATCTATCCCTCCAGCATGTTCTGTTTATTGTAGTGACAAGGTTTAGGTCCCTAGAGCATGTAGCTTGTAGGGATTGGGATTTCTTTAAGTGGAGCATGTCCAACAGCTCTGGGTTTGACATAGCTTTGTATGTTAGGCACAGATTGCCTCTGAGTAATGAACAGAAAAGGAAAACACTGACCTTTGTCTTGGGATTAAATGTAGGAATACCCCCATTTGGTGAAAAAGAAAGACTACATAGCCTCAGCAACATGAACTCTGCCAACAGTGACATAGCAGTAACATATTATTATACAAAAAGAGACATGGTAGCAGTGATGTCTGCTGGCTGAAGAGGTTAGGTCCCATACCAAAATAATTGTTGTACTCAGAAATTCCATGGGCCAATCAGAATTACAAATGTAATGGCAGACGTCTGTTCTATAGACTGTATCAGATCTTCAGGAGAGACAGCGGTGAAGGTTAATGCAGTCTTGTTTCTTTTCATTTTATTTAAGGAAACTGATTTAGCATTGTTTCCGAAGTGATTATAGATAAGCTGTCCAAGTGTAGACCAGCCTACAGTTGAATGTTTCGTGAACTTTATAGCATAATTAAAAGACACCACAAGGAGGAGAAGAAGTGTGATTAGTTAATATCAAGCCAGGGTGCCTGCTGCTATTTCAGTAAACAAAACAGAAGCAATCTGCTGATGCAGAAAGTACAGTTGTCTAAAATCTTACCATAACTGTAGATCTCCTTCTCTTTACTTTTGCAGTATTCTTTTCATAAGGGATCTCCTGCCAAGAACAGCCTAATGTCCAGCCAGTATACCAGTCTTTAGTTCTACAGGTGTCATACGTCACATGTATGCTCCCTGTGCAAGGCGTAAAATATAAAGATGACATACATACACACATACTCAAAATGAAAAAGTCCCAGAAGGAACAGAATGCCCTTAGGGACAAGGAGAACATGTGCATCCAGAAGGAGGACAAGAGATGATGAAGAAGAACCGCTTTGCCAGGGGGGTAAGAAAAGTACAGGGCAAGAACTTGAACAGAGGGGTAGGAAGGAGGGAGGGAGCAAACACTGTAACAGTGAAGAAAAGGACATCTGCTGTTATAGTACAATTTTACACAATGGTACTATGTCCTTCCATATCAGTGCTGTAGTATTCTGTACCTAAGGGAGACTACAAGAGCTCAAGAGGAAGCCTGGGAGGAGGAACCCTGAAGGGCCCTCTACAAACCAATCTAGGATAGCCCTGGTAAAGCCCACCCTGGCCATGGAAATAATATCCAACTTGTAATGCTTAGTGAAAGTGTTAACAAAGGACCAAGTAGCAGCTTCAGGGATGAAATTGGTATCTAGACTCTTGCAAAAAAGCACCAGGGCAGCTGCCTTAGTAGAATGCACTTTTACCAATGAGGAAAAACATTTCCCATGAAAGGAATAACAAAAAGAAATGGCCTTTGAAATCCAGGAGGAGATGGCTGCTTAGAAACAGCCAAACCCAAAGTCCTCGGATGAAAGGAAACAAGAAGCTTCACGGTTTTGTGAATAACTTTAGATTTATCCAAATTATATCTGAGCTGTCTATGCAAATCCAAGGTGTGAAGAACCATCTCCCTGGCAGATTGTAGAGATGGAAAGAAGGAAAGAATATGAATAGACTGATTAAAGGACAACTCATTGCCATCTTGGGCATAAAAGAAGGATTAGGACAAAATGATTGACTTCAACAATTGGCTAAGCTTCTGGTGTCATTCTAAGATGATTCAGTATCTGTCTGCCTGGGATGACATGATCAACAAACCATGATACTTTGCCAGAGATGGGTTGCATCTGCCGCCCCTGGGATTCCGGATACTGGCTAAGGCTCTAGCCGCCCCATAGTGCCTTTTTTAGGCAAGGTTCAAATGACAAATTCACCACCGTAACAGGTACAGGCAAGAAGAATCTGAGGGTATTGCTACTCAAAGCTAGAAGTCTAAACCTCAAAATGCACTCACTCGAGGCACTCCTTAAAATGGAGAACATCGACATCTGTGCAGTGACAGAGACCTGGTTCAAGCCTCCAGAGAGTACCCCTGCAATACCAGGCTATAATTCATACCAAACCTTTCAGCCACCTAACCTGGACCAAAACACTAAAGGCGGAGGCGGGTCCATATTCATTAAGGATATCCACACCTCCAGGCTAGTTGCTCAACATAATACATCCGAGATTATCCAAGTGCAACTAACTCTGGGCAAGACCGCAATCCAAATTGTAGCTTGCTACAGATCCCCCACCATGCCCCAGGATTCCCACTTCTCATTTCTTGATACACTGGAAAATATTAGGGTACAACCTAGCACCCTAATAATGGGCAATTTCAACTACCCTACCATTAACTGGGAAAACTACTCATGTACCAACTCTTGTGCTCAACGTTTTCTGGAATTCATAAATTCCAATGCCTTGGATCAACTTATGCACACCCCCATCAGGGGCAGCAATTTCCTAGACCTGGTTATTACCAGTATGGACAACCAGTGCTCCACACCAGAGGTCAATTCCTCGTTGGTCAGATCTGACCACAAGCTAATCACCCTAGACATCCACATCCCTCCCCCACCCCCCATTAGGGAAACCACAGTAAAACATTTCTCCAAAGCCAACTTCATGCTTCTTAAGACAGAAGTGGCAAACTTCACGACACCCATGCTGACGGACAATAAAGGTATGACTGCTGAATCCTACACAAATGCACTTTATAAGCACTTACATGAGTGCATGGATCGTGCAATCCCTAACAGAACCAAGATGCTATCCTCCAAAAAAAGGAAGCCAATCTGGTGGTCCCCTGCCATAAACAAACTCTACAACAGAAGAAAGAAACTGTTGCAAAAAAGAGTAAAATCCCATGACTGGAGAAACTCCCTGGTCAGCCTCAATAAGAAGCTGAGATCCCTCATAAAATCATCCAAAGCTAGTTATGAAAACAAAACTGCCACTGACTCTAAAGTCAACCACAAAGCATTCTATAGCTATGTCAAGAATCTCAATGGCAACACTCAGATCTGCTCTGAGTTACAGCACAATGGCACTAAATATACAGAACCAACTGATATTGCCAACATCCTGGCAGATAGGTTCAGTGCTAACTTTACCCCCCTGTCATCCCCTAAATGGCCCATCTCTATACCAGAAGAATGCAAAGTTCCTGTAATCATGGCTGCACAGGTAAAAAACACACTATCCAAAGCCAAGAACACAGCATCCATGGGACCTGATAACATCCCAGACTGCGTTCTACGTAAACTACAGAATGAACTGGCACCCCACCTAAGTACCATGTTCAATCATAGCCTCACCTCAGGCACACAGTGATGGTTATCCCACTCCACAAAGGGGGAGCCACCACAGACCCCGGAAACTACCACTTCATTAGCCTAACTAGCCTGGTCTGCAAAGCTATGGAATGTATCATCATGGAACTTATAAACAATGACATTGGTAATCTCCAAACTCAGGACCCCACCCAGTTCGGGTTTGTAAAAGGCAGGTCATGTCTCCTAAACCTGATAGACTTCTGAGAAGCAGTCACCAAAGCCGTAGATGAGGGTAAGGTGGTTCACACAGCCTATCTAGATATCACCAAGGCTTTCAACACCATCCCTCTGTCTGGAATTATAGATAAACTCACTAAACTAGGTATAAATCCCTATGTAACAAGATGGGTTGCCAACTGGCTCTCTGACAGAATCCACACTGTGAAAGTAGCAGACTCCAAATCCAACTTCAGACCAGTGACAAGTGGAGTACCACAGGGTTCAGTCCTGGGTCCTCTCCTGTTTGGTATCTACTTCTCTGAAGTACAGGCTAACACAGAAGGTCTTTGGCTAACGAAGTTCACAGATGACTGCAAACTAGGAGCCATAATCAAAACTCCAAAAGATGTGGACATCCTACAAAAGGGCTTCGCGGAGACAGATGCCTGGTGTCAAAGCCATGGCCTCAAGCTCAATGCCAAAAAGTGCATTGTAATCCCTTTTGGTAAAAACTCTGTACCCATGAACTACCACATAGGTGGTATTCTACTTAACACCAAAGTGTGATTAGAGACCTTGGGACACAGGTGGACAGTAGTCTCTCCTTTGATAATCACAACGCCACAATAGTCAGGAAATCCTTCTACGTGGCGCACCTCATCACAAAAGGTTTCTCAACCAGGAAAAAAAGAGGTCATTGTTCCCCTCTACTCATCACTCATTAGACCCATTATAGAGTACAACACCCCTTTTAGTATGTACCTCACAAGACATCTACAACAACTGGAAAGGCCACAGAAATACCTCACAAAGAGGATTACTGGTCTCAAACAGATGCCCTACTCAGACTGTCTCAAAAAACTGCAGCTCTACTCCATCGCATATCACCTACTCAGAGGCGATCTCTGCCTAACACACAAAGCTATGTCAAACCCAGAGCTTTTAGACATGCTCCACTTAAGAAAATCCCAATCCCTATGAGCTACATGCTCTAGAGAACTAAACCTTGTCACCACAATAAACAGAACATGCTGGAGGGATAGATTCCTGTCCCAGAGACTTCCCATACTCTGGAACAAACTACCTATCTATAGCAAACAAAGCTCCTCATTAGCACTCTTCAAGAAAAATCTTGATGATTGGATGGGAGATAGGAAATTCACCCCCGGGATCACTTCTGTGGCTCTGCTCGACAGTGGCACAGGAAAATAATTTTCTTTGGTGGCGAAAGCCAGGGGTCCTTTTGGCTAGACTTATATAGGCCCTAGGGCCAATAGCCTAGTACCTACTTATGAACCTATGAGAAATCATGTCTCTATGAAAAACTGAAAAAGGAGCAACAGCCATGAGAGCTTGAAGTTCAGACACTCTCTTGACTAATGTGAGAGCCAAAAGAAGAACAGCCGTTCATGTACAATGTTGTAAGGAAGCTGAAGAAGCACATTCAAAAAGAGCCTGAATCAATTTTTCAAGCACAAAACTGAGGTCCCAGGAAGGCAGAATAGACTTTCTGGGAGGCTTAATATGAAGTACACCTTTAAGAAATTGCTTGACCTCAAATCTAGAGGCCAGAGGAAGAATTAAGGGCAGAATAGCAGAAACCGCTGATTGGTGAGCTTTAATTGAAGAATATGCCCACCCAGCATTGATCAGATCACAAAAAAAAGAGAGAACCAGAGGAACCTCTACAGATAGGGTGCCCTGATGGTGAGAGAAACACCAGGCAGATGGATGAAAGAGAGAATGAAAAGCCTGAAGAGCCAGAAGCAGAGCCTTCATCTCCTTTATATTGATATGCTCTGACCTCTGATGAGGAGGCCAGAGACCTTGAACTTTGAGGACGCTACAGGAGACACTCCACCCCCTATCTGAGGCATCTGTAAAGAGATCCTGAGTTGGAACTGGAGCTTGAAAAGGAAGTCCTGAGTTGAGCGAAAGTTGATGAATCTACCACTGAAGCTTGAGCTTGAGGCAGGGAAGTAAATGTACTAGGAAGTCCAAGGGATGCCAATGTTTAAGTCACACTGACTTGAGGTACCATTGAAGCTTCCTCATATGGAGCCTTTTGAGAGACAGCATGGGAATGGTGGAAGCCATGAACCTGGAAACCCTGATAAATTATCTGGCTGAGACAGATACTAGAGGAAGGAGATTTTGGAAGAAGGCAATTAGAGACAGAGCCTTGGGAGCAGGCAGAGATGCCAGCATAGAAACTATCTGATGTCTGCAGTCAAGGAAAATATGATCCTGAGAAGGCAACAGAGCTGTTTGAAGTTTATGGTGAACCAAGACTTTATAACAGGGAAGTAGTAAATCTGAAATCCTGAAACAGAGTGTTGGGGAAGGAGCTTGAAAGGCAGATCATCTAGACAGGGAAAGATTTGTATTCCTTGAATCCAGCTAAAAGCAATTATAGGAGTGATGCATTTGCTGAATACCCTTGGGGCAGTAGAGAGGCCAAAGGGCAAAGCAGAGAACTGAAAATGCAAGTAAGAGACAGAGAAATGAAAAAAAAAATTCCTGATGAGGGGTTGGATAGGTATGTGAAAGTATGAATCCTTGAGATCCAACAATACTAGAAAGGCTGGGGTTGAAGAAAAGAAAACAATGTCTGCAGAGATACCATCCGAAAGGAAGGAATCTTGAGAAATGTGTTCAGCTGGGAAAGATCCAGAATTAGTTTCCATGTGCCCTCCTTTCATGGAAAAAGAAACACTCTGGAATAAAATCCCTTCCCCTCCTGGGCAGGAGGCATGGCTTGAGTGATTCCCTGAGTCAAAAAAGAGTGAATATTCTCTGCAGAATGAGAGTGCTGTTCCCAAGGAGGTTGAGGAATGCCTGTAAAGGAAGGAAGGGACTTCCATGCCGTGAAATATCCCTGAGGGATAATGGACAGAACCCAAGAGTCTGAAGTGATTCATAGCCAATTTGGAAGAGACAGAGAAAGATGGAGGGAAAAGGCAACCTGGCTGATGGAAGGAGGAAGCAAACTGTAAAATGGAACCAGGCTTGTCCTGGAAAGCAGGTTTCTGGGTGGGAGGAATCTGAGTAGACTTAGCAGGAGGTACCTGTCTAGAACCCTTCTTCCCTTTGGAGGAGAGTGAGATTGCCTATGAAGAAAGGTAGACTTGGAGGGATAATTCCACTGAAATTTAGGAATAGGAAAAACTAAAATATGTTTCACTTCCTGCTAGGCTTTGCCCCTTCTCTTGAAGAGACTTGAAAAGGGCAGCAGCCACAGATCCAGAAAGGCTTTTATTATCCAAAGGAGCATCTAAATGATTCGCCTTAATGTCATCAGGTAAAGCCTGAAGATGAAACCAAGAATAATGTGTCATACAAAAGAAAAGAGGAGTACTTATATTAATTGCAAGAAGAGGATAAAAAGTTAATAATGGCAGATTTGTAGTGGTATTGGGCTACTGGCAAGGGAGGAGGATTACACTAGCATGTATTTACATCCCACCTAAAACTGCTGTAATGGAGCTTAAGAAAATTCTGGGAGAAATAATCAGTTCTCAGCAAGGAATATTACTTATAGGTGCAGACTGGAAGGGAAAGTATAACAAAAGAGGGTAGATTTTTGAAGAAATTTATGAGAATATTTGGCATGGAACATGTGAATTCAGTACTAGGAGTTCAGAGTGAATTTATATATTACTCCCCAAGATATAAAAACTGGGCTAGGCTAGACAGAATTTACATTTCAAAAGAACATGTGCATTTAATTGAAGGTCATGATACAAACCCAGTAACTATTTCAGATCATGCACCAATAGCAACTAAAATAAAAACCCAGGGTAATGAAATAAAAATGAGACACTGACGCTTCCCCACCTATCTGTTGAAAAGAGAGGAATTTAAGGAGTGGGTAGCGGAGATTATTCAGGAGCTATTAGAGTGGATATAAATTTCTTCTGAAAATATAGCTAGAGAGTAGGATAAACTTAAGATGGAGTTTAAAAATAGGGTGGAAATAAAAGAAAGGCAGCTATGGTTAAGAAGTTACAAGAATTATTTAGAGGGACTGACACATGTTGAAGTATTGCAGAATAGGGGGAATCTCACAGAACAAGAAGAGGATCAACTGCAGAATGCTAAACAGAAAATAAGGGATTACCTCGATAATATGCACGAGTTTAGAAACACTGCTGTTAAGCAACTGTTTTTTTTTTTTTGATAACATTAGAACACAAAAACATTTAGCACAACGACTCAGGCAACAGAAAGTAGAAAGGGCTGTCACCAAACTTAGGGAGCCTGTAACAAGGAAGATAACAACAGATCCTGTAGAGGTATTAGAAATATTTCAGAAATTCTATGAAAGTCTATATAAAGCATAGCAATATGCAGATCAAGAAAAGTATTAGTTTAAGGGTGTGCACAAACAACAAAGTATTAGTTTAAGGGTGTGCACACTTATGCAACCAGTGTATTATATATTTTTTATTTTTTATATTTTTTCCCCTAACAGATTTATTGTTTTTTTTCAGTTGAATTGTACAAGTTATAGGTCACATTAAAGGTGGGAAAAAGTTTTGAAATGATTTATTGTGGTCTCATTTTTTGATTTCACAAAGACCTGGCATTTTAACAGGGGTGTGTAAACTTTTTATATCCACTGTATATGCAGATAGTACTAAGCTCAAACAGATACTGTTCTAAACTCATATAAAATCTTATATACAAATATTGCACTAAACTCAAACAGATATCAAGCAGATGCTCCATACGAAGGTGGAACAAGCTAGAAGGGCTAGTAGGATGGAAGGGGAAGATAGAGGAGTACGAGTGGAGACTGAGTGAGTAGTATACGTGGGAGTGAGAGGAAGCTAGGTGTAAGTCAGTTGGATATGTATTTGGAGTTGAGATGATGTGAGGTAGTTAAGCATGTTATAACAGGTCTGAGAGATTGAGTGAGGAGGGAAGGGGAGGGTAAAGGGTGAACCAGAGCCTGCAGAGGAAGGAATGCAATGATCAGATGGTGTGTGGCATGGTGGCTAGTGGATGGGAGAGGAAGGGGAGGTAAAAAGGATTGTTACTAGCCGGGATTGGTGCATGGGCATGATTAGAGACTTTTTAAGTGAGTTTTTAGTGCAGTCTTGAAGTGATTGCAAGAAGGTAGTGTGGTTATGGGGGTTGTTCCATGATCTGGATATGATGAAGGAGAATAGTGCTTCTCTCGCTGAGTTTATCTGGGAAGGGAAGCTGGCAAGCGTCAAGTGGGATAAGCTGATTCTTCCAGTAGAACAAGGCAGATTGGGGTTACCAAATTTGAAGATTTGAAGAGGTATTTCAGAGCTACACAGTTAAGGCTCCCATACATAGCAGAAGCAGAAAACTATAATTCAAAGTGGAAAGGGACGATGCTGAAACGGGGGGGGGGTGCTGAAGAAACAAGGAGAGATTGGCATTTTGGATGCAGGTCTTTAAGGAGAATAACAATAATCATACAGAATATTATATCCATAAAGTAGCAGAAATTATTTTAAGAACTAAATCACTATGGAATGGAGAAAGAAGATTCTGCTGATAAGGATGACTGCAATTGAGGATACAGACAATAGGCAAGAGAGAGCTGGAATTTACTGGGGAAAACAGGCAAAGGAACCAATGTATTGGGAGCAAATAGCTAGAGAGGAAAAGATGATATAATGGGAAGATGCCAAGAATTGATTTGAACTGCAGGTTAGAGATTGCCTTCCCTATCGAAGACTGATATCAGAGTACAGGCAGAGAGAAATAAATAGGGGGGTCCTAAATGAAAAAGCAGCACTGGTAGAGTTTTTGGTAGAATCTAGAACAGAAGCTGCCATTAAAAAGGAATAATTAGTAGAGCACATAAAATATTGCATGATTACTATGAGAATCAATAAGAGGCAGTTAGAAAGGATTGGGAAGAGAGACTGGATAAGCAGTTCACAAGGAAATAATGGAAGCATATATGTATATATCCCAAATATGAAACAAAAACTAGAAGATTTAGGATTTTTGCTTGGAAATGTTTACATAGTTATTTTTATACCCCCAGTAGACTCCATAGGACTTTTCCTCAGGTAGATAGCAAATGTTGTAGGTGTGTCAGGGAAGAAAGAGGTAATTCGGAACACATTTTCTGGGATTTCCTGAAGAACGCACTGTCAGAGATGCTGGGTGGGCAGATTGGTGTGACCAGGGAGATGACTTTTCTGAGCTATGATACAGAATCGGAATTGCCTAGACATGGTAAGGCCTTGCTGTCTCTAATTATGGCAGCTGCCAAAAAAGCAATTACTAGAAAATGGAAATCAAAATCTAAGAAACTTTATTAGAAGTATTGAATATAGTAACAGAGATAAAACAACTGCATTTGAGATCTTTAGAAAATGGCAGGAGCAAACTACACTGGAAAAAATGGGAATTGTGGGAACAGTACATACAGGGGAGGAAGGAGGTTTAAAAGAATGCAGGACTTAAATGAATTATGTAATGTTTGACTAAAATGATTGGGTAGATAAGAAAAGTGATGCATGATGTTTGCAACTGGGAGTGCGTCAGTATGGTTTGTGATGTAAAATGCTTGCAACTAAGATTGTGTTGGTGTGGTTTGTTTTAATTTATATAAATGTATGATTGCTTATGTTGTAAGTGATGGTTTAATAAGGATGTTTCTAGTTTAAAAAAAGGGGGGCAAGAATTGAATAATTTATGTAATGTTGTTTAGGTTATATGACACATAGCAATATATATGAAGCATAATGTTTGTTAATTTTAATACAGTTTGATTACTTTTATATAAGAAAATAATACCTCATTACTTAACCAAAGGCAGCAGCCCTGGAAGAGGCATCAGCAGCATCACAACTACATTTTATTGAATAGTGGGCAACTTAAGAAGTAGAACCCAGTAGGGAAAGGGCCAAAGCCTTCCCCTCAGAGTCAGGAAGGTCAGAAACTACCTTAGAAACCCAAAAAAGGAGGGCCAAAACATACCTGGTCATATGAGTCTGGTAGTTGATGGACCCAAAGGACTAAGTGGCAGCAGTGTAAACTTTTTTGCACAGCCTTTCTATTGCCCTACTATCCTTATCAGAAAGCAACATCTTGGTGGAGGGAAACAATTTGGATGGCTTGTCAGAGGAGACTGACACTACAGAAGGGTCATCAAAAGGGCATTTATAAAGAAACTTGCCCCCCCTGGGCACTTTATAGAACCTACCTGGCTTCTTAGCTGCAGAAGGCTGAGAATCAGGGGCTACAGAAGCTGCTAAGAAGGCATCCAGAAGGGCAGTCAGAACATGAGGAACAGCAGATGGTTTGGGAGATTCCATCTATAGGAGCTTATAATACCTTGTTTTTTAATCAGAGACTTGATAGCAATCCCAGTTTAAAAAAATCCATCACACAGGCAATGCTATCCCCAAAGGAGAGCTCTTACAAAGAGGAGTCTGGACTTATGGAGTCTTCTTCCTCTGAACCATGTCCAAGGGAGAAGAGATTTTCGAAGAATAAGTCAAGGAATCTTCCCCTGAGTCCAGGGAAATCAGGAAATCATCCAAAGAATCCAGCTCTCTAGGCCTTCATTCTAATTGTGCTTATTTCCATATGGCACATTATATTCATAACCCAGTCAGCATTAATTTCTACATTACATCTCTTACATAGATTATCTTTATTATTTATTTTATTCATCATCTCCAGACAATGGAAGATGTAGTTCTATAAGCAGATTCCAATATATTGTAGATCAAATTCTTGTTTTAAGAATCTAGATTTTTTAACTTTATTATCAGATATCAGCTGATACCAGTACTTTAGATCATTATCTATAGCTAAAATGAGCTCAGAAGATAATATTTAATGGGTAACAAACCATATGTTTAGGTGTAATAGGTGAGTACACAAAATTCCTTTAGCAACCACAACAGTTTATTTACAATCAATATTTTTTTGTGTTTGTGATTTTTTTTTTTCATGAAGTATACCACTAGCTCCCAATAATCTCATTTTTTTCCATTATATGACTGATTAATAATAAAGTAATAACTTTTTTCTTAATAGAGAAGAATATATATATAAAAAAAGGTCTGGAAAAAAAATATCCCCCTTGAGAGGTATGTTTCTTTAATGCAATCCTAGGTATTAGTTCATTCTATTAAAATAAAATGTATTCAGGTTCCATGTTAATGTTGTTATGGTTAATCTTGTGAAAGTGATTTCTAAATTCATCCAGTATTTCTGGTATACTAGAAACATTCTTCTTTTTCTGAGTGTGCTCTGAACTAACCAATACTGTATACTATAGTGTGGCTAGTATATCAATCTTTTTTTTCAAGAGAGTTTCTTCTTGCAGGAAGACTAGATTGGTAAATAAATGTAATACATTATTAAGGCTTGCCCTTTTACACAGATTATTCAATCCATTAATGTTTAAAGAAATTCTTTTTTTAAAGATGTCATTTGGCATTTTTTAAAATCAAGAATCTTATGAACAAAAAAATAACAAAATAAAGTAATAATCCTCCTCTTTTCCTCTACCTTTAAATATAGCTAAAATATAGCTATATTTTATAAATCTCTTATGGGAATTCAAATACTACTATATAGATCTATGTAATATATAACACTTGTATTCAAATAGCATTCAAATAATCTTGGATGTTAGAAATAGCTTCCAAAAAAAAATTGAATTGTGTGTATATATGAGCATTTACTAAACTCATTTTTGAGTGTAGTGGAAGACAAGGGAGGAGTAGGAACAGAGTTCCCTTTAGGTGGCTTCAAGGCCATAGACAGTATTAAGTAAATCCTGAGTGAAAAGCTGCCATTCTTACTAGGGATCCTTAATAATAGGGGAAATATGCTTTGTTTTCTGTTTCTTCTTCTGTGGGACATTGGCTTAAAAAACTCTCGGAGTGACAGACCCCTAATGCAACTCTATAATGGCAGTAGAAATCTCCTCCCTTAATCAGATATGAGGAATCCACCTTAGCCCTTTGGATATAATGACCTGAGGTTCCACCTCAACATGAGGCAAAGACATTTGAAAAGCTTCCGAGGATATGCAAGAAAGTGGATCCATGTTAGCCTCCAAGGGGGTTTCTGGCAGAGAAATCTGAAGCAACCACTGGATGGTCCTCCAGGCTTTCACCAACCTCAAGAGAGACATTAGGGGGATGCAGGACAACAGCCAGATCAGACTTAACTTTTTTTGGCTTTCTTCTTGGCAGATGGTTGGTCTTCGGGATGGGAAGATTCTGCCATTGTATCCTGTGCCAATAGCTAATGATTTTGGTTGTCCATGTAAACAGACAGGAAGCAAAGATAACTATGTAAGATCTTAGGCACAAACACCTGGCAGTTAGAACACTGTGTATGACTGTGGGAAGCACCCAAACAAAAAGACACTAGTTGCAATGGTCTTTATGGAGAATGTTCCTCCTACACTGACATTTTCCCTTTCTGGATGACATGAACACAGTAACAGCAAGAACAGAAGAAAGAGAAGAAACCTCAGTGTGACACTTATCTGAAAACACAGCTTGGAAACCAGCACACAGAAGTGTGTTCAGACCAATATTCAACAATGGCATTCAGACTGGCGGTAAAGAAGTTCTGAGCATGTGTATCTGCATGTCACCTTTATGCCCTAAGCCTGGCATGGGGAGCATATGTGTGACGTATGATGCCTATAAGAACTAAAGGGTTTGGTACACTGGCCGGATGTTAGACTATCTTTGGCAGGAGATCCCTTAGGTAAAGAATATTGCAACAGTGATATGGAAAGGCACCTATATAAATCTCCTGAGGGTTATTAACTTCTCTGTGAGTTCCAGTCCCAGTTCCTGTAAGAGGATGTAAGTTTTATTTCCAGTACTCTTAACTGTGGTGGAATTTGAACCACAACGTATTTCTATCTGTTGTTGATTGTGTGGAAATCTGTGGCTCTGAGCACTAAACATGCAAGATGTAGAATGTTTGCCAGTATTGTAGGACATAGCTCGCTCCTAGCAGATCTGCTGTCTTACTGCCATTGCTATACTTAGCATGGCTTCACTTATGTGCACCACAAATGTTATTGTTTAAAATGGGTATGAACTGCTATATGGCAGCAGCATTTTATTTGTTTCATAATAATTCTGCCACTTAGGCTTTCTTCATCTACATAATCTGTCTAGTTCATTTGTACAGGGTTCCTCATTTGCATGTCATTATGCAGACATTAACACGTGCTGCGTACCACACTGTTCTGACTATTGCGTGGCTCCCCTGTCTGTGGCTTAGAAGTGCCTGCTCATACCCACTACCCACAGTAATTTATGTGACACATTGTGCTATGAATCCCAGCCACAGTATCTGCCACATGAGAAGCATTCATATTGTTCACCTGTGCTGGCCCATAAATCAAAAGCCTAGGCAATTCTGTTAGCTTGACCATCACCTCCTCTCTATTCATGAAGGTTAACATTCCTTCAGTATAAAACACCTTCAATACAGCAAAACAAGTCAGTCTATATTTCAGCTTCAGCCTGTTATACACTTTAATACACTAAACACACTGTAGATACTGTAGGAAAGTGACCTGTAAATAATATGCACACATAAAGAATTCAGTCGCAATGCATTGTTTCCAAAGTTGCCATTAGTTGCACAAAACATGTCCTTTTCCATGCTATGTCACACATTCAGCCAAAGCAGTTGGGCCTTGGTATAATGGTTAATTTGTTTACCTCACTCACCAAGGTAAATTGGTTAGGCTTAAAATGGCCCTCAAGGGTAGTGAGCATAGTAGTTATCTTTGAACATCTCTTTTGTTTCCTTTAAAATGAAATCAACAACAAATTAATTACTTTCTTAATACACAATGAGGTCTTAGTGAAAGTTGTCAGTTGGGGACATCTTACTTTTAACAAAGTCAAATGATTTTGTCTTTTCTTCTTCTAATACTCCAACCAGTCTCCGATTTTCCAGTGGTTCTATCGTCCTTAGAAATTAACTGCTCTTTGACATATTCCATCTGTCTCTATTGCTTTGCCTTGATTTCCTCCAACCTGCTGCTTAATTGTTGTCATGGTGACGGTGATTATGCAAAAACTCACTCCCTTTGACTTGGGCTGCATCCAGATGACACACATATCTTGCCAACAATCCAATTAAATGATAGAAGTCATACCTAATTTCCCTAACAATGTCATCACTTCTTTAATACTGAGTCAAGTTAACATTTTGATATCTTTGCCAAATCCCTTCGCCTTGCCTGCACTTCTTAGTACATTACAGTAACCACTTCTTCTGCCAGCTGCATGGTTTTGTCAGTATCCATCATTTCTTCTGCTGTCATTAGATAGACAGCTTCGTTCCTCCATGTTTCTTACAAATCCCCCAGAGTCACGTAGTTTAAGTTGACAAAATACTGTTTATTTAACCGTGATATAAGTAGTGTCCGACAAAGGCAGCGCAACATGTTCTCCCCAGCATTTAGCAACTTTGAACATCTGGATTAATTGTGGAGTGAGACTTGGGAACAGGCTTTTGAAACGACATTGCCTCTACCTCTTCAAAGTGCATTTTAGTTTGAAATCTGCATTTGGTTTGAAGCTTAAAAGATGTGCTGCCCCATCTGCACTGCTTCACTAACGGAAATGATTGTGTATTCACTTAGTTACAGACTTTAGCAGTAAATGCCAAGTAATCCCGAAATCCTTAATCAAGAAAATAATAAGATGATGGAGAATGTTGCCAGACTGTAATTATTAGGGAAAAATATGGAGCATAGACATGCTGACTTACACAGGCAGCAACATAGCAGAATTACGGAGGAAACAAAATTAAATCTGAAATAAAGAGAAGTAGTTTATGAAATACATTATATCTGCATGAGCAGCAAGTTTAGTCAACAGGATGGACTTAAGTGCTTCACAATAAAATAATTATAGAGCTCAAAGGGTGGGTACATTTGTAAAAAGAGTCTACTAACCTAGTGGGACAAACCCGGTCAATAAAGAATGAATAAAATGAGTAATCCCTTATGCTCCATAGATATGTCATAGGTGAACTGACATTCATTCAAAACTGCCAGTGTGTGTGTGTGTGTGTGTGTGTGTGTGTGTTTGTGTGTGTGTGTGTTTGTGTGACCTGAAATGGTTTGGCAGCCCATTCTAGATTAGGTCTTCTGCCTTGCATTATGTGAGAGCTACAATAAGCACTGATGACTCCACAAGTCTGAGTTACATTGTGTGTTATTACAAAAGTTACAGCTTTGTATGGCTTTAAAAAATAGTTTAGTTTTTCCAACACATGTGAATTTGCACCATGTTTATCCATAGACTTCAGCAACTGGGACTAACTCGGTAAAAGATGACTAGGGCTTTGGGATTCTGTCCAGTGATATCAAAAGTCACGATATGAAATGGATATGGAAAATGTGTGAATGTTTGAGTACGACTGCAATTTGAATTAATTTTGACAAACAAATATAGTTCTTTTGTAAACTTTCTTCAAGGAATATTACAATAATTGTTGAAGAGTACATTCTGCAATGTGAAAAACATTTTTATGTTGTTTTCGTAAACAACTCTGTAGAAAATTGTTGTTAATGCTACCTGAAATTTGAAAAATAAACATGCCTTTATTTTGTTTTGGCAAAAAACATTAATTTAAAGTATTTTTCTCTTGAAATTGCTGTTGTTCTATCTGTATCATTTGCATTCAGCAAAGCTGTTGAGGACAAGTGCTGGAAATTGAATTCAATTACACAGTTATAATATGATTTAGAAAAAAATAAAAAAAAACAGGTGTGTTATTTAAGGGAAATTTAGGACTTGAAGCAGTGACTAAATGGCATTCATATACTTAAGAAACCTCCAAACTGGCTGACTCTTTTGTGAAGATATCTCACCGTGTTATTTATTTAGTCAGAGGTAAAAGTTCTTAGACTAGAAGAACCTGTTGTTAGTTTAACAGCTCATATGTTGTGTTGCATGAATATATTAATCAGGAAGGCTTTTATGTACATTTTCAACAAAAACATTCTAGTTTTTACACAATTTAAAACTCTAAAGTCAGTGCACACTGTGGACAGCACAAGTATTTATGAAAGGATTGTGGTGTCTTGTTTATATATGTATGTTTGTGTGTGTGTGTGTGTGTGTGTGTGTGTGTGTGTGTGTGTGTGTGTGTGTGTGTGTGTGTGTGTGTGTGTGTGTGTGTATGTGTGTCTGCGTGCATGTGTGTGCATATGTGTGTGTCTGTATGCATAATATTCATAGTTAATAGCACTGCGCACTGCAGCACAGATTGCCCTGCACTGATGAGCTGATTTGCACTGCTGTATTGTGTATTGATTCACAGTCACCCCCTTTCCCCAAACGAACAACATGTCACTACCAGGGAGCTTGTAAGATTGTGAATTGTCTCTCTGTGCTGATGAAACAGCTATGGAGGGGAGCAGGTACTAAAAGGAACACACACAGGCACTGAGGAACACACACTCAACTCATGGTAGCCATTCTTGCACAGGCACTAACAGACTTACTCACACATTGTCTCAGAATTGACAAATGCAACAATGTACACAGACATGCACACACATGCACAGATAATCATACACACATGCTCACATTCTTATTCACACATAGCATGATGTACGTCCATCAGCTGTATAAGCATGGCTGAGCTGCTCCATTTCATCCTGTACAGATTCTCAGCACTGGAAGGCATATGTGTATTATGTGTTTAATGCCTCTGGAATCCTGTCCCACCTTGCACATGCATAGTTTAGGTGTGTATGAATCCTGAACATTACAAATACTACAAATGGACAACAAGCAGGGAAAGTCATGTAGATAGCCCCTTCCCAATGAGTACTGTATTTGCATGTAGCATACCAGTCCTCATTGCCTAGAGGCCACAGTGATGATTCCAGGCAGCAAGATTCTTAGGTACTTACTATTTATTCATCTGTGATGATATTAAGAAGCCTGGCTTTACATTCCCTTTGTAATTTTTAGCTCTTATATTTTGTATACAGATAAGTCAGACATAGTTTGAATAAGGATATGTTGGGACATTTACATGTTTGCCCTATCCTTGAAGGACAGGGGTGCTAAACCAGAGATGAATTTGCTGTTACCCATCCTCCTTCTTCTTGTTTCGGCTTTTTCCCGGTTAGGGGTTGCCACAGTGGATCACCTGTCCGCTCATGATTGGCAGTGGAGTTTTACAGTGTCGAGTTGCCAGCCTGGTGCCCAGCCTTCCACAGAAGGCACACACACACACACACACACACACACACACACACACACACACACACACACACACACACACACACACACACACACACACACGCACTCATACCTAGGGACAATTTAGAGTGCCCAATCCACCTACTGCGTGTCTTCAGGATGTGGAAGGAAACCGGTGCACCCAGAGGAAACCCATGCGACCACAGGGAGGACAAGCAGACTCCACACAGAAGGCACTCCACCTGAGGATCGAACCAGAGAACCTCTTGCTGTGAGGCGACAATGCTAACCACTGCACCACCATGGCCACCCATTGCTGTTCCCTATCCATTTATCCAAATTACATTTGAACAGAGTAAGAGAAGCACTTTGCTTCATGGAGTGGAAGACAGTGTTCAGACAAGTCATTTCTCAGGTTGACCGATAGGCAGCTTGGTATGTTATCTGGCCCATAGATTTGGTGCTCTTGGCATTAGTTAGCACCTTCAGAACTTGTTCTTGGGAGATTTGAGTGGGGGTGTGTGTATGTGCGGAGTATGTGGTCTGAAAATATTGGAGAAGGTGGAGAAGATTGAACTAAATTTGTCCTCTAGTCAACTGTCTACGTTCTCTGGATCTGAGAATGTAATATCATTCACTACTAACTCTGCAAACAAGGTGGGGATCTTGAATCAGATGGTCCTGCAAAACAGGGAAAAAGAGCTTGTACTTTGTGTGTGTGTGTGTGTGTGTGTGTGTGTGTGTGTGTGTGTGTGTGTGTGTGTGTGTGTGTGTGTCGTTCACAACAACCCAATGATTAACATTCCCATTGATACATGGGCACTAAATAATACACATTCTCAGTAGAAAACCTATTAGATGTGCAGCGGCAGTGACTTATAGGGCTAAATACTTGAACACAGTTAAAGTGACCAGCCTTTTATTGTTAGCTCAGGTGCTTGACGTCAATAGTAAGGTACAGCAACAATCCTTCTGACTAATGTCACTGGTATGGTTGGTGTGTTGGGATAGACTTACAGCTCACTAGCTACTGCTTGCTGGTAGTTGTCACTAATGAGTGCATAGCAGCATTCTTTGATGGGAGGAGGGTATTGTGATGATGTGGGTAGCTTGTCTCCCCATCTGTGGACAGGGTCAGAGTATATACATAAAAATATTGTCATGCCCAGATGATGTCTCTCTAAATGAAGGCCATCATAGGTGGCTCTCACCCCAGTAGATCTGGGGCTCCTTCACCCCTAAGATATGAATGGGCTTAACTCCTTTTGGGTAACTTGATGGTAAGGCCGAAGGAGATCAATGTTTGCAGTCAACACCATGGTCAGAGCAGACAATACCAATAATAGGTAGTACTAAAAGGATTCAGCCATGAATAAAATGGTCAGTTATTATACTGCTGCAGTAAGTGGATGTTTTTCTTTTTTGACTCTTTGGTGATAAAGAAAAATAAAAATAAAAATAAATTATCTGTGTGTAACATTGCGGCAAAAGTATTGATTGAAACCTTGTACCATTTCTGTTGACACTTGCCATTAATCTTAAATAAAACATGCTGGAGGGACAGATTTGTCTCCCAGCAACTGCCACGTCTTTGGAATAGGCTACCAATTCATGTGAAACAGAGTACCTCTATGATACTGTTCAAGTGGAACCTGGATGAGTGGGTGGGGCATGGTAAATTCTTACCAGGGATAGCACCCACAACCCTCCTGGACATGGGCAGTCATCACTAAATGCAATCTGTGGTATTGACTAGTACCTCTACAGTATTACATTGGGTTGAAACGGCTAAGCTTAAAATGACCTCCTGGTCTATAGTCCAATAATCTCCTATGATCCTGTGATCGGTGAACTGGAAGTGAAAGATATTTCTGATTCATGTGGGATAAGAGACTGAGGAGCAGCTGACCCATTCTTCTATATATAATTCATAAGAGAGAGCAGATAGTGTAAAAAATAAAAGGTCTATTTTACTGGAAAAGATTTGTTTATTTATTAATGTTTACTGCACTATACAGTATGCTTGTTGCATAGAGCGAGAACACATGTAAAAATGTGCTGCAAGAAATTGGTTGGTGCCATTAAGGAAAGACTGCTCCTGTCTTAAAATCCAAAACAGTAACATTTGTACCTGTAGTGGGTGTTTACTGCCTGCTTTATTATCTCTGGAAGGTACTTATTGTCTGCTGGTCTGAAGTCTAAAGTTAAGAAATTCATGGTTTGATTGAACTACTTTTGAGGTTGATTTAGAATTGAGTCCTCTGAAATGATTTTGCTTTTATTATTACTTATTAAAGAAAAGGTATTAAAACAAAATAGTGTTGAACAAAGCACTCTTTTGAAGATATTTGAATGGATATCAATTTTGGTAATGACATCTCCTTAGTCCTGTAGCAGAGGTTAAGTTTACCTGAAGCATGCCAATAGTGGTATACTGCAAGGATGTATATCCATATTATTGTTACTAGAGAGCTCTGCAGCTCTTCAAATAAAGATCTCCAGTAAACATATCTAAGACAGATTCACTGAAATGGCAACTCCCAGAATGCTTAACATTGATTTGTTTGTACTGTGAAATCTCAGTTTTGTGAGCAATGATGTTATTAATAAATGCACACCATGGAAAGATTAGTCAACTGAGAAGAAGAAACCTCTACATTTTTCTCACTAGATGGCTTGGCTACCTTTGACTATTACAGCTAAGTCTATTTCACCTATCTACTATAATATTTTATGCAGGTGTGTTTAAGACAGAACATTTCTGTTGTCAGTTTTTCTTTGAAATGATACCTTATATTTTCAAATGACTGGAAGAGTTAAGTTGTGCTTCTGTAATAAGGCATGGCACAGTATATGTGGTGAAACTTTCAGCAGGCTGAAGATCTTCTAATAAAAGTGAAGGTTTTGAAATAAATATGGTCTGGATTGGAACTGATGTTGGTTTCTGTGACATGTAGGGTATATTGACTGTAGCTGGATCTATTCACAGTCCTCAATTTATCCACATCCCACTTCATCAAAAACTACACCTTTCCCAAAGACTGCAGTTCAAAAGAGGTTACATATAGCATGGCAATGTCGGTTTTTGGCTACTTGCATAATGGGTATGCAGGACATCAGATTTAGATATTTTTGAAGTTTCAGTAAAGTGGTATGTCTGTGAATTAGGAGTCAATTTCAGATACCATAAGTGATTGTTTTGTATCCATGCTCAAGTGTGCTTGTTTCATCTTGAGGTTGTGTGTATTATGGCTTGGAAAACAATGTAGCTTTAGCCATGAGCAGCATCAGATCTATGTGGTGATCATGGCCAAACAAATACTTGGTATTTAAAATGTGTATTGAGATAGGATGTTTGGCACAGCCAGCTAACATTTATGGTGGGAGATAAGCACTGGTACTGCTAACAAGGTTACTCTGGTGGTACTTGGATATGATTCCTTAGTTTTCATTGGTATACTAAGGGATTCTTATTGAGTCATTTAAAAATGGAGCTCCATTTTGTGGATCAAAGAGTGATAGAGTACTATCATGTTGAGATGAGATGTTAGGAATTACTGCATTGGAGTGATAATTAACATTTTGCCTCATTTTCAGAGCACAGAGTTCAAACCTGGCATGAGGATATGTGAGCTGTCAGCCGCACATGAATATAGCAGAGCAGTCCAAAGCCAGGAGATGTTAAATAGCATAACAATGTGGTAGATGGAATGCTAGAGCACATGTGAACAAGCATTCATAGATTATTTTTTGTTGAGGAAATTCTACGGGAGAAGGTGGCATGCAGAACTGTTTACTGCCTTATTATGACTGGCTGGAGATAAGTGATGATTTCATACCAGCTATGGGGAAAGCAAAATGAGGTAATCAGAAGCATATATATTAAATGCTTAACTGAGGGATATTTACATTTATTCTATGGAATAAGAGGTTCTGTCCTCATGTACTAGAATTTGTTCCCTCAGCCTCACTTTCATGCTTTATGACTGAGATCACGGAACTTAACCAGATAAGGCACCCAGCTTCATCAGTTTTCGAGATGGAGTTACATCTAACATGTACAAGATGCATAGATTATGGAATGGCTACTGACAAGGCTGAATTGTTTGTCAACATACACAAATACATACAAATATTTCAAGCATGGGCATTCATGCACTGCTAGCCCATCAGTATAGCTTAACAGCTGTTCCTGTAATAAGTGTCCAGGCTGTTCTTAAAAATATCTAAACTAGTACTTGCTTTAATGTAATTTGGTAGTCTGTTCCATGCATCAGCTACTCTGTCAGAGAACTAATTACTACACTTCTCATTCCTATAGAATCTCCTACATAGGTTGTCTGATGATTCTCTAGTATTTTTTGATAACCCCAAACATTTCCAGAGCTAGTTGTCTCTAAATGTCATATATAGCTGAATAAGATTTCCTCTTAAATATCTATATAAGACACTGTACAAGTTCAGATATTGTGGTCTTTCATAATAACTTAAATATTCACATCCATGGATGGCATTGGTATCGATCCACTGTACTCTTTCCAGTTTACTTATAAGGTTTTCATATTTTAATTCCATACTCAAGTTTGGGACTAATGTAACTAACAAACAACAACTTCATCACTCCTGATTTCCTACACTTCATAAATATTTTTATGCAACCTATAGTTCTATAACTATCATTAACCAATCAGTTGATATGATTAGAAAACTTCATAGCTAGATCTACTCATATACCCAGGTCCTTAAATGAGTCTACAGTTTCAATCACTGTAT
Source organism: Protopterus annectens (assembly GCF_019279795.1). Lineage (NCBI taxonomy): Eukaryota > Metazoa > Chordata > Ceratodontiformes > Protopteridae > Protopterus > Protopterus annectens. Next base: position 500,348,058 of record NC_056744.1, read on the forward strand.
GCTGTATTAAATGTTCACCTTTCAATTTATGCCACCCAAATCTCATCTGCTTAGTTTTTGATGTACTTATCAGCATATTATTCTCCTGTCCCAAATGGTCCATTCAATCAAGTTCTTTTGCAGACATGCCTTATCTGTAACATATATGATCAGTTTACCCAATTTCCAGTTATCTGCATTTAGGCTACAGAGCACCTCAGATGAAGAAAATAGATCTAAAAGATACAGTCTAAAAAGTATGGACCTAGGACAGAGCCCTGTGGGGCATATTGAGTTTAACTAAGAATTTAACCTGTCCAGTTGCTGTATGGTACTTGGCATGTCCTATCTGTAAGCCATACAGCTATCCATCTTATCAAGAGTACATCAATACGTACTCATTGCAATTTATTAATCAGTGTTTTGTGTGTGACCCCGCCGAATACTGAAGTTAAATCTATATAAATTACATCACAGCACAATGTTTCATTCATAACTGTTATATTGTTATTAAACATAGTGTTACAGGTGGTAATAGATCTCTTTTCAACATGTGCATCCTGATATATGGTTTCAAGTCCCAACCTATCCATTTCTGACAATATCATATCCAATATTACCTTCTCCATTATTTTTTAACAACATGAAAGTAGACCTCAGGGTCTGTATGACTATATTTGTCCTACTCCTCTTTCCCATAAAGACAGCTTTAATAAGTGCATGTCTCCAATCATGAAGAATCTCCCCATATTTATATGCCTACTAAATAATAAATATAATGATACTGTAAGTTCTTGCTGAAGTGTCCTCAATTCATTATTATAAATGTTGACTCCTCCCTATGCATCCAGTTTGCATAGTTCTTTTTCAATATAATCTAATTTGATTTCAGTATCTGAGGTTTCCTGGATGTCACTGGGACTAATTATCATCCCTATTGTGGAGCCAAACTGTTTTACATAATATTTTATAAATATATCTATAATCTGTTGTGTCTGACTATAAATTTTAGAATCTACAAACAGTTTATCAATTTGTACGTCTTTACTCCTTCCACATCTCATGCATCTATAAGACGATTTCCTGTTATGATCAATATCCTTATATAAATTTTCTTAAACATTTCCTTGATCTTGCCTCACACTACGATTAATTTGTTTGTCAAGCTTGTTTATTTCAGTTTTCAAAGTTGTAGTTCAACCTCATTTCCATTCTTTATGTTTCGTCTCTCACCTTAATCAAGTATCTTGTTCTTATATGGAAATATATCCTCCTGACATTGTGTGCCTATATCCTGATTTTATAAACAAACCAAGAAGAAACATTTCAGTGTGGAAGGTGTGAATATCTCTCCGTGAGTTATGTTATGCACCTAGTTCACTAATAAAAATAGAACTGTAAAATACGTATTACAAAATAATAAAAAATAAAATAGTAGGTAGTCCATAGTTGAGTTAAAAATGGAATATCCTTTATTGAAACACACAGATAAGCAGCCCTAGCTGAGTATAAACAAAAGCATACAAACACTCATTATTTATATATAATCAGGTTATATAAAGCAAGGGGATAGTTACAGAGGGGGGGTTCTGTTAAGAGCAATAAAAGCATTAAACTCATCCTTTAACCAAGTCCCCCTTCTCCCTTAACACCATAGTGTAAACTGAGACTGTGCTACCTTGGAACTGAAACTTAAAAGCTATAGACAAATTAAAATACATAATATAAAACAGCTTATTAAAGTTAACCTACTAATCAAAACTTTATTAAGAAACTATCTCACTAACAAAATGACTAACTAATTTACTAACAAAAAGAACTACCACTAGACGTCTATCAGGATAAATATTAATACTTATAAACTGAAAAACTTTTAACAAAGATCACTTCCGTGCCTAATAAATACTTCATCAGGTTTGTGTGCAAAAAAAAATATCATAATATTAATGAACATGTGTATAAATCTACAAGTGAACAACTAAGTAGGCTGAAAACCATAGCTATAATTGCTAATGTGGACATACAGTAACAAATGTTAAAAATAAAGCACTAAGGCCCTGGGGATCTATTCAAGTGTGACATCTAAGAAAGCACTTGGCTTGACTGAGTAAAAGTGCACTCAAAGAGTATAAGAAAACAGCACCAATGACAATTATTTTCATTGTAAAATGCTTACAGTGTTTGATATTTGTTTATAGCAATATTATGTATAATATCAGAGTGTAATGTCAGCATTAATCAGTATCATATGAGAATTTTAATAGTCTTTTAAACAGTAGGGCAGTTTTCTGAGTTCAAGTATGCTTTTTATGGAGCAATAATTAAGCCTTGGTTTTCTAAAATATTTCAGTTTCAGCTGCCACAGTAGTTCACATTTCTCTAAAAGATTAGGGATGTCTCCTTCCAATTCCAGAAGGTCCACACAATCAGTAATTCGAAATTTAAAGCCAGTGTGTCTTTGTGTAGCTGCAGGTGCTGAGCCAGTGCATTATTCTTGCATGTAGCTCAGTTTTGGAAGATGACCAAAAATTCTTCTTTTAAGTCTGTTGAGCATTTTCCCCAGGTCTACATTATATTATCGAAAAGCCGTTATATTGAATGGCTTTTCATCGACCCGTAAAAGTTGAACTCTTATAATAGCAGAAACCCGAACAAGTGAATTCTTTACCAGTGAAAGAAATAGCTAGTCCTACTACAAACTACACACTACTTTAAACATAAATTGGGGGGCTTCATACTCCACACCCCCCTTACTAAATATACCAACTCTGAAATTGCACTACAGTGGGGAAAAGGGCAAACTCACAAGGATGGCCAATCGGTTTCATTCCCAGGGAAAGAATTTGCTCATTTGGGTGTTTGCTATTATAACAGTTTGACTTTTATGGATCAATGAAAAGCCATTCGATATAAGGGCTTTTTGATATCCTAATACAGAACCTTTTCCCCCCACATAAAATTTTTCACAGTCATTGCAGATTTCCCTGTAAACCACCTGGATTGAGTTACACTTACCTCCTGCATTGGTTTTAATCAGTTTTTTTTAAATAAGGGCCAAAAAACATGCCTCCCTCCTGTATGTCCTGACAAATGACACAGTTCACTCCACAATTCTTGGTGCATGTATCCAATGGTCTGAGCCTACCTTCAACTCAACTCCTGATGTTTCTGGCTTTTCTATACATAAAGGAAGGAGCTTATCCGAGGGTGTCCATTAGATATGTGCTTTCAGAAATAATGGCCCAATTCTCTCAAATAATATTAATGAGGATAGTAAACAGTAAAAGTTAAGATACAACTGTCTTTAGATGTGTTGTCCATAGATGTCTTTAACACTCTCCTATAAGGACTGTTAAGTGCTGATGAATTTACATTTTTAGTTCAATTATAGGTTCCAGAATGCTTCTTAACATATTGCTTTTGTATCCCATTACCAAAAAATCATTTGCAAGATAATTTAGGTTCTTAAGGAAGAGTTCCATTTTCACGGTGATCGTAGTCAACCTGTAGCTTTGGGATTTAATGTTTTATTTTGTCCTGGTGGGATGGAGGCTCTTATGTAGCAGGAGGTTTACTCTGGTAGGTTTTCTGTAAAGATCTGTGTCCATTTTACTTTGGTCCAAGCCTTTAGTAATATGTATACCTGAAAAGACAGCCAAGGTGAGGCTGTGAGGAGGTGAAATGCAGAAAGCTGGTGGTTTGATTCAGATAGTTGATAAAATCTTCTAATTAAGCACTGTCTACTTTCCACAAAATAAAGATCTCATCAATAAAATGCAGATGCACTGTGATATGTTGCAAGCATTCTCTGCTATTAAAAACATAATCCTCCTCCCACTTGCCTAGAGCTATGTTGGCTAGGCTAGGGCCATAGCTGCCCCCATGGCTATACCAGTCTTTTGTTAATAGTAATTTCCATTAAACATAAAAAAATTGTAGTCAAGCACCATATCTAAAACTTTACCTGTTCTTTCATGTCATGCTGGTGTGCCATTGTTGTTTGTCCTTTAGAAATCAATCACTGTTTCAATAATTATGTGGAAGTACAGTATATAATGAGTCAACAGCTATTGTTAATAAAATGCTATCAGCATCAATTGTAAAGTTTTTTATTTTCCTTAAAAAAATCATTAGTCATTTATGTGTGAAATGTTCTTCTCAGCCAGAGTTTGTAACAAAAAATCCAGGTAGATGGCAGCAGCTTCAGTCAGGGACCCCCTTGCAATCACAGGTCTGTAAAAAGGCATTTATATCACATCATCAAAAGCCAAAAACACCGAACACCATTTAATCAAACTTAAATAATCTAAAGCACACAATATTGAACATTCAGAACAGCAAATTGTTTCCCACGGAAATAATTTGTTATTCTGAAACACATTCACACAACACAGGCACACCAGAAAAACAGCAATCTATACACTTACACTTAAAATCATACATCTAACCCTACACTTAACTATACAAACACTACTGTCTATCCACTTACCTTAACCCAACCCTAACCCTAAGGTCCGTCACTATTGCACACTCACCTTACCCGCACCCTAACCCTAACTCACTTATCCCGCCCCTAGTCCTAACCTCTGTCACTATCGCACACTCACCTCACCAGCGCCCTAAGCCTAACTCACGTAACCTGTGCCCTAAACCTAACGTCTACACAATCACACACTTACCTAAACCCCTGTAACTTTCCACCACAGTGGTAAAAATAGCAAAGTCACAAAAAACGGACAACCAAATTCTTTCCCTAGGAAAGAATTCGATGTTCTGCAGCTTCGCTATTTTTAGCGTTTGCTCAATAGGGTTCGACAGTGTGATATTTGATGTTATCGGCTTTCAATAACATGACATGAATCTGTAAAATGGGTTTTCTCTATTTTTATGTGGTTTGGGATTCCAAACAATTTAGACAAGTAGGGAGAAAGTGTCTGTAGATAATCAAATAAGTTATCTGTTAACAAACCATCATCATAAAGTGCAGTCAAGGCTGTGTACCAGTTGTTGTTCAATGCCTTAATCTCTCCTAAAGTTAAAGACTCATAACAGTTAGTGTCACTCAGCATTTCTTCTATCCTCTGGTTTCAGCTGCTGGTATCAATAACAAACCCCCTCCCTTGTCAGCCTTCATAATCCATCGAAACTTATCTCTGCCTAGCTCTAATAATGCTTTTTTTCTCACCTTTGTTAAGGTTATAGAACTTTCTCCCTGCTGGTTTTGCAGTACTTTCCTGATGTCCATTTTACATTTGACCTCAAAGGCTGCTAAAGTTTGGTGCAAAGGAGGTCAGTAATTACTGGGTATTTTTATTGTTTCTTCCATAGGCTTTTTCTCAGTGGTATCACATTTGTCATGGTACAGAACTTTCAGATTCAATTTTCTGACATAGGATTTTAAATCAACTAGTACCTGTGCTGTGTCAGACCTGCAGTGAGGAACAAAAGTTAATCCCTTTGAAGGCACACTAATCTCAATGTCAGTAGGTTCTTTTTCGGAGTGATTCCATACAACAGGGTAAGTTAATAACGTGGCTGGTTTCACTATCTGGTTCTGGTTCCTGGGGTGTAGTTGGGCTCCCCAAGTATTTCATTTCCCTCACTCCTATCCATTGCTTGGCTCTCCAGTCTTCTAGAGGGGCTCTGGCTGGGGTTGGGGATTGTTGAAACTCCTCTTGTGCCCTCTGGAGTCTCAGGGGATTGTAGTGGTAGTCTTCCTGGTTACTCTGATTGTATTGTCCTCCTCTGGAACTCTGACATTGGTCCTATTAATGGTATTGGTACTAGTCCTGTTGTTGATGTTGTGGTTGATGTCTGTACTGTTGGCAATGTCCATCTTGCTGGTGTGGGTCTTGGTGTTCCAGATGCTGCTCTTGCTAGCCATGCTGTCTTGGTCTCAGTTGTCCTGTTGGTTCTGGATCTGGTGTTGGTTCTGGTTTAGGTGTTCCTCTATCATATCTTTCAGACAATTATGGTCTATTGTGTGATTCTGGGTCTGGTTCTGATCAAGGTAACCCTGGCCCTCATTGGACATCCAGGGTGTGCTGGTAGCCAAGGGTATCTGTGAAAATGGTGAAAAAATTGTCTGTAAAAGAACCCCGTCACCCATACATTTATATTATTCCTAAGATTAATAAAAACATTGTCAATCCACCAGGAAGGCCCATCATTTCAGGCATTGGTTCTTATGTTGAGAAGGTCAATTGTTTTTTGGACTTTCACTTTAAGAAATTTCTTCCCAAAGTTTGCTCCCATGTAAGGAACACTCAAGATGTATGTTCAGCTTTACGGGGGTTAAAGTGGAAGGAAGAGTATTATTGGGCAACAGTTGATGTTGTATCACTTTATACAAACATCAATAAAAGGTGGGGTTTAGAAGCAATGCAAAAGATGATGGGTGAAGGGCCACGTACTATGTTTTTGTTAAGTCTGTTAGAATTTAGCTTGACGCATAATTATTTTATGTGGAAGAAAGATTTCTTTTTGCAAATAAAAGGAACTGCTATGGGTGCAGCTTTTGCACCCAGTTATGCAGTGATTTATATGGGAGAGTTTGAGAAAGAATTCATGTTTCGGAATGCTTTTTTTGTTAACAACGTCATATTTTACAGACGTTATATTGATGATTTTATTTTTATTTGTAAGGGTGAAATATCTTTGTTCAGTCAGTTCATGGAAGATCTGAATCAAAATTATCATGGGTTAGAATTTGTAGCACATATATCACCACTTAACATTTCTTTTCTAGATGTGGAATTTTATGTAGGGATAGATGGTTTGGTTCAATTTAAGCCTTTTAGGAAACCCACGGTGGTCAACAACTTTTTGCATGCCAGCAGTATACACCCTTTACATTTGATTAAGGCTTTACCAGAAGGGGAGATTAAAAGGGTTCTGAGGAATACCTCAGATAAAACCCTTTGGGAAGAGGTTTGTGAAGGGACTATGGATAGACTTCTCTCTCGAGGATATGATTGTAATCAGCTTTTAGACATAAAACAGAGGTTGTGTAGAACTCAGAGAGTAAGAAGGAACAGACATGAGCACAGTCATGACTCTGAGATTATACCTGAATTAGATAAGATATTTTTTGTGTCTAGATATTCTATTTTTTCTGACACAATGGAGAAAATCATCAGAGGACTGTGGCATGTTGTATGTGAAGATGTAATAGTTGGTTGCCTTTTTCCAAAGCACATCACCTTTTCTTATAAAAGGTATCCTAACTTAAAAAAAATGTTAAATAGGAAACTGGGACCCTTGGATAATAGTAATGTCGGGATGCATAGTTGTGGCCGATGCTCAGTTTGTGATAAAGTCAAAAACATGCATGGGGTTAAAATAAATGGAAGGAAGTATTTGGCATTTGAAAGGTTTGATTGTATGTCTTCTGGTGTAGTATACATTTTGGGATGTGATTGTACCCCACCTCTATGGTATATCGGTCAGACAACTAGGAAGGTTAAGGTACGCATCCTGGAACACTTGAGTGACATTAGGAGGGGTAATATGGAGAGCCCAGTAGCTACCCATTTTTGTAATAAACATAATGGTAGTAGTGAAGGTTTTGTATTTAGTGTGCTTGCTAGACCTCATTTTTGTACAGGAAATTTTAAAACTGCTCTGAACAAGCTTGAGCAAAGGATGATTATAGGGTATCACACATTATTTCCTGGTGGGATGAATTTAGATAGTGGATGAAATTTATTAGTGTAATAATTTTTGAATCTCATTGCAACTTGGATATATTTATTTTTTTATTTTCTAAATGTGCATGTTAGTATTTATGTCATATGTTATAATTGTGATAATTTATCAAGACATGAATCATTTAAATATATTATATAAATTTAAAAATTGTATTTAATAATTTTGATACTAAGGTAGTATTCATATGGTTATATATGTTGGATTTTGTCACAGTGTTGACAGGGTTAAAATGTTTGATGAATTAATTAATTGATTAATTGTCTTAATTGATGAATATATAAAAAGAGAATGTGCAAGTTTGTAAGTGTGTTCCATTGAAGGCGAATTGCCGAGGTACCAGGACAGGAGTGATGGATTAAAGCTGCTTCTCTTTGTTTCACGCTCTGACTGCTTATTTTGTGGTGTGTTTTCTGATCAAGGTAACCCTGGCCCTCATTGGGCATCTGGAGTGTGCTGGTAGCCAAGGGTATTTGTGAAAATGGTGGTGGTGGGCGGACTTGTTCCATCTGTGTCATGCCTCTCTCCAGTTCTTTGCATCACTTTAACTCCCAAAAAAACTGCTAGGGTTGCTGGTGGTATCTTTTGTAGCCTCTGTTGAATCTCCTGTTGCCACATATATAGTTGTTGCAGTTAAAAAATCCTCTGTCTTTATTCTTGCTTTTTGTTTTATTAAATTACACAGAGTTATCCTTATCATCCTGATATCTTTTCATCTTCTTCAGCTTACATTCTTTAATGGATTGTTCAAAGCTTTTTACCTTCTCTCAAAGAATCAAACCTTGCATCAAAGTGTTTGTGGTTCTCATTTAATATAGCCATCTCCAGCTCTGAAATTATAGCTTTAGTTGCCTCCTGTTTAGCCTGGTTATTTTTAAGGAGCAGTTTTATAAGACTGTAGCTGGCATTAGTTAAGGTATCAAACCATTCAGTCATCAGGGTTTCATCCATATTATTCTACACAGGCTTCTTGTTAAGGCACAGCCCCCTAGACAATCTCTTCTTATCTAGCTTTGTTGTAAGTAAATTTGCTTCCCAAAATAGCCCTTTTGTGCATTTCAGTTCTGTTTCTAGTTTATTAAAAGAGTCAAAGTTGTCCATACCTGGGTTATGATTAATCCTGTCATCATCTTTCTTCTGCCAGCAAGTCCAATAGTCTGCCGTTTTCCACATTAAAGTCCCAGTGTTGGAAAACACACACACACACACACACACACACACACACACACACACACACACACACACACACACACACACACACACACACACACACACACACACACTTTATTTTAAAAAAAATTTGGTTGTTTTTTATTGACATTCAAAAACTTCTTTTTCAAAACTTTCCACATTTTTTCTGCAGTTTTTTCACTGAACGCATTACTCCAATTAGTTTTACATAGTAAATGTTTTGCTTCCATATTGTCTGTTCTTAATCTTCTGTGCATTGGTTTAAATTTCATTTTGACATAATTACCTATCAACAACTTAACCCTTATATCCCCATGATCACTGCACATCAGTGGTGGTAAAACTTGACATGAAGCAGCAATTATTTATTTTGGAACACAAACAAACTATGTTCGATACCCTGGTAGTTTTTATTTTTTTAACAGCCTGAAGCAATTTTTGTTTCTGAACATATGTTGTGAATAATTTCCTTCTAATGCTATTGAATTAATATTGTTCCAGTGTGGTAAATTTAAGTCCCCAGCCACCATTATTCTTCCCTCCTCTGTTTCATACAAGAAATGTATGAACTCCTCTAGGTTACCAGCACTTGACCTTGGTGGTCTTAACACTCCAACATTTGTTATATGTTACACATTTGCCTTTATTGTCACAGTTACATAATCTATAATACTGGTGTTATCAATGAACATGGAATAATCACAGATCTCATAACAATCTTTAATCACTATCATAACACCTCCACCTGATGTTTTGTTAGACTATCTTTTACAGTAAAAATATTTATACGCTAACAGAACTAGTTTCCAGTCATTGTTCTTTAACCATGTTTCACGAACAATAACAACATCAATATTGTGGGAAAGTAGCAAAGTGTCCAATAAAATAAAAAACTTTATTGTTGATGCTCCTAGCATTAACAACTATCAGAGATGTATTAAATGTTATTATCAGCGAGCTGTTAAATTTTTGACTTGGCAAAAATTCTGCATTACATTTGTCAAATATTGTAAAATATCTGCTGCAGAAAATTCTCTTCCCTGATCTTGACAAGTGTGCACATTCCTCTCTGAACACATGAGCCCAAAATTAGGGTCAAATGCTCTACACGTTTCCATTTTTTTAAAACAGGAATATTTTTTTCATGTAGGTATTTACCCGAAAACTCTCTTCTGTCATGGTGACATTACTCTTCTTTATATATGTAATTTGTAAAAAATACTTCTAGCACCTGTACAAGCTATGCTATCTAAGAGGGCCGTAAGTTCCTTATTAACACTCAGAGAGTCCTTGTGGAGGAGATAATTTGTATTGACATGAATAAAAAACAAATCCATACTTCCTTACATTAAGTCGATCTAAGGCCTGTCTCACATCCTCTGTTTTTGCTCCTGGCATTATTCAATGTTCATTATCTTCTCTGCAGATGCAACTATCAGTTACTCTAATAACTGAATCTCCAGTTAAAAGAATATATTTTCTAACCATATCTGAAGAATCCTCAAATTCTAATTCAGTAATATCTGCTCTGTCAACTATTACAAAGGAATGATCTTCATCAACATTAGTCTTATTAATGCTACTGTTTTCATTGCTTATTACATTTACAGGCATAGAGTTCTCATCCAGCTCCCTATGTACATCCACAGCTTGAGCCATGTTTTCTTTCTCATCTGTTTTCTTACAGCAATGTTCTTTGATCTGTCCATGCTCACTTTTGATTTCTTCCTTTTCACCTGGCCCTTGCCACTTTTTCTACTTTCTCTTCAGGAAAAACAATGCCTTTTTCTGTAGCCTAAAGGTTTTCTGATAGAAAATATTATCACTCCCTGTAATCTGTGTGTTACGTAACAAAACGCTGTCCTTTTTAGTATATACCCTCTTTCCTTTTTCCTTAGTATCTCTTGTGATCTTCTGTCTTTCTTTCATTTTTATTTCCCTCTCTACATTCTAAATTATCAGATTGTTGAATAATTGTATCCAGAATTCCAAAGTTGTCAGTGGCATTATTTTGTTTCATTGGAGTTGAGTAATCTTTACAGACAACACTCCCTTTCCTAAATGTGTTCTATTCGTTCTTTGACTAACATTTTTTATCTCACGAGTCCAGTCATTAATATATGTTACAACAGTACTCCAACTTGTGCCAATTGCACAAGTGCAATCATCATCATTAGGTCTAGATTTACTAATAATAATTTTAAGTAAATCATCCAACTTTTGACATGAGGAACACAGATCACCAGTGTTATCAGGTGTTATTTTAAATATATACAACATATATACACTGTACAAGATATTTTGGCATACTCATTTAAAGAATCCATATTCAGCGGCAAATAAATAAAAATTCTACAATAAAAGAATAATCAAAATTAGTTACTACAGCATTCAAAGAGAATTTGAATCAACTTCTATGAGAAAAAAATACACAAACAATATATAACTAAATATTGAATTAAGTACAGTAAAGTTGTAGCTCTGACGTACAAGTTATGAAAGTCACACAAAAGCAGGAATTAATTTACTCACTTTCACTTGCATTTGTACTTCTGTTTAACAGTAAAGATCAATAAATCACAAAACAAGACAGGATTATTTAGATAAACTGTCAATCAACATGGTAATCTCGAGTAATTACTCTAAAAATCATGGGTACTTATAAAGGTGACTCCTTTATTTCATTGAAAAGGAAAGGCATTGATGTCCATATATAGGCAAATATTAGATAAAAAGGAAAAGAAAAAAGTGATGACAAGAATAAATTCTGAGTAATGTTATTTCTTTAAGCTTTATCAGTCTTACATCATCTGGTATGGCACTAATGCACATTTTGACTTGCCTCTCTCCCCCCTTACCCTTTCAAATGGAATTAATCTAGAAGAAGATTAAGGGCTCACCATATATTTTTTTTACTACCAACAAAAAGAATGTTGGTGAATGAAAGCATATCAGATTACTACATGGACATGAAACAGGCTTTCTTGGGCAGTTCAGCTGACTTAACCACTGAGGAGTGTAGTCTCTGGAGATGATGGGCAGTGGAGACCATTTTAAATAATGCTCATCTGCCGCTCTTGGTAGCATAACTTGGTATGATTATTAGTGTGACATTACCTGTGGGGAGTGTCATTTTAGGAGTCTGGTAAAAGGCTGAGCCATGAACATCAGAAAAGAAGTAGAGAGACATAACTGGTTGAATACAGCTCTGCAGAAAAAATGGAAATAGTTGATTTGGTTTAGGTTCAAGAAATGTTTACTTTGTAGAAATGTATGTAGTAGATGTTGATGTGACCTTAGGGCTGGTATATATAGTTTTGTTTGTGTGTGTGGGACAAAGACTCCACACAAAAATGCCTTTTTATACTGAGAATAGAGGTATGAAAGGTATAGTGTAAGTACATTTCTAGGTTTATTCTGTATTTGCATTTTTTCATTTGTTGTTACATTCTAGGATACTATTTTGTATTAAAATATACTTTTTATTGGCTTGTCAGGTATAGATAGCTGAAGGTACACAGAGTCTGTATGGTGAGTGGATTCATTCTTTTTGTATGATGTTTATGTTTTGTTGGGTTAGTGTATAGTTATATTTATGCATTTATATATTTATTTATTTATTTATTGGGTTTGGTTACTAGGATAGTTTGAATGGACATGAAAAGACACCCCATTTCAGTGCAGGTCTGGGGTTAAAAATTTCAAAAGTCCCAATTTAGACATCTGAAGACTAAAAGTATCATAGAACATTATGCAATAAGTCACAGCAGTACAAGTTTCTGTATACAGTGTACGAAGTAAAACATGTTAATCAGAGAATATACAATATAAAATTACAGAAGATGGCTGTGAAGACTGGTAGAGAAGGGTGAAGGCTATTAGACTAGTCAAATAGAATTTGATACATAATTCTGGCATGTGTAAATAAAAATGTAAAATACAAGCTTGATTCTTAAATGAAAGAAAACACTGTAAAATATGAACTTCAAGATTATAGCAACATTGCCATCTGCTGTAAGGAAAACTAAGCCAAGCATTTCAAATAATCTTTGAAATTAAAATTATGTTTTGCATGTCCTTTGAAGTTAGAATTTGGAGTCAATGAGTCTGGAGTAAGCATCCTGTCTATTGTTTTAAGGCTAAAGTTAATGACCAGAATTTACATGTGGAATGCCCTTTATTGCTCTAAGTATAAAAGAATGTAAATGCAGTTCTGTGTGGCCTGAGAATCAGGAAAGTGTAAACAAATGATGTAATGTTTATAAGAACTGGAGTTTCAATTTAAACAGTGAGAACCAGAGATTGTTAAGCATTTTTGATCTTGGAATAACAAATTATCAGCACTGCCTTGCTCTATGTAAGCAAGTTACTTTAGAAGTATGTTTTCTTGTAGAAATAGCTAGGACTATAAAGATTAGACTAAGTGTTTTTCTGTTATGTCAGAACTACACTACTGATTTATTTTAAGTTTCTATGTGATCTTTGAACTCTTGAATAGTGCTGTGGTGTAGTAGTGTTGTCTTGTGTTTTTAGTATTTATTATTAAATATTTTTAAACTCTTTTCAACTGTGGCTGGTTTATGTAGAGATAATTAAGCTCTAGAGTACATTGCATATTTATAGAGTTTATTGTACAAGGCCACTCTAATAAGCCTTGACAGATTAGTCACACTTACCAATTGGATGATAACATTGCACAGTAATAATTGGACACCCTTTTAAGGGCCTTTGGGTAGCTGATAATTATTAGCTGGTGGTGGCAGTAATTACTACTGTATAGCCTGGGTAAAGGGGCACAGCTGGAGAATCTGTGTCAGCCTTTCCCAGGAGTGTCTGTGAAGTTGCATAAATACTTATCTCAAAGTGTGTGTGTGTGTGTGTGTGTGTGTGTGTGTGTGTGTGTGTGTGTATCAGCTAGTTGGGCAGGGACACGAAGCACTGGTTGGACAGAGAGGGTACTGGAGCTTAGCTTGCCAGCTAGGCTGAGATCTGGACCCTATAGCTGTGCCAGTGGGGAGTCTTATTGGGGACCTGGGGAGCAAGGGAGCAACCAGCCCCAGACTGACTGTGATCTCTGTGTGCACTTAAGGCAAATTGTACTTTACTGTGTGTATTTATTATCCTTTCCTCTTATAAGATACACCCTCCCTGGTGTTAGTGGTGAGGATTGATGCTCTTTGATTGCTGGGCCAGGGCGCGTGCATCGCAATGGCAATCTGTCTTTTTGGAGTTGGAAGAAGAGAAAGAAGAGGAGAGTACAAATATAAAAAGGAAGAGAGGAGAGTAACAGAAGGAATTCAGGGGAGAGTATAGATATTATTTTCTTATTTATTTATTTATTTATTTATTTATATTTGTTGAAATTTGATTATCAGGAAGGTCTGACTGGGTAGAATCCCATTTTCAGTGGAGGCCCGGGGAGAAAAGCTCCAAATTATTATAAAACATTTAAGTAATTTTGCAATCTTAAAAAATAAAACAAAAATTTGCAGTTTAAATAATTATAATAAATTAGACATAATATAAAACATTGGTTAAAAATTTATGCAAATTATATGACAATCGTATAATATTTAGAGGAATTTTAGACAGTTTGTAGAGAAAGTAAAAGTAAGTTAGTCTAATACAACTAGGAATTGCAATATAGGGTTAGGGAAAACAGGCTTACAGTGTATTTAGAAAATCAGGGAAGAGAATTAGAAAGCAGGAAGGAAGTATATGGAATGAAAAGACACCTGCTCACATTTATAGGTGTAGTTTATCCTGGATTTGAACAAGAACAGAGCCAGATTTTAGCTAGGAAGTCTTTCAGAGTGGTGTTGAAAGATGGGAGGGAGGGTATTGACCTGATGGATACAGATAAGGAGTGCCAGACCTTAGAAACCTTGTATAAGTACAGACAATGCACAGCAGAATTGCTGGGCTTGTAGACAAACAGGAGTTTTTTTGTTCACTGAATTGCAATGATCAAATGAGAACATAGTTGTCTAAAATGTTTTTAGTGCTAGACAGGCAGATGAATTCTGGATAATTTTATAGGTGGTAAGAAGTTGTGTATATGTTAGTTGATGTGGTGGTTCTAACAAATTTAGGCTTTTTAGTGCTGTACAGAGGGGGGTTCTGAAAGGGGCATGTACAGCAAATTTAGCAACTTTGTTAAAGCATTGTTCAAGTTTTAATTTTTCTGAAGCCTGGAGGATAATGGGGATGGGAGCACCATAAAGAAATTGGGGAGGAGATAAGTAGTGGTAAGTGTAGTTTTAGTTGTGTCACTGAGAATGTTTTTGGCTCTGTAAAGCATCCCTAGTTTTTGATCATTTCTTCTTATGTACTTTTGTATATGCAGGTCAAATATAAGATTATCATCAACTATCACACCAAATACTTTGCTATAAGAAGTGATTTCAATAGTTATATTATCAAGAGAGAGGACTTTAAATTTTGTTTTTTCATGACAGAGGGATTTGAGGAAAAAACTGGTAGTTTGGTCTACTTTTGGTTGAGCATGAGTTCTGAGTTATGAAGCCATTTTCAGTGGCTGTCAATACTTCCTGAGTAATGTTTTGGAGGTGTGTCATGTTATCAGATATGAAAATGAGAATGGACTCATCTGCATATTTTATTAGGGTGGCTTCCTGCTTGAAAGTATAGAGGCAGTTGGTGAAAATGTTAAAGAAGAGGGTAACATGGATATAACCCTGTGGTACACCAGTGGTGACTAGGAGGTAAGGAGAGAGCAGGGAGTGCCAATTTACTGACTGATACCTATTGGACAGGTAGCTTTTGAACCACAGAAGGGTGGACTGAGAGAGCTGTATGGGATTCCTGGACTGACCTATTTATAATGATTAAGACAGGATAGGCAATGCTACTGGCTGCTGTTTTTAGGTACTCACTTGGAAGGTCATCAGCTGAAGAGGAGCAAAGTTTAAGCTTGTTTAAGAGTAGTTTTATACAGGATGTGGTCATAGGTTTGAAGGTGAAAGTGGATGTAGTGATATGTGGCTATCGGGCAGGATTTGGACTAGATGTTGAGGACTCCTTAGTTAGAGATGCTATGCTATCTATAAAATAAGACTATTGAAATTTCGAGTGGTGAGTTATTAGAAGAAGGTTTTATGTTGACTTTTTTGGCCAGGATATAAAATTTCTTTAGTGGATGTTCAAAAGTTTTTAGGGTCATGTTTAGTAGAATTCTGAAAGTTATTATACTATAGTTTTTGTATTCTTTTATTTGCTTCTTTGGTATGATTGTATAACATTCTGAAATTTTCAAGATATTGAGGTGTTTTATATTTTTCCCATTTTTTCCATGCTTTTTATCTGTCTAGAATTAGCATTCTACTCTTTTCGGATAGCGAGATTCCATTATTAGTTTTCATTCTCTTCATTCATGGCTATTTAGGATATTTAGAAAAGTTGTATTGAATTCAATTACAACATCATCTAAGGGGAGGATTTTAGGAAGTTCCACTTAATAGATGACAATGTAGTAATGAACATTTCTGGGTTAAACTTGGAAAGGTTACATGTTGTTTTATAAATATGCTGTTTTACTGTATGTGTGAGATGTCTAGTCATATAGATTGGGAGATAATCACTGAGAGAGTCGGATATTGTACCTGTGATGGAGTATTTGCTAGGGTCTGATACAAGGATCCAGTCAAATAAAGAATCTGATGTCTTACACTATAATGTGTGGGGCTATTAATTAGTTGAGTGAAACCATATAGGTTGATGCTAGATGTAAGTGGAGTTAAGAGTTTATGTCCAACGAAGTGACATTCACATTATCTAGTAAATTATTTTCTTGTGGAGATGCTATGGATATCCCATGTAAGATATCTTCCAGTATAGCTGTATTAGAAGCAAGAGAGTAACAGAAGGAATAGCAATGCTTATGTGCATTATTTGTGAGGAGAAAAGATTAATTTGATGAGGATTGTAAAACAGTATGTTAGAAGAAATGGCAGTAATTATATTATGTTTTGCATATCTTTCCTTCAGTGAGGCATTAAACTGTCCGAGCTGAAGGTATCGCCACTCAGGTAAATGTAAATGATCCTAAGTCACTTACTAAAAATAATATGGGAGCTTTTTTGTTGACCTGATTAAATTTCCTTTAGTCAGTGTGAATATCACCATGGGTATCCCTTAAAAAAGACCAGGGATCTAGTGAGATTAATCAAAAAATAAAAAAAAGCAACTAATGAATGAAAAAATAAAGAAATAATTATGTGCATACATACCTATATACATATATACATAAGTAAATAATGAATAAATAAATATTACTAATTGTTTGGCATTTTGTGTTTATACTTCAATACTTACATTCATTAGTAGATTTTACTTACAAAGGTGTCTGTCATAGCGTTATAGATATCATATCTTAACTTATCGAATAGGATAGTGAGACACAACATGTAGTGCAAGCAACTTCCAGAGCTTTCCATTTAGGTTACACAAACGTGTATAAGAAATCAGGTCAGGTGATATTCCTATGACAATCTGAATATGGCTGAAGGCATCAATTATTTAAAGATACATGCATATAAATAATTTAGGCCAAAATGGGTCTATCAATCTATATTTTTCGCCAATATAGTGCATGAAAATATTCCCAAATGGTGAACAAGTTAATCATATCCAAAACAACAAAAACACCAGCTCTAAAACAACAAAAGTACAAAGTCTTTCTTGAGCTAACAATTATCACTGAATGAGCCCAAAATGAGTCCAAGAGCAAACTTAACATTTATCCAAATGCTTTTCAATGCAGAAGAAATACCATCCATATCAGCAATTATATTTAAAACATAATCAATCACATATTTTCAGCGATCATAAACATTTACTTAATCATTTCTGTATGAATAACATTTCTATAGTAATATTCATTGCAAAATGTAATCATTTGCAAACGTAACTTATTTAATTATTTACTCATCGATCTTTAATGCACATTTGTACAACTTGTCGTACTGAAAGAGACCAAAATATATATATATATATATATATATATATATATATATGTGTGTGTGTGTGTGTGTGTGTGTGTATATATATATATATATATATATATATATATATATATATATATATGGGTGTGTGTGCGTGTGTGTGTGTGTGTGTGTGTGTGTATGTGAGAGAGTCTCATTTCAATGAACGAAATTACATTTTAACGAACAGTAATTTTGCGACTCCTTTTTCACGAAAGTATATTTATTCGAAAATCCACTTTTGTGAAAAAACAAGTAATCAAAAAACAATGGAGGTTGTTGTAGATCACAGAACAGCAGGGATAAGGGAAGGGAATATTCCCTTTTCCCCACTGTAGTATGATCTTGGATTTAGAATATATAAGTTGTAGGGGTGCAGGGGGGTTTGTCCCCCTGCATACATGAGGTTAGTGTTGTTATTTTCTTTTTAGTGTTTTTGTTGTTTTCACTTAATTGGGTTTTCTTGAAAGTGCATTTTCAAATAAATTCACTTTCGTGAAATACGGGTCGTGAAATTATAGCTCGTTGAAACATAATTTTGTTCATTGAAATTCGACCCATATATATATATATATATATATATATATATATATATATATATATATATATATATATATATATATTGTGTGTGTGTGTGTGTGTGCGTGCGTGTATATTTATAGGAACATCTGTTAACAGTTATAAAAACTATAACTCCTCATTTAGACGAGGGTTAAATAAAGACTGATTCTTTTCTTTAATGTTTAGTAAACTATGCTTTTTGGAATCAGACTGTTTACCCATTAGCCTGTCAGTACCAAGAAAGGAGAAGCATGCATTCAAATGTGTGATACACTGTTTGCAAAGCTCACTTCCTTCCCTTTTACATCTTAGAGTGATGAAATGCACTGCCAGTTTAAATTTCCATGACAAAGAATTCTGCACTACATAGAATGAGCCACATACAAAAATAGTCATATATATCTATATCTCTCTACATCTCTCTATAGCTATCTATCTATCTATATATCTATATATATATATATATATATATATATATATATATATATATATATATATATATATAGATGTATAGATATAGACATATTCATCAGTCCACAACCACTGTTACCATTTTCTCACATGCGGTCAGGGTGTCACTTCAGCAGTGACAATCAACTACAGTCAAGCTTCACACAGCCAGGTGGGTTGCCCTGCAGCGGATAGTTTTATATAGGGTCTATATTAGAACACTGAACTTTCAAAATTTCGAGTGTTCTAATATCAACCCATTTTCAATGAATGCTGAAAATATCGAAGAAACAGAAAACCAAATTTTTTCCTAGGAAAAGAATTTGGTTGTCCATTTCTGTTGCTTTGGTATTTTCAGCGCTGCAGTGGAAAGTTAGGGGTCGGGTTCAGGTAAGTGTGCAATTGTGTGGTCGTGAAGGTTAGGGTGGGTTAGGTGAGTTAGGGTTAGGGCGCGGGTGAGGTGACTGTGCGATAGTGACAGACCTTAGGGTTAGGGTTTGGGTTAAGGTAAGTGGATAGTTAGTAGTGTATGTATAATTTAGTGTAGGGTTAGATGTAAGAGTTTAGGTGTATGTGTGTGGATTGCTGTTTGTTTGGTGTGCTTGTGCTGTGTGTATGTGTTTTGGAACAGCAAATTTTTTCCCTAGGAAAAAATTTGCTGTTCTGTATGTTTGATGTTTTAAATTTTCGATTAATAGGGTTCGATATTTGAACACTCGAAATTTTGAAAGTTCATGTGTTCTAATATAGACCCTTTTATATATCAGCCAGTTGCTGGCACAGATAAACAGATGTCTAATATTGTACATTCTAGTTGTATTGACATTGACAGATATAAAACAATTCTCTTAACAACACAGGAGCGATAAACACAATTTCCGCATGATGAACACCCAAACTATAAAGCAGATTTGGTCCAAGAGGCCTCCAAAGGAAAAACTTTATATTTTGAAAAATGCTGCCCCAAAGTATTTACCATTTGATAACTGAAACAAAACCTTTTCTTGTGTTATATTGTAAAAAACTGTGGTGGTGGTGCTGCGGTAGCATTGCCGCCTCACAGTAATACATTGTCCTATTCGATTCTCTGCTAAAGCGTCTTCAGTGTGGAGACATGCGTGAATGGGCATACCTTCATTGAAGGTTGCGCATCAGGGCTGGCAACTCGGCACATAAAAATCTACTGCCAATCATTAATGGACCGGAGTTCCGCTGTGGCGACCCCTAACCAGGAAAAGCCGAAAGACAACACAACAACGTATCAGTGTTTTGTTTAATTTTAAAACTTTTGGTACTGTAAGTAGTAACAAACCTTATAAACCCTGTATTGCTTGCCTTTCCTTCATTATGTTATACACGTGTCAACTCTAGGTGCTTCCTCGGCCATTCTTTCTGGCTATGTTGACCCCATTAGGCTCAATACACATTGGGAATAGATATACATACATATATACATACATACATACACACACACACACACACACACACACACACACACATATATATATATATATATATATATATACATATATATATATATATATATATATATATATATATATATATATATATATATATATATATATATATATATATATATATGTGTGTGTGTGTGTGTGTGTGAGAGACACACTCATAGTTTGAAAGTTCGCTTTGTTGAATGTTTGAAGTGTTAAAGAATTGCTGGCAAAAGATGAATGCCAACATTTGTACTTGTTAAATCACATTATAGCAGGGGTAAGGCTTTACCCTTTCCATGAGGTTGTGCAGTCTCAGAGGTGAAATATATATAAATAACAGGGGCGGTATGGAGGATGCAGGGGGTGCTTCCCCCTTGCATAAAACTTCTTTTTAATTATTTTAAATTCAGTCTTTTTGAAACTTTAGGTCTGCTGTTGAAATCATTCTGTGGAAATTGTTAATGCAAATAGGAATGCTCTGGTCTTTTTGTTGTTTTTTTTTATATTTATACTATATCTATATCTATATACATTAATTATTACAAAAGACTAACATTGCCTTACAAATATTGTTCAAACAAATCTAAGAAAAAAGAAATTATACACACATTCAGTCAAATCACAAATCAGGAGAAATACAATAAACCCCAAATAAAAAAGGATAAAATATTAGCTTCAAGTTTTTGTAGCAGGGGGACATGCCCCTTTATCCCCTGATTTAAGGGTCTAACCCCACATACATAAACCTACTGTATATATACAAACTCCATGGATGTACCTGCTTCCCAAGAAGAGAGTTACTGCTGCACTCTTAGATGTCACATCAATAGTGATTTCCTATGGAAAACAGTCACAAACACACACACACACACACACACACACACACACACACACACACACACACACACACACACACACACACACACACACACACACACACACACACATACATAAACACAGATACAAGCACATATACAAACACACACATACATACACAGCACTAAATCTATCCTCTTATCTAATCCTTACTGTAACCTGCAAACACTCACACTTACACTAGAAATATTCCCTAACCTTAACTAAACTAATCTAACATAATCTAACCCTTACGGTAACCCTAACCCTCAAACACTTGCACATACATTAAATCTATCCCCTTGTCTAAGCCTTCGTTTAACCTTAACCAACACACTTGTATATATACTGAATGTATTCCTTTACCTATTCTCTATTATAACTCTCACCCACACTTTCACATTTCTTTCCACTCCTACTAAAATGCAGTTTCTCTGAGTCAACAAAGCACGCAGTCAGCCAAAATGGCACTCACTCAATCTGTTGTTCACACTACTGCCAGCACTATACCTTGTTGAGCAAAGCAAAATTTCAAAATTTGACTAAAATGAAGTGCGCCTAAATATATACATACACACACACACACACACACACACACACACACACACACACACACACACACACACACACACACACACGTGTGAGTAACTTTTCAGGCATTGTTCTTATGTATTTTCTGAACAGGAGTGGCCCCAATACTGAGCCTTGTGGCATACCACTAGTAGCTGGAATCTGGCTAGATCTGGATTCACTCACTTTAACCACATTTATCCTCCCCATGAGACAATTAGCTATCCATTTGGTGATGCAGGAATTTATGCTCAGTTTTGTGAGTTTATTTATATTTCATGAGGGGGAATTCTGTCAAATGCCTTGGATAGGTCGTGTTAGGTAGTAGCTACCCATCTATGTCAAGCAAAGTTCTTCATTAGCATTCTTCAAGAAAAATCTTGATGAGTGGATGGGAAATAGGAAATACACCCTGGGGATCACTTCTGTGCCTCTGCTGGACAGTGGCACAGGAAAATAACTTTCTTGGGTGGTGTAAGCTATGGAACCTTGCTGGCTAGGCTTATGTAGGCCCTTGGGCCTTTAGCCTAGTACCTATCTATGAACATATGAACCTATGAACCCTCATCCATGGCCTTAGTGACTTTCTCAAAGAAATCCACCAGATTCAGTAGACATGACCTGTCCTTGACAAAGTTGAACTGGGTTGGTTCTAGTGTTTGGAGGTTTCTTATATCATTAGTTATCAGAGCCATGATTATTCTTTCCATGGCCTTACATATAAGACTATTCAGATGTATGGGTCTATAATTTTATGGGTCAGTAGATAGTCCCACTTTATGAACAGGGGTGATTATTGCTGTCCTCCAATATATCGGGACAAAGACAGTCTGGAGAACGTGGTTAAACAGAGAGAGCCTAATGGGCTTGATTTAAGTTGTTTAAGAGGCAGCCTAGTATATTGTCAGGTCCCATTGAAGCCATGTTTTCAGCTTTAGAGAGCACAGCGGCAACCAGTTCTTTGGTGATAATTGGCAGTGGAGTAGTAGAGTTTATACCTTGGGGGAGAACTGGGATGTGATGTACAGGTGAAATTTGAGCTGAATTTGTTAGCCAGCAGATTTGCTGAGTATAGGGGATGCCATTTACAGCTAATTCTGAAAAGTGGCTAATGGTTATCCTTAGCTTTGGAGGCTATTTTTGCCTCAAAGTCTGCTTTTGGAGACTTGACTAGATCCTTGATTCACTTGTTTAGACTGATGAGGGACTTTTTTCTCTGTTGTGCACATTCCCTCTTTACTTCTCTGCCGGACTTTTTTTCTTTTTTTGTACAACCTATTAATACCAGGGTCCATCAGGGTGGCTTATGCTTTGTGGTTTGACCTTGGTTTATTTCAGTTTGGTACTGTCGATTCTATGCAGTTGTTTATATACTCATACAGGACTCTTGTTTATTCCTCTGCATAGGCTTCTGTGTTTTCTGGATTTGGCAGAGCTTGAAAACTAGCTATAACGTCACATACTATGAGATAGTTTGCCTTAAAAAAATTCTTAAAGTTTTTGGGGTTATGTGGGGGGGGTCTAATTTTACCTTTATTTCAAGGGAGACCACTTTGTGATCTGATCTTATTAGTGATGACTTCACACTTGGGGGGGGTGCAGTGCTCCCCCATATTTGTGAGTACCAGATCAAAGATATTTGGTCCCCTAGTGAGAGTACACACTGGTTGCTCCAGGGCATTTGAATTTACAAAGTCAATAAATCTTTGGGCCTGCATCTTAGCAGTCGTTTATGTCTCCCAGTTAATGGAAGAGTAGTTAAAATTACCCATCAATATGGTATTGGATTGTATGGAGAGTGATTCAAGAAACTTCAGGTATGACGTATGGGTTTCTGGTTCATTGTGGGCATCCTATAGCTAACAAGAATATGACAATGGATTTTCTCTAATGGTTAGTTGGACATGGAGTAGTTCAAGTATGTCACATTGTTTGATCAGCCTTGAGGTGTGCTTATCCTTTATGTAGACAGATATACCTCCACTTTTTGCTCTTTCATGTTCAGTGGGTGGTCGGAATGTATGAAAGGCATTATAGCCATGTACTGTTCATAGGTTCATAGGTATGTACTAGGCTAATGGCCCTGGAACCTTTACAAGCCTAACCCTTAGGATTACCCTGACTTCATGCCACCCGACCTTAGTTCCCAGTGCCTCTGTCAAATAGAGCCATTGGAGTGATCCCCGGGTGGATTTTCTGTTTCCCATCTACTCATTAAAATTTCTCTTGAAGAGGGCCAGTGAGGTGCTCTGTTTGACATGTATGGGAAAATATGTTGGGAGTGCTTTCCATGGTTTTGAACCATGTTTCAGTAACTGCACAGATATCAGCATTCTCCAGAGTAAGGAGAGATTCTAGGAAATGCGGTTTCTTTTTGAGACTCTTAGCATTGAGTAGTAACATCTTTAGCTTGTCCTGAGTAGATTTTGTTATGTTGGAAGGTTTGTCTGTTTGGTAATGCCTAATAAAGGCATTATAGGGGTAGATAATGTTTTGACCAATATCTGAAAGCCTAGAGGTGACAGTTGAAAACCATCCCTGGCAAGGCAGTGTGTCCAGTCAGTCATGTCCTCCCAGGCTGACAAGTATTTGACCCTTTTGGAATGACAGCAGTAGCTAAGCCAATTGTAAAAATCAGTCACTTTCTGTTGGTATCGTGGTATAATTCTTGGAGATGGTAGAATGCTGCTCAGTGCTAGGCTCATACTTGCCTGTAAGACATATTTTGAGAGCTGAGTCATGTCTCTCTTTATATAGCACAAGGAGGTATATCTCAGGTCATTCACACCCACATGGACTATGACTGAATCCTACTGTTACTTAAGGGTAAGTAACCTGACTGTTTGCATGATCTAGTGGATCCTGGCCCTTGACAGGCAACTGACTGTAACCTTTTCCTTATCTAGCCTGGTAAGAGGGACATCATTGTGTCTCACAAAGGAGTTTCCTATAACCAAAATATCGAGTTGTAGAGTGTCTGCCTTATGGGCTTGGTAGTTGAGACACAATTAGATGTGGGTTTATGTATTGTTATGGGAATTGTCTTGTCTGTGTGAATGTGGAGTTTCTCAGGACTGCTCCTGATAGGCTTTTGAGGTTTGGGTAAGTTACATGTGAGCACCTCTGCATTTCTGTGTCTATGTGTGTGGTCCTTTGTGGGTGTGGTGAGTGGTGAGTGTGAGTCTCTGACAACCTGTTTGTTCCTTTTTGTGTCTGTATGTGAGAGTCTAGCCTCCAATGTCAATGTGTAACTATATCTCTCACATACTGTATTTGTCTGTTGAGAATTAAGTGGTTGTCAGTGTACATACCAGGATGCTCATGTCCACCATGCTAGATACAGAGATAGTAAGAAAGTACCCATGCATGGTTGCAGGTCCTAATGTGCACTTTGCAAGGGATAAGACTGGAGGTTGTTTGTAATTGGACAAGGGATGGGTGCTTACTTGGTGTAAGCTGCAGCTAACCTATCCAGCGATGTTGCCCAGCATCTAAACCAGATGGTCTATGAGCAGGCATAGTCCTGGGTGTTATAATAAAGTAATGATCATAGGTTCATAGGTTCATAGGTTGGTACTAGGCTATCAGCCCTAGGGCCTATACAAGCCTAGCCATAACAATTCCCTGGCTATTTCTTGGCACAGTATTTACTTCCCTGGACCCCTGTCTAGCAGGGCAACTGACATGATCCCCGGGGTGAATTTCTTCTCCCCAATCCAATCGTCAAGGTTCCTTTTGAAGAGGGCCAAGGAGGTGCTCTGATTGACATGTATGGGCAGTCTGTTCCAGAGTCTGGGGAGTCTCTGGGTCAGGAACCTATCCCTCCAGAATGTTTTGTTCATTGTGATGACAAGGTTTAGATCCCTGGAGCATGTGGCTCTGAGGGATTGGGATTTCTTTAAGTGTAGCATGTCCAACAGTTCTGGGTTTGACATGGCATTGTATGTTAAGCAGAAATCACCTCTGAGTAGACGATATGTGACAGAATATAGCTGGAGTTTTTTTTAGATGGTCAGCAAAGGACATCTGCTTTAGGCCTGTGATTCTTTTAGTGAGGTATTTCTGTGGCCTTTCCAGTTGTTGCAGATGTCTTGAGAGGTACATACCAAATGGGGAATTGTATTCTATAGTCAATCTAATGAGGGATGAGTACAGTGGGACAATGACCTCCTTTTTTCCTGGATGGAAAGCCCTTAGTGATGAGGTGTGCCACATAGAAGGATTTCCTGACTGTTGTGGTGATGTGGTTATCGAAGATGAGACCACTGTCCACCTGTGTCCCTAAGTCTCTTATCACACTTTTGGTGTTTAGTGTACTGCCACCTATGTGATAATTCACGGGTACATGTTTTTTTCCCAAAGGGGATAACTATACATTTCTTGGCATTGAGCTTGAGCCCATGGCTCTGGCACCAAACATCTGTTTCTGTAAGGCTCTTTTGTAGAATGTCCACATAATTTGGGGATTCAATAATTGCTCCCAGTTTGCAGTCATCTGCGAACTTTGTTAGCCAGAGTCCCTTAGTGTCGGCCTGTACTTCAGAGAAGTAGATGCCAAACAAGAGTGGTCCTAGGACTGAACCCTGAGGTACTCTACTTGTCACTTGTCTGGAGCTGGATTTGGAGTCTGCTACTTTTACAGTGTGAGTTCTGTCAGTAAGCCAGTTGGCAACCCATCAAGTGATGTAGGGATTAATGCCTAGCTTAGTAAGTTTATTTATGATTCCAGAGTGGGGAATGGTGTCGAAGGCCTTGGCGAGGTCCAGATAGGCAGTGTGGACCACCTTACCCTTGTCCACAGCTCTGGAGACTGATTCAAAGAAGTCAATCAGGTTCAGGAGACAAGATCAGCCCTTCACAAGCCCAAATTGGGTGGGGTCCAGTGTTTGAAGGTTGCCAATGTCTTTGTTTATAACTTCCATGATAATACATTCCATGACCTTGCAGATCAGGCTTGTCAGACTGATAGGGCGGTAGTTCCCAGAATGCAAGGTGGATCCCCTGGATCCTCCCTTGTGAAGTGGGACAACTGGAGCTGTGCACCACTCAGTGGGCACAAAGCCTGAGGCAAGGCTTTGATCAAATATGACACTTAGGTGAGGTGCCAGTTTATTTTGTAGTTCATGTAGTACAGAGCCTGGGATGTTGTCTGGCCCCATGGATGCTGTATTCTTAGCTTTGGAGACTATGTTTTTTACCTGTGTGGCCGTTATTACTGGAATTTGGCAATCTTTCAGTATTGAGATGGGCCCATTAGGGGGTGAGGGGGGGGGTGAAGTTGGCACTGAATCAATCTGCCGGGATATTGGCGGTATCCATGGGATCAGTATATTTGATGCCATTCTGTTGTAGCTCAGAGCAGATCTGAGCATTGCCATTTAGATTCTTGACATAGCTACAGAATGCCTTGTGGTTGTCTTTGGAATCTTTGGCAATTTTATTTTTGTAACCAGCTTTGGAGGATTTTATGAGGGATCTCAGCTTCTTACTGAGGCTGGTAAGGGAGTTTTTTGCATCCTGGGATTTTCCTCTTTTCTGCAACAGTTTCTTACTTTTGTTGTAAAGTTTGTTTAGGCAAGGGACCACCAGATTGGCTTCTGGTTTTGGAGGAGAGCATCTTGGTTCTATTTGGGATGGCACAATTCAAGCACGAGTGGATGCGCTCGTACAGTGCCTTAGTGCTGGATTCAGCAGTCGAACATTCAGCCCCGTCTGCATGGGTGTCATGAAGTCTGTCACTGCTGACTTGAGTAGCATGAAGTTGGCTTTGGAGAAGTTTTTTATGGAGGTTTCCTTACTGGCGGGTGGGGGAGGGATGTCAAGGGTGATTAGCTTATGGTCAGACCTGACCAACGAGGGGGTGACCATAGGTGAGGAGCATTGATTTTTCCATGTTGGTAATACCAGGTTTAGGATTTTGAAGCCCCTGGTGGGACTAGGGTTTAGCTGATTCAGGGCATTGGAATTTATGAATTCCAAGAACTGCTGGGCAAAGGTGTTGGTTCACGAGTAGTTTTCCCAGTTAATGGCAGGGTAGTTGAAATCACCCAGTATTAGGGTGTTTGGTTGTATCTTAATATTTTCCAGTATGTTTAGAAAGGTGTAGTGAGAATCTTGGGGCATGGTGGGGTATCTGTAGCAAGCTACAATTTGGATTGCAGTCTTACCTAGTGTTAATCGCACCTGGAGAATTTCAGCTGCTGTGTGTTGGGCAACTAGCCAGGTGGTGTGAATATCCTTGGTGAATATGGACACTCCTCCACCTTTAGTGTTTCGGGCATGGTTTGTTGGCCGAAAAGTGTGGTAAGAGTTGTAGCCTGGTATTGCAGAGGTGCTCTCTCCAGCCTTGAACCAGGTCTCAGTTACTGCACAGATATCGATGTTCTCCATTTTTAGTAGTGCCTTGAGAGAGTGCATTTTGAGGTTTAGACTTCTAGCATTGAGTAGCATTACCTTCAGATTTTGCATGCTTGTACCTGTTACAGTGGTGTTTTTTTCCTTTGAACTTTTCCTAAAAAGGCACTATAGGGGTGGCAAGAGCCGTAGCCAGTAATCTGAATCCCAGGGGCGGCAGGTGCAGACCATCTCTGGCAAAGCATCGTGGTCTGTTGATCATGTCGTCCCTGGCAGACAGATACTGGATCCCCTTTGAATGACACCAGAAGCTTAGCCAACTGTTGAAGTCAATCATTTTGTCCTTATACTGTGGTATCATTTTGGGTGAAGGCTGGATGCTGCTCAGGGCTAGAGTCATACCTGCCTGGGCCACATGATCCAAGAGCTCTTCCATGTCTCTTTTCATGTAGTCCAGGGAGGTACATCTCAAGTCATTCACTCCAACATGGACAATGACAGAGTCATACTTGTACATGTTGTGGAGTGACTTGAGTGCATGTGTTATGTGGCGGATCCTGGCACCCGACAGGCAGCTGTCTGTAATTTTCTCCTTGTTCAGCCTGGTGAGTGGTACATCAATATGGCTGACTAAAAGTGTTGGGTATGTTGTCTTGCCTTAGGGGCTGTTGTTGGGTGGCACAATGGTGTTGTGAGCTATGTGACACTTTGGTTGTGATTGGTGTTTGTTTGTGTTTCAGCTTCGGAGGTCCTTGTTCCTTGGGTGGGTTACTGTTAAGGGCATCTGCATATGAGAGTTTAGTGTTGCTATGTGAGGGTGTTGGTGGTGTGGGTTTAGAAGGGCTATGTGTTGCTTGAGGTGTAGTGTGGGTTTTAACCTTCTCCTCTTGACTGTCTAGCACAATCTTGGGTGGAGAGAGCGTTGCTTCCAGTTTGGCTATGTAAGTGCATCTCTCGCAGGTTGTATTGGTGGGTGTTAGGAGGAGAGGGTTGTCTGTGTACTTGAGGCAATTTCTGCATTGTCCCAGTATGCCCAGATTCAACAGGTGGACAGGAGAAATCACTGGAAGCTGACCCTTGGGCATGCCTGGTTTGGTGTTTTTTTTTTTAAAGTACATGAGCTGTTACCCTTACCTTAGCAAGGTACTTTGCAGTTATAGGTTGTTTAGTGCCTATGATTAATTTCTCCTTATTAACAAGGAGAGTTGAGTGCTTGTATCAGTTTAAGGCTTCCTAGTGCTTTCCAGCAGGTTTTAGAGCAAGTGCTAGTCACAGAGATGCTTAAACATAAGATGAAAAAAATGGTTTATCCTAAACACTGCAGTGTGCACTAGAGGAGTTTGATGTGAAAGTAGGTAACCTAAGTTTTACCTGTCTAAAAAGTTAGTGGAGAGTCACTATTTTTAAAACAGCAAGATAGATTGAAAGACAGTGGTCACTTTTGTATTCTGGTACTACGGAATACAGTAGGATGGCCAGTAAATTTAAATAGTTGAAGGGGAGTGATTTCACAAAATGATAATTTTGCGCTTACTCACACAAGCCAGTAAAAGCAGAGAGGAAATGAGATATATGGTCAAATTAACATAAGGGGAAGGCAACTAGAAAGACAGTGGTGTTTAAGAACACAACAGTAACCAGGTGGGGAAGTTTCTGCTTGACTCACAAGAGACAAAGCTGTGGTCTCTTTTCAAGTTTTAATATGCAGTTGAAAGCAGAATACAAGTAAAACACAAGGTAAAGAAAACAAATCACAGTATTCAAAATAGAAAAAGGCAATAAAGTAATTCAAAATACAACAAATAGAAAGCAAACTAACCTTTCCCTCACAGCATAGTGTAACAGAGTCTGGGTGAGCCTTTCTAGACAAGCTCTGAAATGTTTTATTTTACCCCTTAAATAGAAGGTTTAGTTCCTAGCTCCACCCCCTCAGCTCGCAGATGATTAACCTTAACTGACCTGTTCTGTCTTATGCGGGAGTCCTTAATTGATCTGTTCTGATTTCTGCCGGACTCACAAGAGACAGAGCTTTGGTCTCTTTTCAAGTTTTAATATGCAGTTAAAAGCAGAATACAAGTAAAACACAAGGTAAAAAAAACAAATCACAGTATTCAAAATTGAAAAAGGCAATAAAGTAATACAAAATACAACAAATAGAAAGCAAATTAACTTTTCCCTCACAGCAAAGTGTAGCAGAGTCTGAGTGAGCATTTATAGTAATGTAGACCTAAATTATCCTAATTAAATGTGTAACTGCTGCTCATTGAGCAAACTAGTTCCCCCGTGAATAATGATGGACTGAGGTAAAGTTCCGAGGTAGTTTTTATAGGGATATTTCAACTTTTGGTGATAGCGTATATACAAGGCATAACTAACTTCCATTGCATGAAGAGCAGCTTCACACACACATTGGAGGCTTATATACAATCAGAAAAAAAGCAAGTTTTACAGTAACTGTGCCCTAAGGCCAATCAGATTAGCACACAATAAACTTTCTACTAGCAATTCCCAGCTCAGATAGATAAAATTAGCCTTCTTCTGCTACAAAAGTGCAGACTTCGACTCTCTTAATGTAAAATGACTGGTTTGGAGACCAAATGTTAAGGAAACACAAACAGATGGCAAATACTAACTAAATATCACTAGATACATTGTATTTCACTGCAGAAACACAGCCCTTACAGAAGTTTGAAAATGCAACTTCAAACTTTAAAGAAGTGCAGAAAAACAATAAATAGCACAGAAGACGTTCACAGTATGAGGAAAATAGGCAATCCAAATGCAAAACAATACTTAATTTAGTTTGTCTTGCCAAGGATGGCTTCAGATGTTAGCAAAATCTCTCAAAGTCTCTGGTGTAATCACCAAAGGATGAATAGCTCTGGATAATTGAGCCAAAAGATGTATTTACAGAATGTCACTAGGGGCAAAGCTCTCACATAAAAGTAGTCCTAATGTCAATAAGTTTATCAGTAGTACACACCCTGCACCCATCACATACAATTCAATGCAGGCATATCGAGCCATATATGCTGAGGCATTTAAATGTAACCTTCCTAAACAAAAAGACCTCCTAGACGAAATGCACATAACAAATACCCTGATCATCTCAAATGCACTCTTTCAAAACAACACCCACATCAACATGTAGAGCTACATCTCGTGCAGCCTCTGCCTCTAAGCCCATAAGGCAAGCCACCACACAATCCAACATTCTACTTATTGGAGACTCCATCATGAGACACATTGATGTCTCTCTCACTAGGGTGACTAAGGAGAAAGTCACTGTCAGTTGCTTATCAGGGGCTAGGATCCACCACATTACCCATGCACTCAGGTCATTGGACCACAAGTAATGATATGACTCAGTCATAGTCCATGTGGGAGTAAATGATCTGAGATGTACATGCCTAGACTATATGAAGAGAGACATCATGGATCTCTGAATTTGTGTCTCAGGCTGGTATGAGACTACCACCGAGAAGCATTTTGATGCCACAATGCGAACAAAAGATGATTGACTTCAATAATTGGCTTAGTTTCTGGTGTCATTCTAAGGGGCTGCAATATTTGTCAGCATGGAAAGAGATGGTCAACAGACCATGCTGCTTTGCGAATGATGGTCTACACCACCCCCCTCTAGGCTGTCAAATATTAGCTAAAACATTGTCTTCCCCATAGTGCCTTTTTAAGGCAATGCCATACTGAAAGTACTTCTGACATAGCACATCAAAACCAAGAAAATCTAAAGGCATTACAGCTCAATGCTGTCTAAACAAAAGAATCCACTCCCTAGATGCTCTTTTCACATTAGAGAATGCTGATGTCTGTGCAGTCATTGAGACATGGTTTAAAGCTGCGGAGAGCACACCAGCAGTGCAAGGTTATAATGCCGTCCACACATTTAGACAAACTACTTCACAGGCAGGGTTAATGGTGGATGTGTCTCTATTTACATCAAAAATAAACATACTTCAAGGCTGGTCAAACAGGACAATGCACTTGAGCTGCTCCATGTTTAAATCACCATAAGCAAAACCCAGTACCACTTCCTCGCAAGCTATAAGTCTCCCTCAATGACCCAGGAAACCCATACCATGTATTTAAACTTATTAGAAACACCAACCATCCAGCCCAATACCATAGTCATGGATGACTTTAATTACCGCACTATTAACTGGGAATCCTATATGACACCAAATGTACAGGCAGAAAATTCCTTAATTTTGTAAACACAAACTCCCTGGACAATATAGTCAATGCATCAGGCAGGGGTGCAACCATACTGGATCTGGTCCTCAGTAATATGGAAGAGTGCTGCACATCACCTTCTGTAATGTCTTCCCTGGTAAGGTCAGACCACAAAATGGATGCCTTCCCTGGTAAGGTCAGACCACAAAATGGTCTCCTTTGAAGTAAAAAATAAAAGTTAAGCCTGGAATATTCAGGAACTATTCTAAGGCTAACCTCCTGCTATTAAGTGATAACATGGCAAAATTTCAAGCCCCCATAAACTCTGATAACACTGCTGCCTATACAGAACTGTTCACAGAAACCCTGTACAAGCATGTTAATAGCTGCAGAGAGGCAACTGTACTCACCAGGAAGAAGTACAGAACTAATAATAAAAAGCAAGCCACCCTGGTAGAATCACAAATTCAATAGGCTGTATAACAGAAGGAAGAAAATCATGGCAAAAATTAGGAGGTGCAGCACCCAGTAAGATAAAATCACTGTCATCAAACTAAACAAACAACTCAGAGGACAAATAGCATCTATCAAAGTGAAATTTGAGCTAAGTTTTGCCTCCCAGGCCAAGGGCAACCACAAAACATTCTTTAGCTATGCCAGCAACCTCAAAGGCATTACACAATTGTGTGCAGAGCTCATTGTAAATGGAGCCACCTATACTGAGCCAGAAGACATAGGAAACCTCCTGGCTGATAAATTTAGCTCCAACTTTACCCCTCTCTCCCCTCAACCTTCCCTCAGGATATACTATCAAATATAACTCCCACTACTATCACTAGGGAACAGGTCTTTAATGGTCTCTCTAAGACCAAGAACACTGCATCAGTGGGCCTAGACAAGATGCCTTCTAGATAGCATGAAACATGACCTATAAGGGTCTCTGGAATTACTATTTAACTGTAGCCTCCAAACAGACTTCATGCCCCATGAATGGAGAACAGCAATAATCATCCCTCTGCACAAAGGAGGGCTATCTACAGACCCTAGAACTACAGACCAATAAGTCTCACTAGTCTTATGGGTTTGGATTATGGAAATGATCAAAAGAGATATAGTAAACCTCCAGACACTGGACCCAACCCAGTCTGGTTTTGTCAAAGGCAGATCATGTCTGCTCAACCTGGTGGACTTCCTTGAGAAGGTAACCAAATCAATGGATGAGGGAAACATGGTTCACACTACCTACCTTGAGATGGCCAAGGCATTTGACATAATACTCCACTTGGGCATTGCTGACAAACTCAAGAGGTTAGGTACAAATTTGTATGTTACCCAGTGGATAGCCAACTGGCTCACAGACAGGACCCAGGAAGTCAGAACTGGGGAGTCCACCTCTATGAAGAGGTCAGTTACAAGTGGAGTCCCTCAAGGATCAGTCCTTGGACTGCTCCTTTTTGGCATTTTACTTCTCTGAAGTCAAGGCCAATGTCAGTGGTCTCTGGCTGACTAAGTTTGCAGATGATTGCAAATTAGGAGAT
Organism: Protopterus annectens; assembly: GCF_019279795.1. Classification (NCBI taxonomy): domain Eukaryota; kingdom Metazoa; phylum Chordata; order Ceratodontiformes; family Protopteridae; genus Protopterus; species Protopterus annectens. The sequence continues at coordinate 500,381,916 of NC_056744.1, forward strand.
TTAATTGAATCCCACACCGACACAAATGATCTCCAGGAGGGGCTGACACAGACAAACAACTGGTGTCAGAGCCATTGACTATAACTAAATACCAAGAAATTCATAATAATATCCTTTGGGAAGTCATCCACCCCTGCTAACTATTATATTGACAACACACCCCTTAGAGATGACCCAGTAGTCAGGGACTTAGGGACACACATAGATAGTAATGTAGCCTTTGACTGTCATGTGTCTACAGTACTGAGGAAATAATTTTATGTTGCGTAACTTATAAACAAAGGTATGGTATCTAAGTCCAAAGACATCATTGTTCCACTGTATTCGGCATTCATCAGACACATCATTGAGTACAATGCCCCTTTGGTATGTACCTAACCAGGCATATCCAACAATTGGAATGTCCACATAGGTTCCTCTCTAAAAGTATACAGGGTATAAGTAAAATGTTCTATGCAGACTGCCTGAAGGCCCTATCCTTGTATTCTTCTTGTATGTCTCCTACAGGCTTTTGAGGGGAGATCTATGCCTGGTATACAGGGCATTGTCAGAACCCACCCTAATGGACCTCCTGCATATCCACAAAACAAATAGCACTAGAATTACCCCTTCTAAAGACTTAAACTTTACCTGTATTATAAATGGTACCTGTTGGACAGACAGGTATGTATCCCAGAGACTACCATGTCTGTGGAACAGGCTCCCCATTCATGTGAAGTAGAATACCTCCCTGACCTAATTCAAGTGCAACTTGGACAATTGGATGGGGAATAGGAAATTCAACCCCGGTTTGGCCCCTATGTCTCTAATGGACACAGGCAACCTGTATATGGTTCATCTTCCAGGCCCCTGCATATAAATGTTTCATCTACCAAACCCCTGCTTACACTCATCAAGGGTATCAGAACTTGTCAGAGATTTGGGATGCATGGCTAGGCTTAAAATGGCCCTTGTAGTCTTTAGCCAAATAAACACATATGAACCTATGAATCTATAAAATTTGAACAAATGTTTGAAAACGCAACTTTACCTCTCAATTCTCACTTAATTTCAGGGATATCCCTCATTATTTTGACTCAGCTGTTTACTCTGTCTGTCTTAAAATAAGTGGTTTATTATTATTTTACATTTGTTGACTGGGATTGTCTGACTGAGCTGAAGAGCCCTTTTTCAGCGGAGACCAGGCGAGAAAAGCTCCAAAATATTATACAATTTTCATTATTAATTAGCATTAAACAGTAATGTTACATGATTATTACAAGGCATTAAGTAGCAATACAATGTAATACAGTGTCAATAATCAGGAGTATAGCAAAACTATTTACAAGATGTATAAAAATAAATATGTCATTAAGATGAATATAGTTTTTGGGATAAGTGGTTACAAAATCCCAGTTTTATCATAATGTAGTTGCATGAAGGCAAGACAGTTACAAAAGAATGTTTCTCTAAGGCGATTTGCTTAATAGATTTTAGTGGACAGTAGAAAGAGAATTCAAGGTTAGAGAAATCGAGTGAGAAGAGTGAGTTAAGGGCAGAAAGTAGATTAAGGTATGAGAAGTAGTGGATGATTAAGGAGGGAGGGTGCAGTGGCAGAACCAGTGAATTTTAAAGTGCTCTTTGGTGACTGTTTTAACTTGTTTAGGATGTGTAAGGGTCCTGATTGCTAGTGGGAGCCTCTTCTAGGCAATAGTAAGGTGATAGCTGTACATGTTGTGTCCAAATTTAGACTTTGGTTTGAAAATTTGTAGAAGGTATTGGTTAGAGCTTCATAGAGGTCTGAAGGGAGAATAATGGGAGATGAGAGGGGATAATGCTGGGCAGTAGGAAGGCTGGTATAGGATAGAATGATCTGGAGCTGAGTGAGAAGAAGCTGGTGGGGTAATTCAAGCCAGTTTAGATGTTTTAGAGAGAGACAGTGATGGGACTTGTAGGTTTGTTGGGCAGCAAATCTAGCTACCTTGTTGTAGGTAGATTCAAGTTTGGTCAGGAGTGCTCAGTTAAGATTTGTGAGAATTTGAGACTTTTTCATTAGACTGGGTAGAAAGTAGGTAAGAGACAGAGTAATCTTGGCTTCAGTGGTAAGGAATTTCTTGTTACGGTAAAGGAGCCCTAGTTTTGAATGAGTCTTTTTGATACAGTTATTAACATGCAACTCAAATTTAAGCTGATCATCGATGGTTATGCCTAAGAGCTTAGTGCTGGATTCTACCTGAATGGGAGTGTTATTAAGGGACTGTATGGAGAAGAAGGGTTTAATGTTGTTGAACTTTTTAGGAAAGAAGAGTAACAGCTTTGCTTTTTTAGGGTGAAGGAAGAGCTGTTTGTTGGAAAGTCATGTTTCAAATAAGTTAAAAGATGCCTGAGTAGCTGAGAAGAGCTTAGAAGGAGAGTTGGCTGTGGTGATGACTGTAGAGTCATCTGCGTATTGCACTAAAGATGACTGAGGACAGGAGGTATAGAGCTGATTAGTAAAGATATTAAAAAGTAAAGGCCCTGGGATAGACCCTTGAGGTACACTCATTTTTACAGGGAGAGGAGAATGCAGAGTGCCATCTCACTGATTGAGGTGAGGTAGTTGGAGAACAATGCAAGAGTATCAGAGAAGAAGTTGAGGTTATGTAGTTTTTTGCAGCAGAAGAGAGTGCAAGACAGTGTTGAAAGCTATTGAGAGGTCCAAGAGTGGGCAAGAAATAAGTTTATGGTTATCCATGGCTATAGAGACAGTGTTGAGGAAGGATAATAGAGCAGCAGTGGTGCTATGTTTGGGTCTGAAGCCGTCTTGAGTGGATGTAAGAATAAGGAAAAGGTGTAAGTATGTTTTTTTCAGAAATATGTTACTTGTCAAGTTGGCTCAAGTGTAACACATAAAATGTAAGAAGCATAGAATATGTTGCCAAAAAATCATAGTGCCCAGGCAACAAGTAGACAGCAGGCATGGTATTGGCAATAGGCAGTCAAGATGGGACTGTCTCACATATATAAAAGTGTGACTGTTCCGTCTGCAGTGTTACAGTGCAGTGCTTATCTCAGCACAGAAGATGGACACAGCCATGTTTTCTGCCATGGTGTTATTTGTATGATAATTCCAGACAGCAATGTCTCTGGCATTATTTACTCATTTACTATATCTTGTGTATATGTGGCTGTATTTTCCATCATGGTACACTCAAAGGACAATACATGTTGGTCTCTGACGTGGACCCTAAGGGCTTATCCATTATTTAAAGCCATATAGAGCACCCCAGGTATAAAGCCTTCTACAAATGTAGACCAGCTACTATACAAGAAGTGACAAAAGATATAGGTATCTCAATATTCATCAAAAATATTCTCATCTCAAGACTGGTGAAGCAGTGTGACTTATCTGAGCTATGCTTGTCCAGCTCACCATAAGCAAAGTCCCATACTATATGATTGCAAGGCATATGTCCTTCTCTATAACCCAGGATACCCACACTGCATACCTAAATGTATTGAAGTTGTTCTGCATTGATCCCAATACTATATACCTGGGTGACTTCAACTTCCTTACTATAGACTGAGAAGCATACACAACTTCCAATATGCAGGTCAACGGAATCTTGGACTTCATGAACACAAATGCTCTGGACTAACTAGTCCATACACCCACAGCATCCTTGACCTTATCTTCACACTCCTCTGAGAACTTTGCTTCTACCTGTATGTAATATCTTCATTTGTCAGGTTGAACTATAATAGTGTCTCCCTTGAAATTAAACTAAAATCTGTAATCCTATCTAACCCTTGAATGTTTAGGAATTATTCAAAAACAAACAAACTTCCTGCTACTGAGTGATACTGTGGCCAAATCTAAATCACCTGCACAAATCATGTGAACTCAGCTGCCTGTGAAGAATTGGTCAGAGAAACCCTGTACCACCAGGCAAACAACTGCATTTAGGCAGCCGTACATATCTGGAAAAAGCACAGGACTAGCTCAAAGAACAAGCCACCCTGTAGCATCCTAATATCAACATGTTAAATTACAAACAGAAAAAAAAGAACAATGCCAAATCTTGGAAGTGCAATGCATTTCAAGGTAAAAAAAATATCATCAAACTAAATAACTAACTCAATAGTCTTATCAAGTTCACCAAAGCAAATTTGAGATAAAGACAGCCTCACAGGTAGAGGACAACCACAAGGCCTTTTTAAGCCGTGTCCTCAACCTCAAACCTAATACACAACAGTGTGCTGAACATATTGTGAACAGAACCACCTATCTGAAGTCGATGAATACAGCAAACCTAATGGATGATAAATTTAGCTCCAGTTTCACCCCACTTCCACCCTTGACCTTAACTCCCTCAGTTATCATTAGTGAACAGGTTCTAAATCCGGTAGCCCAAGGCAAAACATACTGCATGCATGGACCCTGATCCCAGGATGCCTCCTGAGTAGCATGAAACATAACCTATTTAGCCCTGTAAGATCACTCTTCAGTCTTATCCTCCAAACTGACTTAATGACTAGCAAATGGAGGACTTTAAAAGTTCCCCCTCTGCACTAGAGTGGGCCGTCCGCTGATCCAGGTAATTACAGTCTTGTAAGTCTGACTAATCGCATATGTAAGGCCATGGAAAGAATTATCATGAATATAATAAATAACAACATATGAAATCTTCAGTCACTGGATCCAGTGCAGATTGATTTCATCAAGTCCAAATCATTTCTGCTCAACCTTGTGGACTTTTTTGAGAAAGTCAGCAAAGCCTTGGACAAGGGAAAATGGTACACACTACCTGTCTTGGCCAGGCCAATGCATTCAACACTATTCTCCATATGGGCATTGTTGTCAAACTCATGAAACTATAGGTAAATCTCTATATCACCCATTGGATACCCAACTGTCTCACAGACAGGGCACAGTCAATCATGATAGGGGACTCTACCTCCACAAAAGGGCAGATACCAGAGGAGTCCCTCATGATATGGTGCTGGGGCTGCTCCTTTTTGGCATCTACTTGTTGGAAGTCAAAGCTAATGTTAAAGACCTCTGCTTGATGAAGTATGTGGATGATTGCAGGCACAGCACAATTATAGAATCCCCCAAGGACACTAATATCCTCCAAGAGTGCTTGTTGCAAATTTCTAATTGGTGATGTATTACTTATCAAGTAAAATATCTTTGGACAAATGTCAATGTAATCACACACATTTAGATGACCTGTAAGTATTGCATAAAATAGTGGTGGATGGCCCCTTTAAGGATATTACCCCAGAAAGAAGCAAGGGTGTTAAAGGTAATGAAGGACAGGGCTTGACCCCACTTCCATGCAAAAAAACCCTTTAAAGGAGAAGAGGAATTATCAATATTCACTCTTCTTCTGCATTTTCATCTTATTTTTTATTTTTGGTATCTTGGGAATCAGTAATTCAAGTCTTGACATTTCTTTTGGGAGCACTTATTTCTGCCTGAACTAAAGGTGCAACTGTTATGTTGTTCCTTGTTGCTGGACGAGAGCTACTCTGCTGTCTAGAGGTCCGGTATCTACTGTTTTACTTTTGTCAATTAAAATGCCAAAGGACTGTACAAAAATCAACTCTACATTAAGTGTAAAAGTTTGCTGTACTGTTTAAAAGCCTGCCCAAGTTTTCACTGTATTTATGTTGGACTGCAGATAAGTTAAATATTAAGAGGTACAATCATTTCCCTGGACTGGGTAGACCTGCCATTTAGAATTATATAGGTTCATAGGTTCATAGGTAGGTACTAGGCTATTGGCCCTAGGGCCCATACAAGCCTAGCCAAAAAAATGTACCCTGGCTTTCGCCACCCAAGAAAATTATTTTCCTGAGCCCCTGTTGAGCAGAGCCACAGAAGTGATCCCCGGGGTGAATTTCCCATTTCCCATCCAATCATCAAGATTTTTCTTGAAGAGTGCTAATGAGGATCTCTGTTTGACATAGATAGGTAGTCTGTTCCAGAGTATGGGAAGTCTCTGGGACAGGAATCTATCCCTCCAGCATGTTCTGTTTATTGTGGTGACAAGGTTAAGGTCCCTAGAGCTTGTAGCTGGGAGGGATTGGGATTTCTTTAAGTGGAGCATGTCCAACAGCTCTGGGTTTGACATAGCTTTGTATGTTAGGCAAAGATCGCCCCTGAGTAGGCGATATGCGATGGAGTAAAGCTGTAGCTTTTTGAGACGGTCTGCATAGGGCATCTGTTTGAGGCAAGTAATCATCTTTGTGAGGTATTTCTGTGGTCTTTCCAGTTGTTGCAGATGTCTTGTGAGGTACATACCAGAAGGGGCTTTGTACTCTATAATGGGTCTAATGAGTGATGAGTAGAGGGAAACAATGATCTCTTTTTTTCTGGATGAGAAACCTTTTGTGATGAGATGAGCCACGTAGAAGGACTTCCTGACCACTGTGGCAATGTGATTATCAAAGGAGAGACTACTGTCCACCTGTGTCCCAAGGTCTCATCACATTTTCGGCATTAAGTAGACTACCAGCTATGTGGTAGTTCATGGGTACAGAGTTTTTACCAAAGGGGATGACAATACACTTTTTGGCATTGAGCTTCAGGCCATGGCTTTGACACCAGGTATCTGTCTCAGTGATGCCCTTTTGTAGTTTGTCCACATCGTTAGGAGTTTTGATTATGGCTCCTAGTTTGCAGTCATCTGCAAACTTTGTTAGCCAAAGACCTTATGTGTTGGCTTGCACTTCAGAGAAGTAGATACCAAACAGGAGAGGACCCAGGACTGAACCCTGTGGTACTCCACTTGTCACTGGTCTGATGTCGGATTTGGAATCCTCTACTTTCACAGTGCGGGTTCTGTCTGTGAGACAGTTGGCAACCCATCTTGTGACATAGAGATCTATACTTAGTTTAGTGAGCTTATCTATAAATCCAGAGTGGGGGATGGTGTCGAAAGCCTTGTCGAGATTTAGATAAGCTGTGTGAACCATTTTACCCTCATCTATGGCTTTGGTGACTGCTTCAAAGAAGTCAATCAGGTTTAGGAGACATGATCTGCCTTTTACAAATCCAAACTGAGTAGGGTCCAGAGTTTGGAGATTACCAATGTCTTTGCTTATGAGTTCCATGATGATATGTTCCATGGCCTTGCAGACCAGGCTCGTCAGGCTAATGGGGCGGTAGTTCCCAGGGTCCGTCATGGCTAACCCTTTGTGGAGTGGGATAACTGTCACAGTGCACCATTCAGTGGGTACAAAGCCTGAGGTGAGGCTATGATTGAACATGGTGCTTAGGTAGGGTGCCAGTTTATTCTGTAGTTCATGTAGAACGCAGCCTGGGATATTGTCTGGTCCCATGAATGCTGTGTTCTTGGCTTTGGAGAGTGTGTTTTTTACCTGTGCAGCCATGATTATAGGAACTTTGCATTCTTCCAGTATAGCGATAGGCCCTCTAGGGGGTGAAAGGGGGGTAAAGTTAGCACTGAACCTATCTGCTAGGATGTTGGCAATATCAGTTGGTTCTGTATATTTAGTGCCATTATGCTGTAACTCAGAGCAGATCTGAGTGTTCCCATTTAGATTCTTGACATAGCTATAGAATGCTTTGTGGTTGTCTTTAGAGTCAGTGGCAATTTTGTTTTCATAACTAGCTTTGGAGGATTTTATGAGGGATCTCAGCTTCTTACTGAGGTTAACCAGGGCATTCCTCCAGTCATGGGATTTTACTTTTGCAACAGTTTCTTTCTTCTGTTGTAGAGTTTGTTTATGGCAGAGGACCACCAGATTGGCTTCCTTTTTTGGAGGATAACATCTTGGTTCTATTAGGGATAGCATGATCCATGCACTCATGTAAGTGCTTATAAAGTGCATTTGTGTAGGATTCGGCAGTCATACCTCTATTGTCCATCTGCATGGGTGTCATGAAGTTTGCCACTTCTGTCTTAAGAAGTGTGAAGTTGGTTTTTGATGGTTTCCCTAATTGGGGCTGGGGGTGGGATGTGGATGTCTAGGCTGATAAGCTTAAATTGCTTTCCCATGTTGGTAATGACCAGGTCTAGGATATTGCTGCCCCTGGAGGCGTTGGAATTTATGAATTCTAGAAAACGTTGAGCAAATGAGTTGGTACATGAGTAGTTTTCCCAGTTAATGGTGGGGTAGTTGAAATCGCCCATTATTAGGGTGTTGGGTTGTACCCTAATACTTTCCAGTGTATCAAGAAATGAGGAGTGTGAATCCTGGGGCATGGTGGGGGTCTGTAGCAAGCTACAATTTGGATTGCGGTCTTGCCCAGAGTTAGTTGCACTTGGATAATCTCGGATGCATTATGCTGTGCAACTAGCCTGGAGGAGTGGATATCCTTAATGAATATGGACACGCCTCCGCCTTTAGTACTTCTTTCTGGGTTAGGTGGCATGAATTGAAGCCTGGTAATGCAGGGGTGCTCTCTGGAGCTTTGAACCAGGTCTCTGTCACTGCACAGATGTCAATGTTCTCCATTTTAAGGAGTGCCTCAAGTGAGTGCATTTTGAGGTTTAGACTTTTAGCATTGAGTAGCATTTCCCTCAGATTTTGCTTGCTTGTACCTGTTACGGTGGTGAATTTGTCATTTGAACCTTGCCTAAAAAGGCACTATAGGGGTGGCAAGAGCCTTAGCCAGTATCTGGAATCCTAAGGGCGACAGGTGCAGGCCATCTCTGGCAAAGCATCGTGGACTGTCGATATGGGCTGCAGAATATGCTTTCCTAATTTTGGTAGCTACAAAAAGGTCAAAGGTTTGGCCATGGTGATAAAGCTTAAATTGCTTTGTACTGGTGTCTTTCAGCTTCAGTGATGGTGTAATTTTTTTGAGATTTGACCATTTGTTTTGTAATAATAGTTTATGGGCTTTCTGCCAAGTGTTAATAGTGCTACATTTATTGACATTAAAGATAAGATCATTACAACTGCAGAAGGTCTGTTTTTTGTAATCTATTTGGAGAACGTCAGCATCTTGTACTGAAGCAATTAATCTATCCAATGTGCATCCTTTAGCATATTTTGTTCAACATAATCAATTTCCCTCTTTAATGTCTGAGAAAAATAATCCAAAAAGAAGTGACCCCTATAGGACACCACTGGCCACCCCTTATTGTGATACAAAGTTAACCCCCTACCTAAACTTGATGTGTCCTCTTGCTTAACTGATATGTCACCTGTTGAACTGTGAATGAAACTGATAGCTCATGCTGTTTTTCAATTATTTCATTTTATGAATAGTATGGAATGCCTTTGTTAGTTCAAGATGAGACAGTATGTGCCAACCTTTCACCAAGTGTTGTTGACACCTCTTCAAAGAATGCCACAAAATTCATAATACAAGATCAGAATGCAGAACACAAGATCTCCCCCTTAACAAAGCCATACAAGATCATGACTCGCAGAAGTGCTGTGTCATCTCACTGCCTGTGTGGCTGGAATCTCTGTCATATCAGCAGTGACAGAACATCCTCAAGGACAACATCTATCAGTATCCTGTTCTCCTCAGGGTAGATGTCATTTTGATAAAATATCCTTCATTTTTACTGTCTAGCCCCACTGCAACTGTGCTGAATCATTTGTCATCAGTTTTAATGACAGCAATTGGCAGCAGAGTGATCATCCATGCAGCCATAAGGGATTTTTCATTTTCTGTCCCTAAACCTTTCCTTGACACATGAAATTAATTTTGTGTGGGACTGCTATGCCTTCCCCTATGAATATACACATTCCTGCACATAATCCATGAAACCTTCCACATCGACCCAAGCTGAGAGTGCCAGGCATACACAGATGTTCCCAAACCATAAGATGTATGTCACGTATGTTACTCTTCAGTACATACTTTTATTGCAGTGACCCAAACTGCCTTCCTTTCCCTAGGTATGTCAATGAATGTTGCCTAGTCACTTTAGTCCTCTAGTCTTCAATACCTTTTGTTTCTACACAATCTCTGTCATCTGGGACATAGTCAAGGCATTTTTCTACACCACAGAACCTATATTAATATAGTACTTTATCTTAATTAAAAGGCAGAACTTACAATTGCCTTTTAATACCTGCAACATTGTATGCCTTTACACGGTAGAATGTATGTCTCTGTCTATACCTCTTGAAAAAGTATGCACGTACATTTGTGTGTGTTTATGTGAGTGTGTATTCATGTCAGTGCACGCTCGTGCACATGTGCATGTGTGTGTGTGTGTGTGTGTGTGTGTGTGTGTGTGTGTGTGTGTGTGTGTGCGCGTTTGTGTGTATGTTGTGCTAGTAGGTACCACAAATTCATTATGTAACATGCTAGTATGCTAACAACTGAAACTCTCTGCAAGGAAAGACACTACATTGAAGAGTGCAGAGGGTTTAAAGCCATATAAATTTTATTGCTAGCTTCTAAGAACTTGACTGGTATGCCATACCTGTCTGCCTCTTGATGGGACTCTAGTCTAACTTGGATTTAGTGTACCTCCTTGTAGTTGCTTATTGGCAAAACTTGCAGTACTTGCCCACTGAGGCTTACCTGTAAGGATTGTGCCAGAATTACATTATATTTGAATGATGTGTAATGGAAGCAATGGAGAAGTGCTAATTTTCTGTTTGCATAGAACAGCTGTTGTTCACTCTTCTGTAAAAAGCTATGCCATTTTAAGACAAACACAGTGCCACTCATAACTTTTATGTCATCCTATTCCCAAATATAGCTGTTTGTGGCTTCCTATTTGTATTTGCTTTTTTTCATTTGTGAATGTTCCTGGGTTGTAATGCAACTTTTACCCTTCTTTGGACTGGTTGTTTACCCATATTTCTCAGCCTGTGTATTACAGTTTCTGTACTGGAATAATTTATTATTGTTCTGTTGATGCTCTCTACATCACGTTTCTAGACACCTCCTCTGTCTTAAGCTCTCTTTTACTACACAGTGACAGTTGTCTCAATTCATCTGTTTAGTTTCTGCAATAAAGTAATTTTCTTTTTTCTGATGCTGGTCACTTGGATTGCGGGTTCTTGAAAGTGCTTTCAAAATGTCACAGTACATTGTTATAATTTCATATGTTAGTTTTGTGATAACAGGAACACTAATGAAAAAAGGTACACTCAATATTCATTCCATGGGTATTGCAGAAACATAACCATGGTGGAATTCTATTTCAAAGATACTACATATGCCATTCAGGTGTAATCTCAGCCATTGTGGGGTAAGGAGGGAAATTAAACATATGTACTTTCAGTTATAGAAGTTTGTTTTGAAGCAGTTATTTTTTTTTTTAAATTTATACAATATTTAGAAATCAAGACATGAAACATATTCGAAAGACATGTGTAGAATGGGTGTGCCTTCGTTGTAGGTTGGGCATCGAGCTGGCACCTCAGCACCCATAAAAAATCTACTGCCAATCATTAGCAGACCAGAATTCCGCTGTGGCGACCCCTAACCAGGAAAAGCCAAAAGAAAAAAAAAGAAAAGCAACAAGATATGAAACATATCAGCTGTACAATCTGCAGACACATTTATTGCATGATATTAGGACCTTCTGGAATGCCAGATAGCTGTACTGACTTTATTAATACTGAATAAATGCTCATATGACCATATGAAATAAGACAGCAGTCATCCTTGGCTGGCTCTTCAAAATATTATAACTAATGGTCATGTGTCCAATGTTAGCAGGAATTTTATGGATATTATTGCCTGTATTTTTAAATTGTTACTCATTATCGGGATTTGTAAAATGCAAAACTCTTTCAGAATAGCTGTTACGGATCCTACTGATTTGACAGTACCAGTCTGAAAGTAAAGTTCTGCTAATATAAACACAGTTTTTTGATATTTAGATATTGAAATATATTTACTGTAGACTGTTGATGTTGGAACACATTTCTGTTACATTTGTTATTAAATCTGTACATTTGCAGTTTCAGCATGAGAATAGAACATTGACACAATCTGGGCAAAAATGTGTTAGGAATGTATTCTATAGAAAAGGAATTGTCAAATTAAGGTATCAGAAGTCAAATATTTTACTTTTTTACTTCAGGAACAATGCTGGCCTTAAAAAGAGCAATAGTGGCCTGTTGCAGTTTTCTAAAACATCATTATAAACTCACACTCTCTCTCACACACACACACACACACACACACACACACACACACACACACACACACACACACAAACATGCACGCACACACACACACACACACACACACACACACACACACACACACACACACATCATAGATATCTGCATATCAATATATCTATATCGACATCTGTATTTATATTTATATTTATATATTTCTGCATATTTAACAATGGTATGTTTGTGTGTGTGTGTGTGCGTGTGTGTGTGTGTGGGAGGTGTGGGGTAAGGAAACCCACCAACTGCAAATAAAGTTATTTGTTTTTGTTGCTTTTGTTTTTGAGCAAATGTTATGTTGATGCATTTTTACAATCTGGAGTGTTTCTCCTTAGGCCTGCTCTGAAAACTGGCTCAGTCCAAGTTGAACTTTCCCAGTAAACAAATGTTAAAATAAATAAATATATAGTGCAGAATGTTCTGTTGTTGAATTAGTTGACTGAAAAGCAAGATATGCTCTTTTAATAGAGCGATATACTACTGCTTTTTCTGTGTTTTAGTCTAAAATTGTTGACAAGTGGAGAAAGGAACTTTGTACCTTTCCCCACTACAGTGCAGTCTTGGACTTGATAAATTTAAGTAGTGCATAGGGTGCAAGGGCACTTGCCCCTGCAAAAAGTGATTGCTTTTGTTGTTTTTTGCTTGCTTTTGACCATATGATTGGTCTATGTATTTTATAATTTTTTGGTCGTTGTTGTCTGCTTGCAACAAAAACGAATTCTGTTAATTTATACATATATGTCTAATATGATTCTTCTGAATATCATCTCACATTAAAATTCTTGAGAACTGTCTTTTTGTTAGCAAAAATTGTTGCGATAAAATGCTTGTATTGATTGTATGGTTATTGATAAAAGCTTTTTACTATAGAGGCATTGCTGTCATTTACTGTGCATTATAGCAGTGCAATAGAATTGTATTTAATGACAGTTTGTTGCATATTACTCAGGCTGTGGTGCTGAACTGCATATAAGGGAGGAGTGTGAAGGTAAAGCCCCCATGTGGAGGTGGGGGGATCCCTCCACAAAAAGTGTGCTTAGTCTGTTTATAATGTTTATTTATAAGATTTGTTATGTTTGATGATGGTATGTAATTACAATAGATAATTTACACTAGCATAAGAAGCAATCAAATTTTTGTTTCAATGTCTTTCCAAAGACTTATTCATGTAAACATGTAGGAATGAAAGCACTACTTATTCCCTATAATAAAATTTATTTTAGTGGACATAATTCATACATACTTGCACAATTGTTTTTTTCTTGTCGGTATTTTTTCACAATATTTAAGTATGGGTTGTTCATGACATCGGTATAGCTTTAAAGAAAGGATTACAAACATAGAACCAGCTCTTCTAACAAGCTACTCCATTCTTCTTTATTTGTGAGTGCTGGTGAACTCCATCTAAATGCCATTTCTGACCTTTCAATGTGTGGACTATAAAACCAGAACATGCAATTTAAAATTAATTCACCCATTCCTTCTATGATATGGTTCCTGCCTTTTTCCACTTTAGGTCACTTACCCATAAAATTAAATTTTAGCATCTGTATGAACTGAAAGGCCAAGAACAAATCAGAAATGCCAAGCGCAGGTAAACAGACAATATATTCTGATATTTGTGATAGCTCTGTGGTTTGCTGTCTTACACATTTCAGAATGACTTTTTAGGTCACACATGAATTCCATAAGGCTTCATGTCTGCTTTCTAATGAAGCCTTGGGTCTCAGAAGTATATTCAGATTAAACTGGTAGCTGATCAATCAGCTCATGCCAGTACCAGAGTAGCATTCTGTCAGCATACAAGTATTTTTGTGTATCCATTTGGCTGGTTAGCTATTCTGCAGACAAATTCAGAAATTAAAACTGATGTTGTAATTTTGGGGTTTTCTTTGATTTTTATATTAAATTTGCCCTGCCACTGAGACAAATGCTAATTTGGATTCTGAACATGTTCAGTGTATGTTGCTTAAAGCACTTTGCTTTTTAAGATAGTAGCATTTGTCTTAGTTTGAGTAAATACAGTGTTGATTTATTTGTAATTTTGTTAATTTTTATAAAAGCGACAGAGAAATAAATAACATGCAGTTTTAAAATTAAAATTACACAGGGTATGATAGATGCAGCCAAGTTTGATTTTATCAGTGAGATACTATGAATTTTACAGAATAGGCATGGTAAAATGACTGCAATGGATGAAATTGGGGGGGGGGGTGCAAGGTCCCCTATACCTCCATGCAGAGACTTCTTCCCTTGTACCCTCTTAATAAATACAATGACATCCAAAGTCACATCACCTTAGGGAAAAACAGGCAGCTTCAAAGATGTGTACTGTTGATTAGGTACAACTTGATTACATCAATAGTTATTGACATTTCTCTGTTTATGACATAGATAAATAAATGAGCAACATGGTGCAATATTCTTTCTGTTTCTCTTTGATAATTAATAGGGCTAACAACTTTACTTAAAATTGTTCCCGATATTAAAATATTGTTTCTGTTAACAAAGAAAGCTTTCCTATCGTGTGGAAAGCAGTTAGATTCAAGTTTCATGTAATGATCTTCAAATAGTTGAGATAGAAATATATAAATGAGTCGTTTGTAGGTCTACAGACCTTTTTGTGAAATAGCTTAACTTGGACTGTTATGGTGAGCCACTCATGTATTAATTCATTATATCATCTCTAAGCTATTAAAGAACTAATGCATAGTTATTTATTTTACTTGTTTTATAGGGAATTATCCAACAATATTGAAATTTATAAACAGAAATTAAACATGCTTTCATAGATGTTGAAATGAACTAAAATAAATAGAATAAATAAATAGAAAGTGTTTCCATTAAACAGTAACTCTAATGTAGAAATTCATTCAGGACCAATGGGTTATCTGAAAGGGTGGAAGTCTATGCTCCAGAAAAAGAGTTCAACTGGATTTAATTGTACCTCTAATAGAGATGCTGGATGTTTGAGCCTGGCATCATGCATCAAGTTACCATTTATATTGAGAACAACTATGATGCCATATGGCATTACTGGAACAAAGTGGTTACTTTAACCTTCTAGATACATTATGCTTAAGTTTATCAAAGCAGCTCATGTCTTAATGGGTCTTTCTTCATTTTATTAATGTGCTCCTAGCCTTTGAAAATTTTCTGAAGGACTGATGTGGCAAGATGTCAGTGCCTCCACATGTGAGCCTTTATTTTACTTAGCTCTATGTCAGACTGTGTTAGAAAAGAGACTGTCCAGAGCATGCTAACATTCACTTTGCACACATTGCATATTTTCTTCCCTTAACTTATCTATGTTTCAGGCTTCACTAAAACTGGAAACTTTTTTCCCTTTGCCTCTTAACATTTGTATTGTGGATGTAATTTTGTTACTGGAGAGACCTGCAGCTGTTCTCCAGTAGACTGTTGCTGTCATATAGCTGCTCCAGACATTGCTTTTAATGTATTTTTTTAAATAATGGGCACTGGAAAGATCATCTGCAACAAAAACAGTTTCTTCAACCTGATTCTTAGACAAGATTTTACAAATATTAGTCCACACTGTAAAGCTACATATGAAGAAAATGGCCTTAAGGTAATGGTAGCAGTGCTGTCAGTTTCAAGGTTTCTGTTGTTAAAAGTTTGTTTACAGGTATGGATGATGTACTATTGACAGTTTAATGCTTTATCAGCCTGGCTTTGTAGTGCAGAGAGATGCAGCCTTGGTTGTGACCTAGGAGACCAGGATTTAGTTAGTGGCATTGGCAATGGAGGAGCCAAACAGGGGGGAGAAGTGAAGGGTCATGGCCCACTTGCCTCTTCTGGGGGTGGATGTAATTTGTGTGAACTCAGAGGTACACAGAGCAGTGTAATCTCCCATAAGGAGGCTGGAGAGACCACAGCTTCTGCTGTGGAAACAGGGAAGGTATGATTGGAGGGAATGCCCATTGCAATAGTGAGGGGACATTCTCTGCAGAATGCCCATTGCATATCCCATTCCCAGCATCTCACTGGGTGTGGGGGAGGTTAGAGCTAGGGAGAAAACTAAAAAAAAAAGTTTCAGACTACCCCTGATGATTACCTGGATGATGACTGCTCATAGTTGTTTCCTGCCCAGTGAAAGGAACAAAGGGGCTGGTTGACCAAGAGATAGTTTGATGGCTGGTAGGCAGTCTGGCAAAAATCTGAAAAAAACAATGGTTTATCACACACACAATGACTGAAAAAAAACCTCTGTTTCTTATTGTATTACTGAATAGTAAACACACTGGTAAGACTGCCACCACACTGATTCTGAGTCTGTGTTTCCTTTACAAGTTTCACTTATTATCTGTGTAGTATTGGAATGATCTTTGTTGATGTGGGTTTTGCCAGGTACTCTGATTTCCTCAAAAAATAGACTGGTTATTTGGTTGTACTACATTTTCTATAATACATTTATTTATCCTTGTCTTTGTCAAACCTAAAATGTACCAGTTCACTTATAAGTTTAACACATTAACACATGATAAACGAATATTAAATTGATGTGACTGATTAATTAACCTTTTTTCTCATTGATGTTTTTTCTCTATATCTTATAGACCATATTGATTGAGAAACCCAAAAGATTTGAAGAAATTAAAAAATAAATAAATTGAGGCATTACTACAATGGTGTTAGACCATGTTCAGGGGGAGGATGGCTCCAACAAAACATAAAAACTGACAGGCCAAAACAGATCCATAAAGATAATAGACTGGGTTGTTGAGGATAAGAAAGAAATTATGTATTGCAACTATTAGGCAAGAAACACATAATTTCCAGATAGAAGATATTCAAAAAGATTAAGAGAGAAATTACAGGAAAGAAAAACTGTTGAAAGCTTCAAATGCAAATTTGTGTTCATTAATACAGCAGAGCAATGAAAAACATTATATAGACCAAGAAGCCTTGGGCCATTTAGAAAAAGAAGTGACTAAGGAATTGTGAAAATATAAAGAACAAAACCAAAAGATTTTTGAAAGGTATAAAAAAGAAACATGGACATGGGAAAGAATGAAAGATCTGATATGGTGCAATATTTAAGCAAATGAGAAAGCCAAACTAATCAATACAAACAAAGCAGCTTCAAATATATTTGAAGAGAAATATAGGCAAAGGCACCTAGATATGGAAAATTTTACAATACAAAAAATAAGACTACAAAGAAGGAGTGTAGAATAGAAGATTAGTAAATTTGAAGTTAAATAAAGAGAAGCTGAAGTTATGGAATACATGCAAAGTGGAGGATTTAGTGTAGACAGTCTAACTCAAGTTATGTCACAGCATGTTGGAAAAAATGCGTCCCCAAAGTATGGAGAAAAAAAGTGGAACAGGAGACATCTGAAAATTAAATATAGAAATTGGAAAGAAAAAGAAATTGTGGTGCAGTATTTATGCAAAGGAGAAAGCAAAACTAATCAATACAAAAAAGCAGCACCAAACTTATTTGAAGATGAATGCAGACAAATGCATCCAGATATGGAAAATATTACATCACAAAAAAATAAGAAAACAAAGGGGGGAAAGGAGAAAAGAGTATTAGTAATGGAGAAGTTGAAGAAATCTAAACTGAAGTTATGGATTACCTCCAAAGTCAAGGATTTAGTATAGAAAATTCAGCTTTGGCAGCATTACAGCCGGATGGAACAATAACTCCCCAAATTAAGGAGAAACAAGTAGAACAAGAAGCATTTGATCATTTGCCGCATGAATATACTCTGAAGCCTTCAGCAGGGAACCACTACAGAAGTTCATTTGGAGTTGTACAGCAAGGGAAGGAGCAGGAAACTGTGGCAATTCTGATGCAGCCAATGTTGTGGCGTGATTGGTCAGTGAGTTCCCAAGAGCAATAGATAACAAAGGATGCAGCTGAACAGACTATACCATAAGAAGATATTCTAGAATGTTCTGCAGAATTCTTGCTGGAAATGGAGAACAAAGAATGTGCCGTCAGTTTAGAAGAAATGATCCAAGTGAGGATTTGCTTGATTTAATAGAGATGGATAGATATATTAAGATCGATGAAAGAAATGGATTACAGAAAGTCAATAAGAAGTAAAATGTTAGAAGTCTGATAAAACAAATGAATACAGTAATCAAGACTATTAACAAGAATTCATGTGATATAATGAAGTAAATAGGATATAGTACTGTGCAGCTGAAGTAATAATAACAGATAAAGTTTTATTACAAACATACAGAGCAATAAGGGAAAGGATGGGAAGAAATCAAATGCCATCGTGGAAGTGTCTAACAGTGAAAACTATAAAGCAATTTAGGCAAGAAATGTCACTGTTAGAAGAGTATAGAAGAGGGAACATACCAACACAAATACTTAGAAAGATAGACATGATAAAAGTAGTGTGCAGTATTAGAACAGACTAGGATCTATGTGCACTATTGCAAATAATTAACTAAAGATGTCAGCACAGGCAAAAAAGCTTAGAAGATATGCGAATGAATATAAAGGAAAAGTACAAAATAAGCAATTCATCAACGTACCGAAAGAGTTTTATAGAGAACTGGGAAACTAAGCAAAAGGAATAGAAACACCACCAAAAAAAGAAGAAATAGATGCATGTTGGAGAATATTCTATGAAGATCCTGTGGAACATAACAAAGATGCTGAATGGATAGAAGAAGTGAATGAAACAGAATTTCAAATGTACAGAATATAGAACAGGATAAAATAACAACCAGAGAAACTGAAACAAAATTAAGAAAAGCTCCTAACTGGAAAACTCCAGGCCCAGATGCAGTACCTGACTTCTGGATAAATGTATTAACATCTTTACATGAAGATTTAGCCATGAGTAAGAACTATTTATGTGCGTTCGCCCAAACAGACACTAGCCTAGTTAACAACAGGAAAAACAATACTCCTCAAGAGTGAACCTGCAAGCTATCCTAAAAACTATAGACCAAAAACTTGCCTTCCAATGCTGTATAAACTATATACTGGAATTGCTGCCGACAGATTTTCTAGTCATTTAGAAGAAAAGTGAAGGTCAAGCATGGCAATAGAATAAAAGGCTAACAAAAGAAAGTCATATGGAACAAATGATCACTTTTTGTTAAATAAAACCATAATGGAAAATTGTAAAAAGGGGAAAATCTAAGTATGGCATTAATAGATTAAAAAAAGCATTTGACAGCATCTCACATTCATGGATAAAGGAGTGCTTACAGATGTATAAGATACACCTTACACTGATCAATTACATTACCATGACAATGAAAAAATGGCAGGCCACTTTGCAGCTAAGTCAGGATAAAGGGCAAATTATTATCCCAGGAATAAAAATTAATTTGGGGATATTCCAAGGTAAGTCTTTGTCACTGCTGTTTTTTTGTTTTGCCCTTAACCCACTAAGCTGTCTACTTAACAGATTAGGTCATGGTTACAATTTGGCTTCCAGAAAACAACAAAGTATAAAGACTTCTTATCTTCTTTTTGTGGATGATTTAAAACTGTATAGTTCATCGGTTGAGGAACTGAAAGCACAACTGGAAATGGTCAAAACCTTCTCAGATGGTATAAGAATGTCATTTGGTCTTGATAAATGTGCAAAATAAACATTTAAAGCAGGAAAACTGCAGCACCAAGAAAATATTAGTTTGGGACAGGATTATGATATAAAAGAACTTGAGGAGGAAGTGTATAAATATT
Source organism: Protopterus annectens (assembly GCF_019279795.1). NCBI lineage: Eukaryota > Metazoa > Chordata > Ceratodontiformes > Protopteridae > Protopterus > Protopterus annectens. The sequence continues at coordinate 500,401,702 of NC_056744.1, forward strand.
TGGGAACTGATGAAGGATCAAAAATAAAACATGAACAAATGCTAACAAAGCTCAGTGAGGAATATTTTAGAAGACTAAAATTAATATTGAAAACAAACTTGTCATCTGGCAGCAAAGTCCTATCTATAACCCAATTTGCTCTTCCTGTTCTAACATACATTTTTGGGGTGATTGGCCCCAAAAGATACTGGATCAGTCGTACAGGAGAACAAGAAATATGCTTCACGCTTATCAAATGATATATAAAAATCAGTGTATACTAAGATTATATATTCCTTGTTCTGAAGGAGGTATGGGCCTCCTCAAAATGGATACATGTATTGATCTGCAGTCATGGGAGTACATATATATCTGCTGACCTGACCTGTTCCAAACATACTGAAAGTTTTAAAACATGAAGAAAACAAGTCTAAGATGACTTCCCTGCTTAGTTTAGCAGAAGCATATCAGTGTCAAGCAGGAACTGAAATCAAACCAGAAGTAGATAAAAATCAGTCAGCAATTGAATATGCCAAAAAGCAAAAGAAATAATATAAGGAGAAGGATCAGATGAGAAGGCAATAATTGTGGAAAAGGCATAAATATATTTTCAAGTACAGAAAACTCCTGAATCAACCTCATGTCGATCAGGATCTGACACAGGAATGGTTAAAGAGAGGTGAAATTAAACCAAAAGATGAAGGGTTAATATTGGCGGCCCAGAATGGTGGACTATGTACACGTTGGTTTACAAAGTTCATTGAACATGTGGGAGAAGCAAACAAATGCAGGTTCTATAAAACAGAACTGGAAACAGTTGCACATCTTGTTGTTGGGCATGATACACTAATGGTAGAGGGACTATATACTAAAAGGCATAATAACGTGGCACATTTATCGATTAGCTACCAATATATGTAACTCCATATAAATTGCAGAAAGAGTCAGTTCTGGGGACATTGCGGGTGCTGCAATGATAACTTCTGGCTAAAATCAAAGAATGAAACAGAACTTATTTCATGGACATTAATCCTACTTTGATTTATGAGTGGGGACCATTCCAATCATGGTATTAGGAGCCCAAAAGACTTAAATAAATTAAATGTAGATTGGATTCTTTGTTACTTACTGTGTGATAGCATTGCACCAGTCTTTGTCTATACTGTTTTATCAAACAAGCTTACTTTTAACTGTAGAAGTAAGGTGCTGACAAAATTAGAAAGATTTGTGTACTTTTAATGATTCTGCATTCTTTATAGACTGATATTTTCAAATGTAGACTGTAATATGGTCAAATGGAAATGATAAAGGATTGAGGGGTGACAAACTTGATATCAGTCGACTACAGTGATTTTAAGATAAAAGAGTCCATGAGTTACCAGAAAAGTGACATTCTAGTTTTTCGTTTTCTTAGAGGCAGATAACCTTGACTCTCTTTTTTATTTACATCCTTACATTCAGTTAACAATCACATGGTTTGATTACCCATTTCATTAATTAACTAATATATATTTTATTTCACAGTTTCATTAGAGCATCATTATTGGTTAAGACCTTCAAGCTGCAATATAACATAATTAAACCTTATAACTTTAAATCCACCTACATATTTGACTAATTAATATACAAAGCAGATCAAAGATTCGACTCTTCATATATAGCTCAGGAAAGCATGTTCTAGAATCTAAAATGCTATTGGATTATACACTTGTCCATGGTGGTACAGTGTATATATCTTTCTATAGTTTATCTTTGTTCTAGCTTTCTAATGTTATCCTTCGACAATAAACAAATAAAGACAGCATTATATGGTAAATCCTTGAAGGTACAGTTGGTGAGACATAGGTTTCAGTTATACATCTGATATTACTAGTTATGTAGCTATAGGACACCGATAACAAAATCCCATCAACTTTTGGATACCTCTCCTCAACTAATTTTCTAAAAGAATTCAGCTACCCCCAACCCCCCCCAAAAACACACACACACACACACACACACACACACACACACACACACACACACACACACACACACACACACACACACACACACACACAACTCTACCAAACCCTCTCCTTTGATCCTAACATTTTACTTTTGGGCAATAAAAGAAAAGGAAATGAAACTAAAACAGTTATCAAATAAATTCCCTCTGATGACCCCACCATCTCCAACTATTGCCTTATGTAAGGATCATCTCTAACATATTCTTTTACCCATACATAACTCCTGATAAACTAACAATGCCATGCCCTCAGAATGGAATCAGGTCATCATTAACCCCATACAAAAGCTCCAAATACAATTGGCATCAACAATTTCTGACTTCCATACTTCCCACTCTGGGGAAACTACTTGAAAAATTCCTTTTCTTAGTTGCATGAATGCCTACATGAATACCATGCCATGCCCATAAATCAACATAATTTCTAGTCTGGCAGAAGCACATTAATAACATGATATACAGTCACTGATGACATCCTGCAGAACATGGACCAAAGAAACATAACTGAGGCTGTATTTATAGTTCTTACTAAGGCCTTTGACCTAGTCGATCACACCATACTCACTAACTCCCTAGTCTAGACTGGTATAAGTAGCCAGACCTTAGTTTGGTATAGTGATTTCCTTTCTGACTAATGTTTTGCAGTCCAAAGAGGGCGCTCCATATCAAATCCAGTCAACATGGAAAAAGGCATTCCACAGACTTCCTTTTATCCCTCACTATTGTCTCCTGATTCATAAACAAGACTCCTAACTGACCTCCCACATATTTTCTTCATTCTCTCTCTCTGCTGACAATATGATAGCCTACACATCAACTGCCTCTCACGACTCAGCCAAGTCTCACCTGGAATCTATCATTTAACAGCTCTCTTCCTGGTTAGTAGACGGCTAAGTACTAATTACTTCACTTACATATAAACACAACCCTGCCATACACAAAAGATCTTTGGAACACAACAAAACCTTGTGTCTGTTTCCCCAGATTTTAACATACTTACAACTAAGTGGAACCCATAGAAAATATTACTTAGGCTTCTGTATGGATCAGCAACTTCACTTCCAGCACCATTTGACATCATAAAATCCAAAGATAAGTCCATTTTATTCTGGAAAAAGGAAACCTCACATATTTGCACTCCTAAAGGGTGATCTTCTTTAGGCAAAAACACTGTAGCTCATCTACAGTTTGACTTCTCTTTAACTACATAAGCCAGGGAAAAAAAAACAACTTGTATCTTTATAATATCTGGCCACTAACATGTGCTACTTCATTAGCAGACAGAACACTAATGTCTAGTACTGATACCAGTAAGATGGCTGCCAAAAACCGACAATTAAACTATTCATAAGCTGCTAATTCAAAACTCCTTTCCCTCTGCCACCAGCATACTGAGCTATTGGGCCCTCTGTCCTAATCCTTGAACAAGACTTTATTAGATCAATCAGAACTTCTCATTCCTGGCTCCCAAACTTGTGAATCTCTTCCTGTCCAAAGCAAATAAATTAACTCCTTTCCCCAAGTCAAACCGTATATTAAGAATTTTTTTTACTGGTAACATCCACTTAACACTTCAAACAATCTGATCATTTTGGTGTCCATTCCACCATGTCTTCCTGTTTTTGTTGATATCAACTCACTTCTCTTCTTGCCTGATCATGGCGCCTAGTTGAACTCTTAGCCTCTCCTGCTTCCCTTATACTCATGTATTTCATCCTACCCCATCTTAGCTTCCCTTCCTCTTTCCCAGCATACCTTCCTCTTCTGCTAAACAGTATGTACACTAGTTCCTTCTGATTGCTGGACATTATTATTCCCAGTGTTAAATGACTCCTGACGTCTGCATAATGTAAATGCAAACCCTTACTGCATTTTACCACCTTATTCAATAGAGTAGAGATCATATTGTTAACAACTAACATTGCTAGTTTTACTGAACATTTGTAAATTCTTGGTTGTATAACTAACATGCTTGGTATCTTTTTTTCCCTTAGGCTGAGCCAGTAAATGGTCTTGCAGGACCAGTGCTTTATCCCAGTTAGCAAATTTAAATAAATACATTAATACATACATGCATAAATAAATAACTGAAATGTGTTAATGATGCTGTTTTCCTAATAAAGGGTTCATAAATTTCATCTAAAGCCTTAATATCCTGACCTGAATAAGATTGTGCGCAGTAGTCAACATGCCATATTATCATGGTATTGCAGTGTTCTTGGATCTGGTCCTTACTAATGAGGGCAAACTCCAAGAGATGCAATTTCTTAACGTTTAAAGTGATGAGAAACTCAAGTTGTTTTTTTTTTTTTAAGTATACTCTCTAAAGTCTTTAAAAACTCTCAGATCTGCTCTGAGTTAGTGCAGAATGGCACAAAATACACTGAACCGAGTGATATAGCCAACATTCTGGCAGGCAGGTTTAGTGCAAACATCACTCCCTCCCTCTCACCCCCTAAAGGGTCCATAACCATACCAGAAGAATGTAGTGCCCCGGCAATCACTGACACAAAGGTTAAAACAGCCCTATCCAAAGCCAAAAATATAGTTTCAATGGGACCAGACGGTGTCCCAGGCTGTGTCTTACATGAGCTCCAAAATGAGATAACCCCTCACCTAAACACATTATTCAAACTCAGCTTCTATACAGGCTATGTATCCATAGACTAGAGCACAGCAACAGTTATCCCGCTCCACAAAGGTGGAGCCACAATGGAACCCGGGAACTATTGCCCTGTAAGCCTGACTATCCTGGTCTGCAAGGCTACGGAGTGCATCATCATGAAATTCATTAACAGAGACATTGGGAACCTTCAAACATTGGACCCTACCCAGTTTGGCTTTGTTAAGGGCAGATCATGCCTCCTAAACCTGGTGGACTTCTTTGCGACAGTTACCAAGGCTTTAGATGAGGGAAAGGAGGTCCACACAGCCTACCTAGACCTCGTAAAGTCTTTCAAAACTATTCCCCATTCTGGTATTATAGACAAGCTCACCAGCCTAAACATAAACCCCTACGTCATGAGATGGGTTGCCAATTGGCTCATGTAAAGAACCCACACGGTGAGAGTTGCAGGTTCTAGGTCCGACTCTAAACCAGTTACAAGTGACATCACCCAGGGCTCAGTCCTGGGGACCCCTCCTGTTTGGTATATACTTCTCAGAGATACAGGCAAGCACAGGAGGACTATGGCTGACCAAGTTCACAGACAACTTCAAACTGGGAGCCATAATTGACTCTCCAGCTGATACAGACATCCTCCAGAAGGGTCTCACTGAGACGGATACCTGGTGTCAAAATCATGGCCTCAAGCTAAATGCCAAAAAGTGCATAGTCATCCCCTTTGGAAAAAACAAGTACCCGTGAACTACCACATATGTGATAGTCCCCTAAATACAGAAAATGTAATAAGGGATCTGGGGACCCAAGTAGATAGTAATCTCTCCTTTGATAATCATATTGCCAAGGTGGTTAGAAAATCCTTCTATGTGGCCCACCTAATCACAAAAGGGTTCACATCTAGAACAAAAGAGGTTATTGTGCCCCTCTACTCATCACTCATCAGACCCATCATAGAGTACAACGCTCCATTTGGGATGTACCTTACAAGACACCTGCAACAGCTGGAAAGACCACAGAAGTACCTCATCAAGACGATTACTGGCCTCAAACATATGCCCTATGCAGCCTGACTGAAGAAAGTCCAGCTGTACTCAGTTGCATACCGCTTACTCAGAGGTGATCTCTGCCAGACCAACAAGGCCATGCCCAACCCAGAATTGATGGACATGCTCCACCTAAAAAAAAAAACAAATCCCCAAAAGCCACACACTCTAGGGATCTAAACCTCACCACAACGATAAATAGGACGTGCTGGAGGGATAGATTCCTGTCCCAGAGAAACCCCATGCTTTGGAACAGGATTCCAATCTATTTTAGGTAGAGCCCCTCACTAACACTCTTCAAGAGAAACCTTGACGAGTGCATGGGAAACAGAAAATTTACCCCGGGGATCACTGCAGTCGCTCTGCTGGACAGAGGCACAGGAAACTAATGACTCTGCTGGACCGAGGCACAGAGCACTAATCTAAGGAGGCGGCGAAAGCCAACACATTCTTTATAGATGCCCTCTGGCAGATAGCCTAGTACTTACCTATGAACCTATGAACCTATGTACTCTAATCAAATAAAAGATTGATTCAGATACACCAAAATCATTTATTTAAATATTTATTTATAGCATTCACTGACTAGGAATGTCCTTCTGTGTGGAAAATCCCTTTTAAGCAGAGGCCCTGGGAGAAAAGCTCCACAACATACCAAGTGAAAATAACATTGACACACAGTGTGGTAAATCATTAGATGATACAATAATCAGAAAAAAAACAATTATTGTTTGAGCATACAATAATAAAAAAAAATCTGACAAGATGCATATAAATAGTCACATTACAAACATAGTATAATCATGATATAGCCAATAAGTGTAGATTAGTATGAATGTTTAGACAAAGTTTAGACCCGTAATAGAATAGCAGTAAAGTGAACTTTTATAACAATGTAAAGTTGAGGTGAGTGTGAAACAATGAATGTGGTTAAGTAGATATAACAATACAGGACAAGATATAAGACTGTAACATTTTAGAGCAGAACGGGACAGAGTGGATAAGGATAGCTTATGGCGATTAGCCAGGTGTGCTGCTTGAGCAAAGCCATGAGGCCTTTCGGTGTTCTTTCAATAGTAGCTTGAACAACTTCAGGTTGTTAGTTTGTCTGAGTGAGAAAGGAATGGAATTCCAGACTTTACACACATGGAAGGAATGCAGTGAGTCACCTGCAGTATTGTTTGGTGTCATTGGTTGCAGTAAGAATTTGTCAGTAGAACAAAGAGTCCTAATTGGGAAGGAAGGTTGGATAACATTTGTTATCATTAGTGTTAGACATTTTTCATGTTTGAAAATTAGACTAAGTTTCTAAGTGTGTAGATGGTGAGACAATTATCTGAGTTAGTAATATGCAGTGATGGGAACTATAAGCCATATCAGCATGGCATTTAGCTAGTTTGTTATAGCATTTTTTTAGAATTTATTTGGTAGCTTGCAGGTTAACAAAGAAGCAGCATATAGGAGGGTGGATAACAGTAGAGCAAGGTAAATACAAGGGTTTACCTAGTCTGGTCAGTCATTAAGGATTAGCTCAATATGTGTGTCAATGTTTAGTATATTTTGTTAATAGTTTGCTTGATGTGGTGGTAAAATTTCATGGCATCATCTATAATGACACATAGGAGATTGGTTGGAGTTACAAGTTCAGCTTTGGTATGATCAGAAGTAATTGTGAAGAGAAGTTTGTCATTAGAGTATTGTTTATGTGTGAACAGAATATGTTAGGCCTTCTCAGGGTTTAATAGTAATTGAGAGTTATGGAGTCATATTTCAATGGAATTGAAGGGTTCCTTTGTTTGTTTGAAGTTATTGTAGGTTTTTGGCAGAGCAGATGAATGTGGAATTATGAATACACTGAGTAATGGTTGCATGTTTGCATGTGGTATGTAGGTTATTTATGAAGACATTGAATAGCAAAGGCCAAAGGGTAGATCCTACAGACATCACTAAGAGAAATGGACATATGTCAGTTTCACATTTTACAGCTTGAAGTCTATCTCTGAGGCAGCTGTTGAACCAGATGAGAAATGAGTTTTGAATTCCTAGGAGGAGAGTTTGTAGAATAGTGTTTGGGGAGACATGGTGTCAAAAGCTGTTGACAAATTAAGAAAAAGTGATACTCAGATATGCCCTGATTCCTGTTTGCTGTTGATGGCAGTAGCATATCTGATTACAGATAATGCAGTGCTGTGGCATAACTGGAAATTGTGTCCTGTGGGGCTTAATAAGTTGTTTATGATAAATTTTATGGGATTGGACACATTTTCTAAGACTTTGGATCGGGGGGGGGGGGGGTAATGGCCTGTAATTGGTGATGTCAGTAGTGAAGCCACTCTTGTTAGGGGGAAAGATATAAGATTTTCCACCACATTTTAAGGACTTAGCCTTTTGTGATTATTAGAATGAAGCTTAAGTAATCTAAGGTATCGGTTGTTTTATGTGCTCTTCTGGAAGATTGTCTGATGCAAGTTTAGCTGACTTTAAAGTGAGAAGCTGTTTCCTGATAGTGATGAGTGGATGAGTCCAAAATCAAATGTGTTGGGAATATTTGTTGTATCTTTTATACATGTATATGTATATATATGGGTCTACTTTCATAGACCGAACGTACGAATCACCGACACACATTTTCCCCACCCCAAACAACCGACAACACACCACACCGACAACTCAACATACCGAACACCAAAACACCGACACAAAAAACGCCAAATACACATTGCACACAACAACATATCCACTAACCTTAACCTAAACCCTAACCCTAACGTCCGACACTACCGCACACTTACCCAACCCGCACCTAACCCTAACTCACTTAACACACCCTAAATCTCAACACCGTCACTATCGCACACTCACCCTACCTGCACCCTAACCCTAACTCACTTAACACACCCCTAAACCCCAACACCGTCACTATCGCACTCACCCTACCTGCACCTTAACCCTAACTCACTTAACACATCCTAAAACATTCAGCCCATCACTATCGCACACTCACTCCACCGCATTCTAACCCTAACACACTTAACACTACCCTACACAGCTCTACGTCACTTCCACACACTTACCTCACGGAACCCTTAGTCCGACACCACCGCACACTCACATTTTCCACACACTATCCTAAAATCCCTCAGTATCGTACACTTACCTGTCCGCTCCCCAATACTACATCTGTCACTTTACACTTACTGTATCGCTCACGCTGCCGTTGTCGGTCTCTCAGCCGTCGGGATATACCTACCTGTTCTCGGTCTTCCGGGTGTCGGTAAAGTGGCGTCTATGAAAGTAGACCCATAGATATATATATATATATATATATATATATATATATATATTGTATATGTTGTATGGAGTGGTAGGGAGTTACAGGTGGTACAGTTGTTTAAGAGGAACTTAATTTATTAATAAAAAGTACATTGAATTCGTGCAGTTAGTAGAAGGAGTTGGTTGAACAGTGTGGTCATGATGCATAAATTTGTTGATGAAGGACCAGAAATGTTTGTGATTGTTTTGCTTATTGTAGCTGAAGTTTGTATAGTATGTTTTCATTAAGTGTGGTCATGTGATTTGCTCTGTTTTGGAGCTGTTCATAATTTTGAGGTGTGACTGAATTTTAGCTTGTTTCCATGTATTCCAAGCTCTGTCTCTTTCTTTCATTAACATTTTTTCTAATTAACCAGACTGCAAAGTTTACTTTAACTCTTTTATTTCTTAGTGAGACATTCATTTAGGCTGAAAAGAGAAATATTTCATTAAAATATGTGACAGCGTCATCTAAAGGGAGAGTACAAAAGCAGTTACCTCAGCAAGGAAAGTGTCTTTATGGAAAGATGTAAGTTTACATACTAGATTAGAGTGGTGGTGTTTCACGGGGGAGTTTAACTGCCCAATTCTTAAAGTAGGTAGATGGTCGCTTAAGTAGTCATTAATATTTTTGGGAAATTAGTGACTATCTAATTGATGGTAGAACTTTTGTTACTGTTTTTGTCTGTATCTAGTAGAAGAGAAGATGAGTTGAAAGAAGCCATATAAGATGATTATTTATTGTTGGAGTCATTAATAATAGTTTGCTAATCTGTACTGAAGTCCGCTAGTATTATAATTTCTTGCTTAATATTTGCTGAAGCCTATAAGAGGATTCCCTCTGTAGTATCTACGTTGTTAGCTGAGGGTATGTAAATAACATTGATGCCTAAGGTCTTACAGTTATTCAGTTTAAGTGAGGATAAAGAATCTCAACAGTTTTAATAGCTGGGGGCATTATAAGTAGAGTGGGATAGTTGGGGGGTATTATTGTAGATTATTACAATGCTGCCTGCTTTTTTGTTTGTTCCAACTATTCTAAGCATGCTATATCATGATGATAGGATCGCTTTGTCCATTCTATGTTGTTTTAGCTGGGATTTTGTTATAATCTTAAGGCATCAATGCATTACCTTTCACAAGAAAACCTTCTCACAAATACTCAACATGGCTTCCATCCCAAACACAGCACTTCTACTGCACTAATATCTTTCATCAACACTGTAGCCCTTGCCTGTGACAACAATAAACTTGTCTCCTGTCTGTTCCTAGACCTCTCCAAAGTATTTGAAACTGTCTCCCATCCTCTCCTACCGGATAAACTCTCCTGCCTGAATTTCTCTCTCTCCACTATCTCCTGGTTCTCTAGCTACATCTCCAATCGACAGCAAGCTGTCAAATGGCAATCTGTTCTATCTCCTCCACTCAATGTGTATATGGGAGTTCCTCAAGGATCCATACTTGGGTCACTCCTCTTTAATATCTTCCCAAATCTATTACACACCTCTGCCTTGCACTCTACACTTGTATGACATGCAGATGACTCTACTGTCATCACTATTGCAGATAATACATCAGACCTTCACTCTGCCACATAGGCATCTTTCAACACCACTGAGGCATGGCTTAGTGACAATAAACTAATTCTCAATCCAAAGAAAACAAAGCTCCTTCTCTTCCTCCCCAAGAACCTCTCCAATCTTAAAACCACATTTACTATATTATCTATGAATAATACTATCATCATACCCAAACCCAGTACTAAACTGCTGGGAGTTACAATTGATGATCAGCTTAAATTTGATCTAAACATTACCAATGCTGTAAAAAAAAACACACCAGAAACTTGGTCTCCTCTACCAGAATCAAAGATATCTAACTAACACAGCCAAAATAACACTCTCCCATGCATTTCATCTTCCCACCCTCTTATATAGCTGTCACTTATTCACTAACCTTAACACCTCCCTCATTACAAAACTCACAACAACCTATAATAAGGTGGCTAGATTCGTAGCTAATCACACATACAAGGCTCACCACTGCTTATCTCTCAAGCAACTGACCTGGATAGAATTCCCCCATCTGCTTCTACTACATCAATTACAGATTATTCACTCAAGCCTCTATCTACCCTCTTTCTGCCCCAGCCTATCTTCCATAATAACTAAATATATTCCAAACAGGACACTACACAACTCTGACCAAGATGTGCTACAGATCTACAAACCTTATACCAACACAGGCCATTTACTATATAATTATAACCCTACTGTGGCTTGGAACCAACTACCCCTGGAACTTAGGTCCCTTAACCATACAAAACACTTCAAGCTAGCCACAAAAAAACACCTGATGAAGAAATGGTCCTGCCACTGTAGCCATCCCCCCCTGAAACTATTTTACCCTAGCTTTACCTACTCCAGTTCTTACATCCTAGTCATTGATCTTCAACTATCTCCATTCCGTGCTATTTCCTCAGCTATAACTTCTGTCTTTCCCTGTACTCCCCAGTCTATCTCATTCCCTGCTCTTAATCTGCAGTCTCTCTGGCTATAACCACTCTGTCCAATCGCAATATTCTTCTCCCTTTTCTTATACAAATTCTGTAATGACCTAGTCTAGCATTAACTAAGCTAATACCAGCTACTTGTTAACAGCATCCAAATGTAATGTTCTAGAATGTAAATTATATATTGCTAATTGTTTTTTTGTAAATATTATTCTATTTTTTAAATAGCCCCGGTGGTGCAGTGGTAGTGTTGTTGCCTCACAGCAAGAGATTCTCCCATTTGATTCTCGTCTTGGGCTGGGAGTGCCTTCTGTGTGGAGTCTGCATGTCCTCCCTGCGGTCGAGTGGGCGTTCGAAAGACATGCGTTGAATGGGCGTGCCTTCGTTGAAGGTTGGGTGTCGGGCTGGCAACTCAGCACCATAAAAAACAACTGCCAATCATTAGCAGACTGGAGTTCTGCTGTGGTGACCCCTAACTGGGAAAAGCTGAAAGACAAACAACAACATTCAATTTTTTAAAGCTCACTGAGGAGCTTTTCTCCCCGGGTCTCCACTGAAAACGAGACAAAAGCTCAGCTGGATTAACCCGGTTAACAAATGTAAAATAAATAAATAAATAATCATGATGACAGGGAGGTAGACAGCAATCCATATATTGACCACTGTAAGTTTGTTTCTGATGCTTCTGAGGTTAATACTATAAAGGTGCAGGTTACTGGTTTTTACTGGCTTTAGAAGCTTGGTGTATAAGTGGTGGTAGTTTGGAAATCCTTTTGTGATGGATGCAGGGGACCTAGGTTTGGATAAACATCTCCATGGAGATTAAGTGAGTGACTGATGCTGAGCAGGGGAATTGCTGCTTATGTTTAATGTTTTGCTTTATTGCAAATCTGCAGAGAATGGTGTTGTGAAAGGTGTAGTTTGATTTAAAAAGGTGGTTAGTAGACAAGCTGATCAGGCTAGGTGTGATATGAAAATGGTAGTGTGATTCTGAGTTAGAGAATCTGGCACTTAAAAGTATGTTTATTAGGAGTTGTTGATGAAAGGATGTTAGGTGTGTGAGCTATACAAGAGAGGTAGCATAAGAAGTTGCCAAGGAAACATTTTGATGGGTGTAGGCCAGGTGTGGGAAGGTATAAAGTGATGAACATTTGTGGTGGATGAATCATTTAGAAACAGCACCTTTGCTAGTGTTGAAGTGTAAGCCTGTTGCTTAACTCCAGTTCTTAATGAGTTCTTCCAAATGTTTTACCCAGGTTTATAGAACATGACCTTATAATAGTAATGGGGGTTTGCATGCCTTTCTTATCCAGTGATCTATGTTGTTTTGGGCTCCTGGTAAATTTATAAATCACAAATTGGTCTACGAAGAGGCTGCAGACGGGTGACAATTTAAAATGGGATCCTCATTATAGCTAGTTTAAAGTATCAAAGAACCTCAGGTGACAAAGTGCTACTGGGATTCACCTATGAAGTCCGTACTGAGGGAAATGTTCAATGATCAACACCTGATGGCAGAATGAGACATGTAGTCCAGTTGGGTTTTTCCCTTAAAATGAATATAGGTTCATCACCAACAAGCCTAATGACTGAAGGGGATGGCTATAATGCCAGTCAAGTGGCAGGCAGGAAGTGGATGGTTTAAAATAGACAAGTTCATGGCAACTTAGGAAGTGGATGGTTTAAGATAGACAAGTCCACTGGCAACTGAACCTATTCTAACATCATTGCTGAGTAATGAGATATGAGAAGTGGGTTAAAAAATGCCATGTAAATATAAATGTATAGTACTGGTTTTCTGTCTCTTCTGCACTGGACCTGATCAACAGGGAGGCTGCAGATGGATGTGGGCATACTTATATCTCCCTGACTGCATGCCTTAGAATTGGCTCATCTACTAAAATAATTGTCCTCAATGTGACTTACAAGCAACAGAAAGGCAAACTGTGTTATTTGAACAAATACCTCTACAAACTATTCAAGTATTTGACATTCTTAGAGAATTTTGTTAGGGTGCATGATGGTGTACCACATAATAACTCTGTAGTGTTACCTCATCTGGTCCTCAGTAGCAGGAGGCTAATTAATTCACCTCCATCCTGAGATGTAAGCCTGGAAACCACTAATTTCCTAAGAGCATTTCCCCAAAATCCTCTACTGACAACACTCTTTGTAAGATTTTTAATTACACACAGTGCGAGTTACAAATATGAAAGCTCTTTAGTAGAAATGGGCTACGTGCTGGTGTTAGTATCAAAGGTCTGTCTGTAGATGCTAATTTTTTTCTTATAAATTTTCAAACCAATTTTAATCTAAAAACTGTATGTGTTAGATGAGATGTACCAGTGTCAGTATTGTCTGCCATAATATTTTGTCTAAGATTTTACAGTATGTTCATCTGTAGGCCATATCACTTATAAAATTAATATAGCTATAAAAATTTTGCCATTAGTCATAAATGTTTTTCCAAACAGATATTTATAGCTCAGAATATTTTCACGTTATCCACTAGCTTTTAATGTAATGTTTTTATTACCACACACTATTTGTACACACCATCTCCAATGTGACAGTATCACACTACATTTTGGCATTATTGATGTAATCATGGAAACTATATTTTTCATACCTTTTCAAACACACTTTTATAACTCCAGCTCTCTACACCCCATTCTGAGCATTTCATTATGAACGCTCATCAGATCATGTCAGCTTTTGGATACCAAGATGTTGACTTATGTTTAGGAATATATAGGCCACTGCACTTCAGGAATAAGACTGCCAAAACTGACCTGTTTACTCATGTCAAGATTACAGGGGAAATCTCCTGCTTAGATGAGTGTACTCCTACAGGATGTACAGGAATTCCGCTTTCCTCATGACTATACTTTCCTACTGTGTCAGCACTCAGGTGGGACATGAAGGAACTAATTGAAGGGATGTGACTAGAATAAACCTTTTTTGTCTGAAGCAAACCCATGTGGCAAGTTATTTTGTACTTCTGTATTCGTAATACCTTGTACATAACAATGACCAATTAGGCCAAGAGTTGGCAATCCATTATGTTGTCATTTCATCAGACCTGAGGCCATATATTCTAGATATCTAAGTCAAGAGAGGCACTGAAATATCAGATGATTGACACTTGTTAGGGTGTTTGATCAAATGGTCCTGGTGATGGAAGGACAGACCCAGGAAAACAACATTTGTAGTGAAGATGCCTAGAAAACAGCAAACCCGTTCATGTATGCTGAATAAATTTATTTATTTAATAATTATTTACCATGAAAGTTTGACTGGGACAGAGCCCATTTTCAGTGGAAGCCCAGGGACAAATGCTCTAGACATATGTCTTTGGAATGTGGGAGGAGAACCTCTTGCTGTGAGGGAACTGTGCTAAGTATTGCACCAGTGTGCAGCTCATAGATCCAGAGGAACTCCTCCAATGGACATGTAGAGGTAGTAGCTGTGGAGTATGACTGCATCCTATTTAAGCAGAAAAGCTGTTATAGTGGCAGCTCTATGGCACTTCGGTGAACACCAGTAATCAGGGAGGGCATCAAGTTAAAGCAGAAAGCTATTTCTGCAAAGCTAGTAGGTTTCCAGTTTGCCAGTGCAACAATGTAACTGATAGGTGGTAAAAGGTCAGGAAGATATCACCTGAAGCAAGTGTCAAAGTAAATACATTGGAGTGACAACAATGTAACTGATAGGTGGTAAAAGGTCAGGAAGATATCACCTGAAGCAAGTGTCAAAGTAAATACATTGGAGTGACAACAATGTAACTGATAGGTGGTAAAAGGTCGGGAAGATATCACCTGAAGCAAGTGTCAAAGTAAATACATTGGAGTGACAACAATGTAACTGATAGGTGGTAAAAGGTCATGAAGATATCACCTGAAGCAAGTGTCAAAGTAAATACATTGGAGTGACAACAATGTAACTGATAGGTGGTAAAAGGTCAGGAAGATATCACCTGAAGCAAGTGTCAAAGTAAATACATTGGAGTGACAACAATGTAACTGATAGGTGGTAAAAGGTCAGGAAGATATCACCTGAAGCAAGTGTCAAAGTAAATACATTGGAGTGACAACAATGTAACTGATAGGTGGTAAAAGGTCAGGAAGATATCACCTGAAGCAAGTGTCAAAGTAAATACATTGGAGTGACAACAATGTAACTAATAGGTGGTAAAAGGTCGGGAAGATATCACCTGAAGCAAGTGTCAAAGTAAATACATTGGAGTGACAACAATGTAACTGATAGGTGGTAAAAGGTCAGGAAGATATCACCTGAAGCAAGTGTCAAAGTAAATACATTGGAGTGACAACAATGTAACTAATAGGTGGTAAAAGGTCAAGAAGATATCACCTGAAGCAAGTGTCAAAGTAAATACATTGGAGTGACAACAATGTAACTAATAGGTGGTAAAAGGTCGGGAAGATATCACCTGAAGCAAGTGTCAAAGTAAATACATTGGAGTGACAACAATGTAACTGATAGGTGGTAAAAGGTCAGGAAGATATCACCTGAAGCAAGTGTCAAAGTAAATACATTGGAGTGACAACAATGTAACTAATAGGTGGTAAAAGGTCGGGAAGATATCACCTGAAGCAAGTGTCAAAGTAAATACATTGGAGTGACAACAATGTAACTAATAGGTGGTAAAAGGTCGGGAAGATATCACCTGAAGCAAGTGTCAAAGTAAATACATTGGAGTGACAACAATGTAACTGATAGGTGGTAAAAGGTCAGGAAGATATCACCTGAAGCAAGTGTCAAAGTAAATACATTGGAGTGACAACAATGTAACTGATAGGTGGTAAAAGGTCAGGAAGATATCACCTGAAGCAAGTGTCAAAGTAAATACATTGGAGTGACAACAATGTAACTGATAGGTGGTAAAGGTCAGGAAGATATCACCTGAAGCAAGTGTCAAAGTAAATACATTGGAGTGACAACAATGTAACTGATAGGTGGTAAAAGGTCAGGAAGATATCACCTGAAGCAAGTGTCAAAGTAAATACATTGGAGTGACAACAATGTAACTGATAGGTGGTAAAAGGTCAGGAAGATATCACCTGAAGCAAGTGTCAAAGTAAATACATTGGAGTGACAACAATGTAACTAATAGGTGGTAAAAGGTCGGGAAGATATCACCTGAAGCAAGTGTCAAAGTAAATACATTGGAGTGACAACAATGTAACTGATAGGTGGTAAAAGGTCAGGAAGATATCACCTGAAGCAAGTGTCAAAGTAAATACATTGGAGTGACAACAATGTAACTAATAGGTGGTAAAAGGTCAAGAAGATATCACCTGAAGCAAGTGTCAAAGTAAATACATTGGAGTGACAACAATGTAACTAATAGGTGGTAAAAGGTCAGGAAGATATCACCTGAAGCAAGTGTCAAAGTAAATACATTGGAGTGACAACAATGTAACTGATAGGTGGTAAAAGGTCAGGAAGATATCACCTGAAGCAAGTGTCAAAGTAAATACATTGGAGTGACAACAATGTAACTAATAGGTGGTAAAAGGTCGGGAAGATATCACCTGAAGCAAGTGTCAAAGTAAATACATTGGAGTGACAACAATGTAACTAATAGGTGGTAAAGGTCGGGAAGATATCACCTGAAGCAAGTGTCAAAGTAAATACATTGGAGTGACAACAATGTAACTGATAGGTGGTAAAAGGTCAGGAAGATATCACCTGAAGCAAGTGTCAAAGTAAATACATTGGAGTGACAACAATGTAACTGATAGGTGGTAAAAGGTCAGGAAGATATCACCTGAAGCAAGTGTCAAAGTAAATACATTGGAGTGACAACAATGTAACTGATAGGTGGTAAAAGGTCAGGAAGATATCACCTGAAGCAAGTGTCAAAGTAAATACATTGGAGTGACAACAATGTAACTGATAGGTGGTAAAAGGTCAGGAAGATATCACCTGAAGCAAGTGTCAAAGTAAATACATTGGAGTGACAACAATGTAACTGATAGGTGGTAAAAAGTCAGGAAGATATCACCTGAAGCAAGTGTCAAATAAATACATTGGAGTGACAACAATGTAACTGATAGGTGGTAAAAGGTCAGGAAGATATCACCTGAAGCAAGTGTCAAATAAATACATTGGAGTGACAACAATGTAACTGATAGGTGGTAAAAGGTCAGGAAGATATCACCTGAAGCAAGTGTCAAAGTAAATACATTGGAGTGACAACAATGTAACTGATAGGTGGTAAAGGTCAGGAAGATATCACCTGAAGCAAGTGTCAAAGTAAATACATTGGAGTGACAACAATGTAACTGATAGGTGGTAAAAGGTCAGGAAGATATCACCTGAAGCAAGTGTCAAAGTAAATACATTGGAGTGACAACAATGTAACTGATAGGTGGTAAAAGGTCAGGAAGATATCACCTGAAGCAAGTGTCAAAGTAAATACATTGGAGTGACAACAATGTAACTGATAGGTGGTAAAAGGTCAGGAAGATATCACCTGAAGCAAGTGTCAAAGTAAATACATTGGAGTGACAACAATGTAACTGATAGGTGGTAAAAGGTCAGGAAGATATCACCTGAAGCAAGTGTCAAAGTAAATACATTGGAGTGACAACAATGTAACTGATAGGTGGTAAAAGGTCAGGAAGATATCACCTGAAGCAAGTGTCAAAGTAAATACATTGGAGTGACAACAATGTAACTGATAGGTGGTAAAAGGTCAGGAAGATATCACCTGAAGCAAGTGTCAAAGTAAATACATTGGAGTGACAACAATGTAACTGATAGGTGGTAAAAGGTCGGGAAGATATCACCTGAAGCAAGTGTCAAAGTAAATACATTGGAGTGACAACAATGTAACTGATAGGTGGTAAAAGGTCAGGAAGATATCACCTGAAGCAAGTGTCAAAGTAAATACATTGGAGTGACAACAATGTAACTGATAGGTGGTAAAAGGTCAGGAAGATATCACCTGAAGCAAGTGTCAAAGTAAATACATTGGAGTGACAACAATGTAACTGATAGGTGGTAAAGGTCAGGAAGATATCACCTGAAGCAAGTGTCAAAGTAAATACATTGGAGTGACAACAATGTAACTGATAGGTGGTAAAAGGTCAGGAAGATATCACCTGAAGCAAGTGTCAAAGTAAATACATTGGAGTGACAACAATGTAACTGATAGGTGGTAAAGGTCAGGAAGATATCACCTGAAGCAAGTGTCAAAGTAAATACATTGGAGTGACAACAATGTAACTGATAGGTGGTAAAAGGTCAGGAAGATATCACCTGAAGCAAGTGTCAAAGTAAATACATTGGAGTGACAACAATGTAACTGATAGGTGGTAAAAGGTCAGGAAGATATCACCTGAAGCAAGTGTCAAAGTAAATACATTGGAGTGACAACAATGTAACTGATAGGTGGTAAAAGGTCAGGAAGATATCACCTGAAGCAAGTGTCAAAGTAAATACATTGGAGTGACAACAATGTAACTGATAGGTGGTAAAAGGTCAGGAAGATATCACCTGAAGCAAGTGTCAAAGTAAATACATTGGAGTGACAACAATGTAACTAATAGGTGGTAAAAGGTTGGGAAGATATCACCTGAAGCAAGTGTCAAAGTAAATACATTGGAGTGAAAGGGGTTTGGTGAGAACATTTGTAGTGACTTTTAAATAGCCTCAAAGAGTTTCAATCAAGCTATCCTTTGAGTCATGCTAGAAACAGGACTTTGCCTAGGCTGTTCTCAGCAGAGTTGGAAGATTGTTGACCTCAGCCTTGGACATTGTTGAGAAGATGAAGAAAAACATTGAGGTACTTCTGTATCTAGTGGACATCTTCTGAGAAGGCAGTGTCATCAGCAACTGGTGGTACTTGATCCATTTCTGTATATGAGGTCATTGTAGTTATTAGCAGAACTGATGTGGCAAGGCTGTGGCAGTGTATGTGACCCAATAGGAAATGCTTAAAGCATTGGATACTATTAAGGCATCATGGTTAATGTGTGTTTCAGTGTGTTACATGATGGCAGGGCTCTGGATTAGAAGACTAGGGTGATGGTTTCCCATTTTTAAAAGAAGGCAATAGCATAGTTCATTCTAATTATAGTAGGAATACTTTTTTAACCTTTCCTGGAAAGTTAATGCCTCAGTGTTGAAAAGAACACATCATCAGACAGTCAAGCCTATGATTAAGGAGAAGTATGGATTCTGTCCGTTACATGGAACTGTTTTTTTTAATACTAATACACAGTGTAACAAATTTACATGCAAGAAAACCATTGCAATTTGAACAAGTTACAAGCAACATACAAACCAACAAAACCAATTATTCCAAACTTAGCACTGAGTAAACTTTGTACATACAATGAATAAGGCAGCTAAATGAATATTGACTGTAAGGTTTGTTAAACTTTACAAAGAGGTGTCTGTTACACTGGTACATGGCAATCTGAAAACTAATGATTTCAGCAGCTGACTTTAGAGAGGTTGTCACATAGTACCTATAGTGTCTTATCAGATATCTGAATATTACCTCTGGTTGTTTTACTGACTGCTTCTGGGTAAGTACTCTCCTCTCTGCTCAAGTTTCTGACTTTAGGAGATACCAATACTTCCTAACAAAGCTAATCTACTTTATCTGCTACAGACGTGCATGGTTACACCTCTGCTACAGACTTGCATGGTTACACCTCTGCTACAGACGTGAATGGTTACACCTCTGTTACACACGTGCAAGGTTACACCTCTGCTATAGACATGCAAGGTTACACCTCTGCTACAGATGTGCATGGTTACACCTCTTCTACAGACATGCATGGCTACACCTTTGCTACAGATGTGCATGGTTACACCTCTGCTACAGACGTGCATAGTTACACCTCTGCTATAGATGTGCATGGTTACACCTCTCCTACAGACATGCAAGGTTACACCTCTCCTACAGACGTGCATGGTTACACTATCCTGAGGCTATATACAGTCTAGTTATTATCACCACTTGAGAAAACCACCATTGAGATTGCTGTGCTAAAGAAGGAAACTATTTAAAATCAAACAAAACTCATGATTCTTGTGGAAAAGTAGCTCCCATCACCTATATGACCACTCCCCCAGCTAGTTTACCATAGTGGTCTAACTGAACAACAAGTGCAAAACTTGTGGAAGTCATCTGCCTGGGAAGATTCCACATGTTTATAACCCTTCTTCTTGCTCCATAGGATCCAATAACCCATGAAGACGAGTCTCAGAATTCTGCTAGTTTTTGTAGGAGGCTATTTGATGAATGACTGCAACTCCTCTCCAGCCTGAGTTAGTCTGCTGGATATGATCCCTGAGGAGAGCCTGGGATGCCAATAGGAGCTTGTGCCTGTGGGAAAAGAAGAGAATCTGACTTGCTGGTTTGGTGTAGTGAGTACTTACAACCACTGCTATGCTTCTAGAATACTCTAGCCCCCTTTACAAAATAATGTTGAGAACTTGAGAAGAAGTGTTTCAGCTGTAAGCATTTCCATCTATCCTTGCCTGGGATAATAAACTTATACTGCATGTGTTCAAAAAAGACAAAGGTGGTGGTACCATCCACCTTTTTCATCAAATGGACTAACCACATTATGCCCTTATTGATCCATTCCTGCCATCACCTTTCCCCACCTTTAACTCCAGGTTCCCAGAAGTAAGTGTCTTAACCCCCTGGACTGAAGAAAGGGCGGAGTTTATATGCATATGTGTGTAGGTGCCTTAAAGGCCATCTGTATTGTACATCAGCACTTTACATGCTTTGGCAGTATGGCTTTATACTAACAGCATATATTTCCTTTTATTTTTGCCTGTAAAGTCACCCACAGTTCAGCAGATGTTTTCACTGCTCTCCAAATAGTTTTATGTTGTGATCCTCATCCGACACCACTCTCCCTTCCAGGAATGACTGAAACATTACAAAACATCATATTTTACTTACTATTCCAAACAAACCACCTCATTAGTTTTCTGATCTTCAGAAGCCAGGGTGAGCCAGGGGAGTCTGGGATATTTATCTATTTGTATTTATTTATTTAGTAATTGATTACCAGGATTGTCTAACTGGGATGTCAAACATACCCCTTTTCAGCAGAGGCCTGGGGAGAAAAGCTCCACATTGAATAGTAGACAAAACAAATTGCATTACAGAATTAGGAAATAGATGCAAAGATAAACAGCCAGATTCAATAAAACCTACATGGTTTATTTCTACCATGTGTGTGTCATGGTATCAAACAGTTTTAGATTCAGTAAGCGGCTCTACACCGTATTTAGAGCTGCACAAACAAGGTAAGCACCATGGCATGCAAATTACAGCATAAGCAGCTGAATTGTATGCTAACAAACCAATCCAAGATAGAGGATCTATTCAACAAGTTATAAAGCAAACACATATACTCAGTGCTGGTTTTCCCTGTGAATTCCAAAACGTATTGGATTATAGCCACGGAAAGACATCTACACAGAAACAATGTTAGGGGCTGCTGTTGCTTTAATTCATGTGTATGTGCAACATGCTGAAGTCTAGGCTGCTGCTGCTAACAGATACAGGCCAAGAAGGACCCCAAGTATCTTATCACAATCTACATGACATGGAAATTGTAGAGTGCTCCTGGGAGGATAGAGACCCACTACAAGAACTCTGCAATCTCTGTTGTCCTCAACAAAGACCCAGGCAAAACCCATCCCAGTGGAGACAAATGCATTATGTGTAGCACTTAGAATTTTAACTACAGGTATATTTCAGAGACCAACAAGGGACATGCTGGGGAAATACCTCTCAACTGTCTAGATTTTTGCACAATGTCCAGATTTTTCCCTCAAATATTCAGTCTGTTCCTTATAAAATGTGTTTGTTTGTTTTTTTTTTTTTGGCAAATCACTGGGATGATCTGAGAAATGAAATTACTAAACAATGACATACATTTGAGTTTCAGACTTAATATCCTTTAGAAAATGCATTTTAACACAGACCCTGTTACCCTAGCTACATTTTAAGTTTATAAAAGCAATATTTAAAATCTGTCCCTATTTTTGAGCATTTGTCCCCCATTATAGGTTCATAGGTGTTTACTAGGCTAATGACAACAAGGACCTTTTTAAGTCTAGCCATGCATCCCAAATCTTTGACAAGTTCTAATACCCTTGATAAGTGTAAGCATGGGCCTGGGAGATGAATCATTTACAGGTTACCTGTGTCCATTGGAGACAGAGGTCCCAAACCAGGGATAAATTTCTGTTTTCCCATTCAATTGTCAAAGTTGCACTTGAATTGGGTTAGGGTGAAACTCTGCTTCACATGGAGGGGTGCCTGTTCCATAGATGGGCTAGTCTCTAGGATACATACCTATCTCTCCAGCAGGCCCTATTTAAATCACAGGCAAGGTTTAAGTATTTAGAATGGGTAATTTTGGTACTGTTTGTTTTGTGGATATGCAGGAGGTCACCAGAGTGGGGTCTGACAATGCCCTGTATGTCAGGCATAGATCTCCCCTCAAAAGTCTATAGGAGACAGAATACAGGGAAAGGGCCTTGAGTCAGTCTGCATAGGACATTTTACTTATGCCCTGTATTCTTAGTAAGGAACCTCTGTGGACATTCCAATTGTTGGATATGCCTGGTTAGGTACATAACAAAGGAGCATTGTACTCAATGATAGGTCTGATGAATGCCAAATACAGTGGAACAATTACTTCCTTGGACTTAGATGCCATACCTTTGTTTACATGTTGTGCAACATAGAATGATTTCCTTACCACTGTAGACACATAATGGTCAAAGGCTAGATTACTATCTATGTGTGTCCCTAAGTCCATGACTACTGGGTCATCTCTAAGAGGTGTGTTGTCAATATGATAGTTACCAGGGATGGATGACTTCTCAAAGGATACCATTATGCATGTTTTGGCATTTAGTTTCAGCACATGACTCTGACACCAGTTCTTTGCCTGTGTCAACTCCTTCTGGGGAACATTTGCAAATTTAGTAAGCCAGAGACCACTGACAATGGCCTTGACTTCTGAGAAGTAAATTCCAAAATGGAGCAGTCCAAGGACTGATCCCTGAGGGATTCCACTTGTGACTGGCCTCTTTGTAGAGGTGGACTCCCCAATTCTAACTTACTGTGTCCTGTCTGTGAGCCAGTTGGCTATCCACATCAAGGTAGGCAGTGTAAACAATTTTGCCCTCATCCATTGCTTGGTGACTTTCCCAAAGATGTCCACCAGGTTGAGTAGGCATGATCTGCCCTTGACAAAACCAAGCTGGGTTGAGTCCAGTGTCTGGAGGTTTACTATATCTCTGTTGATCATCTCCATGATAATTCTTTCCATGGCTTTACATATAAGACTAGTGAGACTTATGGATCTGCAGTTTCCAGGCTCTGTAGATGGCCCGCCTTTGTGCAGAGGGATGACTGTTACCTTTCTCTGTTCATGAGGCATGAAGCCTGTTTGGAGGTTACAGTTAAATAGTAATTCCAGAGGTCCTGATAGGTCATGTGCCACAACGGACCCCAGAAACTATCACCCCATAAGCCTGACTAGTCTGGTCTGTAAAGCTATGGAGCGTATTATCATGGAACTCATAAACAAAGACATTGGGAGCCTACAGACACTGGACCCTACCCAATTCGGCTTTGTTAAGGGAAGATCTTGCCTCTTAAACCTAGTTGATTTCTTTGAAACAGTTACCAAAGCCATAGATGAGGGCAAGGTAGTCCACACAGCCTACCTGGACCTCGCAAAAGCCTTTGACGCAATACCCCACTCGGGCAACATAAATAAGCTTACCAGCTTAAATATCAACCCCTATATCACAAGATGGGTTGCAAACTGGCTCAGAGATAGAACCCACATGGTCAGAATTGCAGGTGCCATGTCCGAATCCAAACCAGTTACAAGTGGCATCCCACAGGGCTCAGTTCTGGGACCTCTCTTGTTCGGTATATACTTCTCTGAGGTTCAAGCTAACACGGGGGGATTATGGCTGACAAAGTTCGCAGATGACTGCAAACTGGGGGCCATAATCGAATCTTCAGCTGACACAAGCATCCTCCAAAAGGGTCTCACAGAGACGGATGCTTGGTGCCAGAGCCACGGCCTCAAGCTAAATGCTAAAAAGTGCATAGTCATCCCCTTTGGGAAAAACAAGGTGCCCACAAATTACCACATAGGTGGTAATCCATTAAGTACGGAAGAAGTAATTAGGGATTTGGGGACCAACGTAGATAGTTATCTCTCCTTTGATAATCACGTTGCCAAAGTGGTTAGAAAGACCTTCTATATAGCCCACCTTATCATGAAAGGGTTTGCATCTAGATCAAGAGAGGTCATTGTGCCCCTCTACTCATCACTCATCAGGCCCATAATTGAATACAATGCCCCTTTTGGGATGTACCTTACCCGACACCTGCAGCAACAGGAGAGACCCCAAAAATACCTCACCAAGAGGATCATGGGCTACAAACAGATGCCCTATGCAGCTCGACTAAAGAAACTCCAGCTCTACTCAGTTGCTTACCACCTACTGAGAGGCGATCTATGCCTGACGTACAAAGCCATGTCAAACCCAGAATTAATGGACATGCTCCACCTCAAAAAATCCAAGTCTCTTAGAGCTACACGCTCCAGGGACCTAAACCTCAGCACAAAAATAAATAGGACATGCTGGAGGGACAGATTCATTTCCCAGTGGCTCCCCTCACTCTGGAATAGAACCCCAATTCATGTTAGACATAGCCCCTCGCTGACCCTCTTCAAGCGAAATTTGGACGCGTGGATGGGAAATCGCAAATTCACCCCTGGGATCTCTCCTGTGTCCCTGCTAGACAGAGGCACAGTAAACTAATCTTAAAAGGGTACCTTCTGTGACCTACTTTACAGAGGCACAGTAGGCTAATCTAATAGGGAGGCGGACACCAAATACTCTCTGGCTAGGCTTATAAATGCCCTAGGGCAGATAGCCTAGTATCTACCTATGAACCTATGAACCTATGTTTCATGCTATTTAGAAGTCATCCTGGGATATTGTCTGTGCCTATTGATGCAGTGTTATTGGTCTTCGAGACAGTATTAGGGACCTGTTCCCTAGTGATAGTAGGGGGAGTTATATTTGCTAATATTTCCTGAGGGAAGGCTGAGGTGGAGAGAGGTGTAAAGTTGGAGATGAATTTATCAGCCAGGAGGTTTGCTATATCTTCTGTCTCAGTATAGGTTTCTATTTACAATGAGCTCTGTGCACAATTGTGTATTGTCTTTGAGGTTGGGGACATAGCTAAAGAATGCTTTGTGGTTGTTCTTGGCCTGGGAGGCCAAACTTACCTCAAATGTGGCTTTGTTAGACTTTCTTTGTCCTCTGAGTTGTTTGTTTAGTTTGATGAGAGTGCTTTTATCCTGCTGGGTGCTGAACCTCCTAATTTTTACCATGATTTTCTTCATCTTGTTATACAGCCTATTGATTTTGTGATTCCACCAGGGTGGCTTGTTTTTTGACTTAGTTCTGTACTTCTTCTGGGTGGGTACAGCTGCCTCTCTGTAGCTATTAACATGCTTGTACAGGGTTTCCATGAACAGTTCTGCATAGGCAGCAGTGTTCCCAGGGTTTATGGGGGTTTAAAATTTAGCCAGTTTCTCACTTAATTGAAGGAGGTTAGACTTTGAATAGTTTCTGAATATTCCAGGTTTAACTGGGGGTCGAGATTTTATTTTTATTTCAAAGGAGGACTTTTTGTGGTCTGACCTTACCAGGGAAGACATTACAGTAGGGGGTGTGCAGCAGTCTCCCATATTACTGAGGAACAGATTCAGTATGGTTGCACCCCTGGTTGGTGTATTGACTATCTGGTCCAAGGAGTTTTTGTTTACAAAATCCAGGAATCTCTGTGCATGTATGTTTGGTGTTGTATAGGCCACCCATTTAATACTGGAGTAATTAAAGTCACCCATGAATATTGTATTGGGTTGTATGATTAGTGTTTCTAATAAGTTTAAATACATGGTATGGGTTTCCTGGGTCATAGAGGGGGACCTATATCTTGCAAAGAAGTGGTATTGGATTTTACCTACGGTGATTTGAACATGGAGCAGCTCAAGTGCATTGTCCTGTTTGACCAGCCTTGAAGTATATTTATAAATAGAGACACCTCCACCTTTAGTCCCTGCCTATGAAGTAGCTGTCCTAAATGTGTGGAAGGCATTAAAACCTTGCACTGTTGGTGTTTTCTCCACGGCTTTAAACCATGTCTCAGTGACCACACAGACATCAACATTCTGTAGGGTAAAGATAGCTTATTGGGTCAGCCTTTGTCCAGATTTCTTGGGCTAAGAGGTTGAGAGGTATGGTTAGGGGTATCACAGGCATCAGCATCCAGGATCCTCTATCAGTTCCTGAATGCTATGTTCCACCCTACTAGTAATTACATACATTTTCCCCATACCTCTGAGGATAGGGCCAGAAATATGCAGGAGTTCTACTTTGCTGCACACTACCCTGAAGTACTGGATGCCATAGATTGAACACATGTAGAAATTAAGGCACTACCTGGGAAACAGGGAAAGTGGTACATAAGTAGAAAGAGCTTCCACTCTATTAGCTGCCAAGTTGTATGTAATGCTAAGGAAATCATCTTGAACATGTTTGCTGTTTTCATACTGAGACTTGTATTTTCTCTTTGCAGGTGTTTTTTCTATGCTTTTAAAGTGAGGTGTCTGTGTTCTGCTCAGGTGGCATAATCTTGATAGAGGCCTGTTGTCTAGGCTGATAGTTTTGCTTGAGTTTCCTGTGTTTCTGGCAGCCATTTTCTGCTGATTGTCTTCATTATTATTGAGAGTAACAAGGCCTCCTGACCTTCTGTAGTACGAGTGATTGGGTAATAGCAGGGGCTGAGTAGTAATTTGATCTTCTAACTCTTCCATTCTTACTGGCATATAAACCCTGTATCTTGAAAAGGTTGTGCTTGTATTGCTCAGGATGTGGATTGTATTTCATTACTGAAACTAAGTGGAAATTCCTTAAGATTCCAAGAGCAGGATAAGTAATTTTTTACACTTATTTCACTGAACTGCACTTCTGAAATGCTTATAATTGTGCTATACAATTGATCTACTACATTTTGCAATGTTATAAAGCTTTTTTTATTGTTTCACTGCATTTATGTACTGTTTTATACTGTTTTAACTGTATTATTCATTGCTAGACACGGTTTCATTACGCTAATTGCATGCTTACTGAATTACTTAACTGTAAACTGCTTTTTCATGCTGAGAGTTGTATTTTCTGTTTGTGAGTACTCTATCCAAGCTTTTCTGTGCATTTTTGATTGTTTAAGTTTCTGTGTTCTACAGCTAGGAACTGTAATAGTGTGCATTACTATAATTGTCTGTTTACAGTTAAAAGCATTCTCTAGAGTCTGCTTGCTCCTTGACTTGTTTAAAACTTCCATTTAGTGGGTACAGCTAGGGACTGTAATAGTGTGCATTACTATAATTGCATTTTTATTTAATTACTAAATTGCAAACTTCTTTTTCATACTGAGACTTGTATTTTCTCTTTGTGGGTGTTCTTTCTATGTTTTTAAGGTAAGGCTTCTGTGTTCTGCTCAGGTGGCATAATCTTGATAGAGGTCTGTTGTCTAGGCTGGTAGTTTTGTTTGAGTTTCGTGTGTTGCTGGCAGCCATTTTCTGCTGATTGTCTTCATTATTATTGAAAGTAACAAGGCCTCCTGACCTTCTGTAGTACGAGTGTTTCAGTAATAGCAGGGGCTGAGGAGTAATTTGATCTTCTAACTCTTCCATTCTTACTGGTGTATGAGCCCTGTGTCTTGAAAATGTTGTGCTTGTATTGCTCAGGTTGTGGATGGTATTTCATTACTGAAACTAAGTGGAAATTCTTTAAGATTACAAAAGCAGGATAAATTATTTGTTACACTTATTTCAATGAACTGCACTTCTAAAATGATTATAATTGTGCTACTCACTTGATCTACTACATTTTCCACTGTTCTAAAGCTTTTTTATTGTTTCGCTGCATTTATGTACTGGTTTATACTGTTTTAACTGTATTTTTCATTGCTAGATACTGTTTCATTACTCTGCATGTTTACTGAATTACTTAACTGTAAACTGCTTTTTCATACTGAGAGTTGCATTTTCTGTTTGTGAGTGCTCTATCTGAGCTTTTCTGTGCATTTTTCATTTTTTGAGGTTTCTGTGTTCTACAACTAGGAACTGTAATAGTATGCATTACTATAACTGTCTGTTTACAGTTAAAAGCATTCTCTAGAGTCTGCTTGCTCCTTGATCTGCTTAAAACTTTCATTTAGTGGCTACAGCTAGGGACTGTAATAGTGTGCATTACTATAATTGCATTTTTATTTAATTACTAAATTGCAAACTTCTTTTTCATACTGAGACTTGTATTTTCTCTTTGTGGGTGTTCTTTCTATGTTTTTAAGGTAAGGCTTCTGTGTTCTGCTCAGGTGGCATAATCTTGATAGAGGCCATTTGTCTAGGCTGGTAGTTTTGTTTGAGTTTCCTGTGTTTCTGGCAGCCATTTTCTGCTGATTGTCTTCATTATTATTGAGAGTAACAAGGCCTCCTGACCTTCTGTAGTACGAGTGATTGGGTAATAGCAGGGGCTGAGTAGTAATTTGATCTTCTAACTCTTCCATTCGTACTGGTATATAAACCCTGTGTCTTGAAAAGGTTGTGCTTGTATTGCTCAGGATGTGGATTGTATTTCATTACTGAAACTAAGTGGAAATTCCTTAAGATTCCAAGAGCAGGATAAGTTATTTCTTACACTTATTTCACTGAACTGCACTTCTGAAACGCTTATAATTGTGCTATACAGTTGATCTACTACATTTTGCACTGTTATAAAGCTTTTTTATTGTTTCGCTGCATTTATGTACTGGTTTATACTGTTTTAACTGTATTTTTCATTGCTAGATACTGTTTCATTACTCTGCATGTTTACTGAATTACTTAACTGTAAACTGCTTTTTCATACTGAGAGTTGCATTTTCTGTTTGTGAGTGCTCTATCTGAGCTTTTCTGTGCATTTTTCATTTTTTGAGGTTTCTGTGTTCTACAACTAGGAACTGTAATAGTGTGCATTACTATAACTGTCTGTTTACAGTTAAAAGCATTCTCTAGAGTCTGCTTGCTCCTTGATCTGCTTAAAACTTTCATTTAGTGGCTACAGCTAGGAACTGTAATTTTTACCACCCACCCTCCCTAGTGGTGTTCTTATACTTGGTGGCTTTGCAGTTGCCCACCCATACTGTATATTTGATCTTTGACACTCCTCCCAGTCTAGTGTCATTAGTTCATACGATATAATAGAGAACATTTGTGAAGGCCAACCCACTCAGAATCTTAATGTTGAATTAACTTCTGTTCCAGCTTTTTCCATTTCCACTTTTACTGAAAAAAAAAATCTAAGCTTGCTTCCCCCCTTTCCTGTGGCAGGTCTTGTCCAAATATGGATTTGCTGTGTCCAGGACTGTTTGTGAGCTCCTGAGCCCCCCCCCCACTTAACTAGGGTTAAACTATTCCTGGTGCCATAATGTCTGCTCTTCAAATTTTCCCTTGCAACTAGCCAGCTTTTTAGTTTTAGCACTCAAATCTGTTTCTTTGAGCTCAGCACTTGTTCAGAACTCATTGTAAGCACTAAATAAGTTACAAATTACTACAGCACTCAACTTTCCTCACTTGTCTAGATGAAAAAAAGGTTTTAGTGCTTACTAAATAAGCACCTATTCAGGCATGTCTAAAGGTCAGCTCCCGGTGTATTCTCCTGTCTACCTGATGAATCTGGGCATTTTGGGACAATGAAGTAATTGCCTCATGTACACAGACAACCCTCTCCTCCTACCACCCAACACTATGACCTGTGAGAGATGCACTTATATAGCCAAACTGGAAGCAAAGCTCTCTTCACCGAAGACTGGACTAGACAGTCAAGAGGAGAAGGTATACACTTGCACCGCACCACACTCATCACATAGTCCCACAAAACCTACACCACCAAAACACACACACAGAAGCACAAAACACACACCTATATTCGTGGAGGCTCTCAGTAAAAATCTGCCCAAACAACCATGACATCCAAAGCAGAAATGCAAGCAAACTCCACCCCCCCAACACAACCCAAATGACACATAGCCTACATACTCAGTGTGCAACTCAACTACAGCCCATAAGGCATAATGTACCCAACACTCTAGTCATAGGTTACTCTATAGTCAGACACACTGATGTTCCACTCACCAGGCTAAACCAGGAAAACGTTACTGTCAGATGCCTGTAAGGTGCCAAGATCCGCCACATAACGCACGCACTCAGGTCACTCTAAAACAAGTGCAAATATGACTCTGTCATTGTCCATGTTGGTGTGAATGACCTGAGATGTACCTCCCTGGACTACATGAAAAGAGACATGGAGGAGCTCTCCGATCTTGTAGCCCAGGCAGGTATGACCTTAGCCCTGAGTAGCATCCTGCCATCACCCAGAATGATACCACAGTACAAGGACAAAATGACTGACTTTAACAATTGGCTAAGCTTATGGTGTCATTCTAAGGGAATCCAGTATCTGTCTGCCTGGGATGACATGATCGACAGACCATGCTGCTTAGCCAGAGATGGCCTGCACCTGTCGCCCTTGGGATTCCGGATACTGGCAAAGGCTCTTGCCACCCTTATAGTGCCTTTTTTAGGCAAGGTTCAAATGACAAATTCACCACTGTAACAGGTACAAGCAAGCAAAATCTGAGGGTAATGCTACTCAATGCTAGAAGTCTAAACCTCAAAATGCACTCACTCGAGGCACTCCTTAAAATGGAGAACATTGACATCTGTGCAGTGACAGAGACCTGGTTCAAAGCTCCAGAGAACACCCCTGCATTACCAGGCTATAATTCATACCACACCTTTCGGCCACCAAACCCAGACCGAACACTAAAGGTGGAGGCATGTCCATATTCATTAAGGATATCCACGCCTCCAAGCTAGTTGCTCAGCAGAATGCATCCAAGATTATCCAAGTTCAACTAACTCTGGGCAAAACCGCAATCCAGATTGTAGCTTGCTACAGACCCCCCCATCATGCCCCAGGATTCTCACTCCTCTTTTCTTCATACACTGGAAAATATTAAGGTACAACCCAACACCCTAATAATGGGTGATTTCAACTACCCTACCATTAAGTGGAAAAACTACTCATGTACCAACTCTTTTGCTCAACGTTTTCTGGAAATCATCAATTCCAGCACCTTGGATCAACTTATCCACACCCCCACCAGGGGCAGCAATATCCTAGACATGGTCATCTCCAACATGGGTGACCGGTGTTCCACACCAGAGGTCATCTCCTCATTGATCAGATCCGACCATAAGCTAATCATCCTAGACATCCACAACCCGCTCCCACCCCCCCCATTAGGAAAACAACTGCAAAATATTTCTCCAGTGCCAACTTCATGCTTCTTAAGACAGAAGTGGCAAACTTCACGACACCCATGCAGATGGACAATAGAGGTACGATTGCTAAATCCTACTCAAATGCGCTTTATAAGCACTTACACGAGTGCATGGATCATGCTATCCCTAACAGAACCAAGATGCTATCCTCCAAAAAAAGGAAGCCAATCTGGTGGTCTTCTGCCATAAACAAACTCTACAACAGACGAAAGAAGCTGTTGCAAAAAAGAGTAAAGTCCCACGATTGGAGGAACTCCTGGTCAGCCTCAGTAAGAAGCTGAGATCCCTCATAAAATCCTCCAAAGCTAGTTATGAAAACAAAACCGCCACTGATTTTAAAGACAACCACAAAGCATTCTATAGCTATGTCAAGAATGTCAATGGCAACACTCAAGATCTGCTCTGAGTTACAGCACAATGACACTAAATATACAGAACCAACTGATATTACCAACATCCTGGCAGATAGGTTCAGTGCTAACTTTACCCCCCTCTCACCCCCTAAAGGGCCCATCTTTATACCATAAAAATGCAAAGTTCCTGTAATCACGGCTGCACAGGTAAAAACCTCACTCTCCAAAGCCAAGAACACAGCATCCATGGGACCTGACAACATCCCAGGTTGCCTTCTACATGAACTACAGAATGAACTGGCACCCCACCTAAGTACCATGTTCAATCATAGCCTCAACTCAGGCTTTGTGACCATTGAATGGCACACCGCGATGGTTATTCCACTCCACGAAGGGTGGGCCACAACAGACCCTGGAAACTACCACCCCATTAGCCTGACGAGCCTGGTCTGCAAGGCCATGGAATGTATCATCATAGAACTCATAAACAAAGACATTGGAGATCTCCAAACTCTAGATCCCACACAGTTCGGGTTTGTAAAAGGCAGATCATGTCTCCTAAACCTGATATACTTCTTTGAAGTAGTCACCAAAGCAATAGATGAGGGTAAGGCGGTTTACACAGCCTATCTAGATCTCACCAAGGCATTCGACACCATCCCCCACTCTGGAATTATAGATAAACTCACTAAACTAGGTATAAATCCCTATGTCACAAGATGGGTTGCCAACTGGCTTACTGACAGAACCCACACTGTGAAAGTAGCAGACTCTAACTCAGACTTCAGACCAATGACAAGTGGAGTACCACAGGATTCAGTCCTGGGTCCTCTCCTGTTTGGTATCTACTTCTCTGAAGTACAGACTAACACAGATGATCTTTGGCTAACTAAATTCACAGAAGACTGCAAGCTAGGAGCTATAATCAAAACTCCTAACGATGTGGACATCCTACAAAGGAGTCTCACTGAGACAGATGCCTGGTGTCAAAGCCATGGCCTCAATCTCAATGCCAGAAAGTGCATTGTCATCCCCTTTGGTAAAAACTCTGTACCCATGAACTACTACATAGGCGGTAGTCTTACTTAACACCAAAAATGTGATAAGAGACCTTGGGACACAGATGGACAGTAGTCTCTCCTTTGATAATCACATCGCCACAGTGGTCAGGAAATCCTTCTACGTGGCACACCTCATCACAAAAGGTTTCTCATCCAGAAAAAAAGAGGTCATTGTTCCCCTCTACTCATCACTCAGTAGAACTATTATAGAGTACAATGCCCCTTTTGGTATGTACCTCACAAGACATCTACAACAACTGGAAAGGCCACAAAAATACCTCACAAAGAGGATTACTGGCCTCAAACAGATGCCTTACGCAGACCGACTCAAAAAACTCCAGCTTTACTCCGTCGCATATCACCTACTTAGAGGCGATCTCTGCCTAACATACAAAGCTATGTTAAACCCAGAGCTGTTGGACATGATCCACTTAAAGAAATCCCAATCCCTCCGAGATACATGCTCTAGGGACCTAAACCTTGTCACCACAATAAACAGAACATGCTGGAGGGATAGATTACTGTCCCAGAGCCTCCCCATACTCTGGAACAGACTACCTATCTATGTCAAACAGAGCTCCTCATTAGCACTCTTCAAGAAAAATCTTAATAATTGGATGGGTAATAGGAAATTCACTCCTGGGATCACTTCTGTGGTTCTGCTTGACAGTGGCACAGGAGAATAATTTTCTTGGGTGACGAAAGCCAGGGTACCTTTTTGGCTAGGCTTGTATAGGCTCTAGGGCCAATAGCCTAGTACCTACCTATGAACCTATGAACACAGGCAGCTGCAATGACTCACATATCTGGGGGAATATCCCACAAGGTCATTTACAGGGGGGGATGCAGGTTATGCACTGAAATCGTGGCTGATGACACCCATCAGAAATATACACACACCTGCTGAACAATGCCATAATGAGGCACACACTCAAACCAGAAATATCATAGAGCATATGTTTGGGCTGTTGAAGTCATGGTTCCAGTGCCTAGATATATCTGGGGGTGTCCTGCAGTACAATCCATGGACATGTACTGAAATATTCACAGTATGTGCCATGCTATACAACATCATCCTGAGAAAACAGCTTCAGCAGCATCATCAAGGGGAAGGGGCTCACATCCCACCACCAATGACAAGGTCACCACAGCTACATGCAGGTGAGGCATCAGAAGGGGAACTAGCAGCTGCTGAGGTGTAGACAGATTTAGGCGTGCTCAAAACTAAAACTGTTGCAACTGCTCTATTCACAAGGTAAGTTTTGAACCTGGAGTGTGTTGCGTAATAATATGAATGACTGCCATGTCCTTGCATGATGTTACTTGGTAGTGTAAGTAAAGGTGCGTGATTTGTACAGAAATGACCTTAACATGTGACAGCAGACACTTATTTGACTTATATATGTGTTTATTATTAAGTATTAGGCATCAGGAATAGGCCTCAGGCATCAAAGATTCACACAGTCATATATCTCAAAAGTAGTGATGGTCACTGCATGCCCTTAGTTTAGTATCGTATGTTTGTCCTGGAAAATCATTAAAGAGAGAAGTTTGAAAGTAATGATACACATTTCAGTTTCAGACTTCATAACCCTCAAAAGATCATTAACAATAATGATGGAAAAAAAGTTTGATGATATCAACTGTCTACCTTTCTAATACCAATAAAAGTCAAATGTAAAATTACCAATTCAGCATCACAAATGCAGATTTACTAAACACTAAGTCAGCTATGTACCCTGAGCATTAGACACAAATGTTATGTATCCCTGAATCCAAAAGATAGATAACAAGGATATGGCACAATTATAATCACTTGCACAGGGTGCTGTGTGTGTGTGTGGGGGGGGGGTGGCAATAAGCCTAGGCTAACACAAAAGTTGGTGAGTGTGTGTGAGTAAGAAAGAGAAGAAGGCAAACATTCGGATAAAGTAACAAATGGCCTGTGAGACAAAATTAGTTTTAAGCTTCACAGCTGAACCATGTAACTGTTATGCGTATGTCTGTATGGGTCCTCCAGGTGAAATTGGTATGTGAGTGTTTCCATGAATACAGCCAAGCTCTGTGGTAGCTCTACATCTTGATATGTTGGACAGGTGTGAGCTGTGCATGGTAGAAGTGTTCATCATTGTCATACCTGACCAAGAGAACTGGTTCTGCCAGGAGTTGCACTGGCATGTCCATGCCCACAGTCAGAAACACTGCTGCTACCTGAATGTGACTAATGTCTGCTGGATGAGCTCCCCTTATGAGGATGCCCAGGATCATGACCCCATGGTCTGCCACATCTGGGTGTGGACAGCTCAACCACTGGTGGAGCAGTAAAAGTACTTCCACTATGGGAGCATGATCGGGCATGGTCATGTTGGCTAACAGCAGATGATGTGGCTGAACTATGCCCATGAGGATGTTGTCCCCCTCCCAGCAGATGTTCCTTTGCAGACACTGCCTGTTCATATGTGTCATTCTTCTGACCCATTGAATTTGCAACAAGGTGGAGGCAGTAATGCATGTCAGCCTGTGCCACATCTACAACCCTAAGCATTTCTCTGGAGGACCTATGGGAACATGCTTGTGCCTTCATGATGGCCCTAAACATACATTGAGTGGCACAGGAAGAGACACCTTAATCACATGGAGAATAGACAGCAGGTCTCCTCCAAGCACACCTAACAACCCTTCTACATGGCACCTCGTCCACTCGTTGGTTACAGCCAGTGTCAACTGGCACTGAAGATAGAATAAACACATTTCCCTGATCAATTGTCTCACCATCCACCTTTCCAATATCTGAGGGCTTATTGGAATGGGTATGTATATGCCTACTGGCTGTGTCTGATGGAATTTCAGGGGATGGCAATATGTCAAACTCAGTGTCAGATTCAACCTCAGAACCCCCTCCCCCACCCCAACTGTGCTTCTGTTTGTCCACCATCATCATCATCATCAGACCCTGCTGATACTCTGACATCAGGTGGCAGAAGTCCCACACTTCCACTGTCAGGATCACCTGTGGTAATAAGCAACAAACACAGGAAATAATTAATACCTACACTACTATAGTCCAATATATGCTAACAAACTAACAGTGGTGTCACTATTACAGACAGTACAGCAATACACACAACAGTCCTTACATCACCACACACTAAAATATTTCTTTGAACTGCTCATCAGTACTGACATAAAAATGTTTAGCTTACCATGTGCAGATGATGGTATGCTCCCTATGCTGGATGGTCCTGGAAGAAGTTAAGCAAAAGGTAAGGACATCATCACAATTAACAGTAACACAGGAGGTAAAACTGTTTGCCCTTTATATGTCCATTAACTATACTTCAACAAGAACTTGGATGACAAGCCCAACTTAAGTACCACGTGTAATCAATAAAAATGTGTTGTTAACTGAAGCAATCAATCCCCCCAATGAATTTCTTGTTAAACAGAAATGACTTATGGATGTAAATGTTTTACTATACAACAGTATTTAACAACTGAGATACAAATCCTACTTGGAAGATCCTCCTGGGACATACTTGGTGTCCCTGAAACAGTTGTACCAATGTCAAGGATATACTGTTCAGCACTTTCCTGGGAGCTGTCTGGATCCCTGAGAGTGGACATGAACTCTTTATTTGCTGTTAGTGGTGGCTCTGTAACACCCCCAGTACCCACCTGATCACAGGCCACTACAGCTGCTCTCCTCCATGCAGATGAGATCATGTCAGTGGCTCTATGGTGCACCTGATCATATGTCCTGCTGTAGCACCTACTTTATTGACATCTGTAACTATCTGCTGCCAAATTTGCATTCTGCCTGACATATCTCCATGTACCCTCTCAAGCAGAAGGCACCATGTTACCTAAAAACTTTCACAATGACCTGATTCTCAGGGTCACTGAAGGGTGCTTTTTAAGGATTGAGATGCCTGGGTGCCATAATCCTAAGTGTCCTAAAAGACAACAGAAGGATGATACACATAAGTATCACATAAATACAAAATAACTGTTCCCAGATAAAACAGAAAAGGTAGCATTTCAGTATTACCCACTGGAGAAACATAAAACAGTCTAGAGATTTCAAATATGAAAAGCAGGATGGATGCAAAAAATAGGGAGAGTAACCATAGCAACATATCCTTGTTTGTGTCATAACAGAAATGCAGCTTTGCTCCCCCACCCTCAAAAAAACAGACAAATTACACATTTTGATAACAAACCATCACTGAAATGCTAAAAGTGCTATCAAATGAAATGTCCCTGAAACATGTCTACATATTTACCACAGAACATTCCATTTTAAGGTATTGCCAATCATGTATACCTGTGAAATACCCTGACAAACATGCCCATGCCATCACTACACTTCTAACTAATGCATACAGATAAAAGTGTAGCATTTGCTAATCAAAATATATACATAAATATGTGAACAGATTTTTCTTAATGACATTGCAGCATATGTAGTATATAGCTGAAAATGTAGGCATACCTTCTCAAGTTCAATAATCTTCTGTGCATATATATCCCAAAGTAATAGCCTATTTTCTGTGTTCTCCACATAAACTAGTTTCCTCATCTTCAGGTTCCCTAGCTACCTGATTTCATTTTTATGGTATAGATTCAGGGCTATCAACATGGGGAAGATGCAAATCAGGTGTGAACTGATTAGAATTTCTGAATCACAGATACTTGGCTCAGTATTTCAGATGTCACCATAGTGCAGGCACTCCTTCAGTCTTTGTTTTTAATGAATTGCAACTGTGAATGATTACTGGTAGGGAAAAGGAAAAACACAACAGCAATGCAAACTGTCCTACACCCAGTGGTTGTGTCAAGTCATACTTGCAAAGTGTTAGAAGTAATTTTGGCAAGGTTGGAAATGAAAGTAAGAAGCACTCAATTCACAGGTTCTGTTCATTAACATCCAACCCCCTTTCATTTATTCACAACTGTATATTATATTATTGTCATTTAATATCCTCGCACATTTTAAGGACAATGATATAGAATGGCTTACAGACTGCATGTCTGAGATAACTTGTCAGATAAGACAAGAATGAGCAACAATTACAGAGAGGAAAGACAGAGCTACATATTTGCAAGCAATATTCATAATTCTTGTGTGATCACTTAGTGTACTACATCCAAAATTAATACATATACAAATAACTGTTATATGGTTTCATAGTACTGTAGATGATGTTTCAGTTGGTTGTATGCAGAATGATTTAAGCTCCTTACATTCAAAGTTTTTTTGGCAAAGCGGTATAAGGCATCCTTACTGTGTTCTGAATGTTCATTTTAGTGAGAATTCAATTTTTTTGTCCAGTGTTTGCGTGGTGCAGGGCTTAATGCAAACAAGGGAAATGGCGATAATGAATGTCAGGTTTGGCTGTGCTTATCTCATTTGCACAGCACTTAGCAGTGTGTAAACCTGGACTAGTGTCCCACCCAGTAAGCAGACAGAATACCTGCAGAACACCTGCAGACAGGGCATCTGTAAAAGTGCAAAGGTCAAGAATGATACATTGTTGCAATTTTTGCTTTCCATCACGCAACTGCGATTAGTGGCATTATGCAACTTTTTGCGGTGGTTGGCAAGGTTCCACAACACCTGCAGACAGGACTCAGGCAGCCAATAATTGAAAATGGATACATTCAATTAATTCTGTTGGGTACTGAGCAAACATGCTAAGAAGCGTTGCGTGGTAATTAACACAGAGAATTTAAGAATGAGTAGGAGATTATGGAATTGTCATGTAACTAGTCCTGTGGCAGCAGGTGTAAGTGTAGGGCTGATATACAGATGGTCCTGGGTTATAGCACAGGGTGTGTAACCTAGTTTACTGTTGTGACAGTGCAGTTTATAGCAATGAACTGAAAAATAGACAAGTGTTATTTCAACATTCTTGTGGCAACAGGTGTAAGTGTAGGACTGCCATATACATGGTCCTGGGTTCTAAAACAGGTTATTCCATATATTTTTACTGTTTTTCTACTACCCATTATGTTCCCTGTCACTTATAACATTTTAGATAGTGGAACTGATATGAACTATATGTATGAGGGATAAGACACCCTTGTGTTTTCAGATTTCAGATTTCAGCTTTAGATTCTGCATATTGAATTATCTTCTTCTGCCTCTTCACTTTCTACTAAAAAAAAAAAAAAAACTGTTTCCTACCTTTCCTTGAACTAGTGTAGCCCAGATACAGATTTGCTGTATCCAGGATTTTTTGTAAGCTTTTAAGTGGTGCTCCTCAATTTTTTCTTGCCTTAGATCTGCTAGTTCTCTGCTCTCCTGCACTTTTATTAGCATATTAGTCTAGCACTTTAAACTATTCCCGGTGCCAGAAAGTCTGCTCTTCAAATCTTCCCTTAGAACTAGCTGGTTTCTCAGTAATAGCACTACAATATGACTCCCTGTGACTAGCACTTGCTCTAAAACCTGCTGGAAAGCGCTAGGAAGCCTTAAACTGATACAAGCACTCAATTCTCCTTGTTAATAAGGAGAAATTAATCATAGGCACTAAACAGCCTATAATTGCAAAGTACCTTGCCAAGGTAAGGGAAAACAGCTCTTGTACTTTACAAAAGAAACACCGAACCAGGCATGTCCAAGGGTCAGCTTCCGGTGATTTCTCCTGTTCACCTGTCGAATCTGGGCATACTGGGGCAATGCAGCAATTGCCTCATGTACACAGACAACCCTCTCCTCTTACCACTCAACACTACAACCTGCGAGAGATGCAATTACATAGCTGATCTGGAAGCAAAGCTCTTTCCAGCCAAGATTGTGCTAGACAGTCAAGGTGAGAAGATTAACACCTGCACTACACCTCAAGCAACACATAGCCCTTCAAATCTCACCCCACCAACATCCACACATAGTAACCCTAAACCCACATATGCGGAGACCCTTAACATTAACCTGCCCAAGCAACAAGGACCTCCAAAGCTGAAACGCAAACACCAATCACAACCAAAGTGACACATAGCTCAAAACACCAGTGTGCCACCAAACAACAGCCCTTAAGGCAAGACAATGTACCCATCACTTTAGTCATAGGTGACTCTATAGTCAGGTACACTGATGTCCCACTCACCAGGCTGAACAAGGAGAAAATTATTGTCAGGTGCATGTGGGGTGTCAGGATCCGCCACATGACACATGCACTCAAGTCACTCCACAAGTACAAATATGACTCTGTCATTGTCCATATTGGAGTGAATGACTTGAGATGTACCTGACTGGACTACATGAAAAGAGACATGGAAGAGCTGTCGGATCATGTGGCCCTGGCAGGTATGACCCTAGCCCTGAGCAACATCCTGCCTTTGCCCATAATGATACCACAGTATAAGGACAAAATGATTGACTTCAGCAATTGGCTAAGTTTCTGGTGTCATTCAAAGGGGATCTAGTATCTGTCTGCCTAGGACGACATGAATGACAAACCGGGTCTATATTAGAACATCAAAGTTTCAAAACTTTGAATGTTCTAATATTGAACCCTATTCAGTGAAAGCTGAAAATATCAAACATACAGAACAAAAAAACACAAAACACATACACACAACACAAGCACACCAAACAAACAGCAATCCACACACATGCACCTAAAATCTTACACCTAACCCTACACTAAAATATACACACACCACTAACTATCCACTTACCTTAACCCAAACGCTAACCCTAAGGTCCGTCTCTATCGCACACGCACCTCACCCATGCCCTAACCCTAACTTACCTACCCCGCCCTAACCCTCATGTCCACACAATCGCACACATACCTAACCCGCACCCTAACCCTAACTACCCTAACCCACACTCAATCGCACACTTACCTAAACCCGACCCGTAACTTTCCACCACAGCGCTGAAAATACCGAAGCAACAGAAACAGACAACCAAATTCTTTCCCTAGGAAAAAAGTTGGTTTTCTGTTGCTTCGATAATTTCAGCTTTCGCTGAATAGTGATCAATATTAGAACATTCGAAGTTTTGAAACTTCGATTTTCTAATATAGATCTGACAAACTATGATGCTTTGCCAGAGATGGTCTGCACCTGTCGCCCCTGAGATTCAGGTTACTGGCTAAGGCTCTTGCCACCCCTATAGCGCCTTTTTTAGGTGAGGCTCAAAGGACAAAACCATCACCGTAACAGATATAAGCATGCAAAATCTGTAGGTAATTCTACTCAATGCTAGAAGTCTAAACCTCAAAATGCACTCTCCCGAGGCACTCCTAAAAATGGAGAACATCGATATCTGTGCAGTAACTGAGACCTGGTTCAAGGCTCCAGAGAGCACCCCTGCAATACCAGGCTACACCTCTTACGACACTTTTCAGCCACCAAACCAGGACCGAAGCTCTAAAGGTGGAGGAATGTCCAAATTCACCAAGGATAGTCACACCTCTAGGCTAGTTGCCCAACACAATGCATCTGAAATTCTACAGGTGCAACTAACACTAGGTAAGACTGCAGTCCAAATTGTAGCTTGCTACAGATCCCCTGCCATGCACCAAGATTATCACTGCACCTTTTAAACATACTAGAAAATATTAAGATACAACCAAACACCCTAATACTGGGTGATTTCACCTACCCTGCCATTAACTGGGAAAACTACTCAAGTACCAACACCTTTGCCCAATGGTTCTTGGAATTCATAAATTCCAGCGCCCTGGACCAACTAATCCATAGTCCCACCAGGGGCTCAAATATCCTAGATCTGGTCATTACTAACATGGGAGATTGATGCTCTGCACCAGTGGTCACCCCCTCGTTGGTCAGGTCTGACCATAGGCTAATCACCCTTGATGTCCACAACCTACCCCCACCCCCAGTAGACAGCCAAGACAGCCTCCTGCACCTGTCGCCCCTGAGATTCAGGTTACTGGCTAAGGCTCTTGCCACCCCTATAGCGCCTTTTTTAGGTGAGGCTCAAAGGACAAAACCATCACCGTAACAGATATAAGCATGCAAAATCTGTAGGTAATTCTACTCAATGCTAGAAGTCTAAACCTCAAAATGCACTCTCCCAAGGCACTCCTAAAAATGGAGAACATCGATATCTGTGCAGTAACTGAGACCTGG
Organism: Protopterus annectens; assembly: GCF_019279795.1. Classification (NCBI taxonomy): domain Eukaryota; kingdom Metazoa; phylum Chordata; order Ceratodontiformes; family Protopteridae; genus Protopterus; species Protopterus annectens. The sequence continues at coordinate 500,444,205 of NC_056744.1, forward strand.
TTCAAGGCTCCAGAGAGCACCCCTGCAATACCAGGCTACACCTCTTACGACACTTTTCAGCCACCAAACCAGGACCGAAGCTCTAAAGGTGGAGGAATGTCCATATTCACCAAGGATAGTCACACCTCTAGGCTAGTTGCCCAACACAATGCATCTGAAATTCTACAGGTGCAACTAACACTAGGTAAGACTGCAGTCCAAATTGTAGCTTGCTACAGATCCCCTGCCATGCACCAAGATTATCACTGCACCTTTTTAAACATACTAGAAAATATTAAGATACAACCAAACACCCTAATACTGGGTGATTTCACCTACCCTGCCATTAACTGGGAAAACTACTCAAGTACCAACACCTTTGCCCAATGGTTCTTGGAATTCATAAATTCCAGCGCCCTGGACCAACTAATCCATAGTCCCACCAGGGGCTCAAATATCCTAGATCTGGTCATTACTAACATGGGAGATTGATGCTCTGCACCAGTGGTCACCCCCTTGTTGGTCAGGTCTGACCATAGGCTAATCACCCTTGATGTCCACAACCTACCCCCACCCCCAGTAGACAGCCAAGACAGCCTCCTGCACCTGTCACCCCTGAGATTCAGGTTACCGGCTAAGGCTCTTGCCACCCCTATAGCGCCTTTTTTAGGTGAGGCTCAAAGGACAAAACCATCACCGTAACAGATATAAGCATGCAAAATCTGTAGGTAATTCTACTCAATGCTAGAAGTCTAAACCTCAAAATGCACTCTCCCGAGGCACTCCTAAAAATGGAGAACATCGATATCTGTGCAGTAACTGAGACCTGGTTCAAGGCTCCAGAGAGCACCCCTGCAATACCAGGCTACACCTCTTACGACACTTTTCAGCCACCAAACCAGGACCGAAGCTCTAAAGGTGGAGGAATGTCCATATTCACCAAGGATAGTCACACCTCTAGGCTAGTTGCCCAACACAATGCATCTGAAATTCTACAGGTGCAACTAACACTAGGTAAGACTGCAGTCCAAATTGTAGCTTGCTACAGATCCCCTGCCATGCACCAAGATTATCACTGCACCTTTTTAAACATACTAGAAAATATTAAGATACAACCAAACACCCTAATACTGGGTGATTTCACCTACCCTGCCATTAACTGGGAAAACTACTCAAGTACCAACACCTTTGCCCAATGGTTCTTGGAATTCATAAATTCCAGCGCCCTGGACCAACTAATCCATAGTCCCACCAGGGGCTCAAATATCCTAGATCTGGTCATTACTAACATGGGAGATTGATGCTCTGCACCAGTGGTCACCCCCTCGTTGGTCAGGTCTGACCATAGGCTAATCACCCTTGATGTCCACAACCTACCCCCCCCCAGTAGACAGCCAAGACAGCCTCCTGCACCTGTCGCCCCTGAGATTCAGGTTACTGGCTAAGGCTCTTGCCACCCCTATAGCGCCTTTTTTAGGTGAGGCTCAAAGGACAAAACCATCACCGTAACAGATATAAGCATGCAAAATCTGTAGGTAATTCTACTCAATGCTAGAAGTCTAAACCTCAAAATGCACTCTCCCGAGGCACTCCTAAAAATGGAGAACATCGATATCTGTGCAGTAACTGAGACCTGGTTCAAGGCTCCAGAGAGCACCCCTGCAATACCAGGCTACACCTCTTACGACACTTTTCAGCCACCAAACCAGGACCGAAGCTCTAAAGGTGGAGGAATGTCCATATTCACCAAGGATAGTCACACCTCTAGGCTAGTTGCCCAACACAATGCATCTGAAATTCTACAGGTGCAACTAACACTAGGTAAGACTGCAGTCCAAATTGTAGCTTGCTACAGATCCCCTGCCATGCACCAAGATTATCACTGCACCTTTTTAAACATACTAGAAAATATTAAGATACAACCAAACACCCTAATACTGGGTGATTTCACCTACCCTGCCATTAACTGGGAAAACTACTCAAGTACCAACACCTTTGCCCAATGGTTCTTGGAATTCATAAATTCCAGCGCCCTGGACCAACTAATCCATAGTCCCACCAGGGGCTCAAATATCCTAGATCTGGTCATTACTAACATGGGAGATTGATGCTCCGCACCAGTGGTCACCCCCTCGTTGGTCAGTCTGACCAAAGGCTAATCACCCTTGATGTCCACAACCTACCCCCACCCCCAGTAGGGAAACCTCCATAAAAAAACTTCTCCAAAGCCAACTTCATGCTACTCAAGTCAGAAGTGACAAACTTCATGACACCCATGCAGATGGGAACTGAAAGTTTAACTGCTGAATGCTACACTAAGGCACTGTATGAGCACATCCACTCGTGCATGAATCATGCCATTACAAACAGAACCAAGACAGCCTCCTCCAAAAAAAGGAACCCAATCTGGTGGTCCCCTGCCATAAACAAACTATACAACAGAAGGAAGAAACTGTTGCGAAAAGAGGAAAATCCCAGGATGCAAAAAATTCCATTAGCAGCCTCAGTAAGAAGCTGAGATCCCTCATAAAATCCTCCAAAGCTAGTTATGAAAATAAAATTGCCAAAGATTACAAGGACAACCGCAAATCATTCTATAGTTATGTCAAGAATCTAAATGGCAATGCTCAGATGTGCTCTGAGATAAAACAGAATGGCATTAAATATACTGATCCCAAGGATATTGCCAATATCCTGGCAGATCGATTCAGTGCAAACTTCACCCCCTCTCACCCCCTAAAGGGCCAATCTCAATACCAAAATATTGCCAAATTCTGGTAATCATGGCCACACAGGTAAAAAATGCACTCTCCAAAGCTAAGAATACAGCATCCATGAGACCAGACGACATCCTGGGTTGTGTACTACATGAACTACACAATGAACTGGTACCTCACCTAAGTGTCATGTTTAATCATAGCCTCACCTCAGGCTTCATGCCCAATGAGTGGCACACAGCTACAGTTATCCCACTCCACAAGGGGGGAAATCCACCTTGGATCCCAGAAACTATTGCCCCATCAGTCTGACGAGCCTGATGTGCAAAGCCATGGAATGCATTATCATGGAACTTATAAACAAAGACATTGGCAACCTTCAAACACTGGACCCCATCCAGTTTGGTTTTGTAAAGTGCCGATCTTGCATCTTAAACCTGATTGACTTCTTTGAATCAGTCTCCAGAGCTGTGGATGTGGGTAAGGCAGTCCACACAGCCTATCTGGACCTTGGCAAGGCCTTTGACACCATCCACCACTCTGGAATCATAGAAAACTTACTAAGCTGGGCATTAATCCCTACGTCACTCAATGGGTTGCCAACTGGCTTACTGACAGAACCCACACTGTAAAGTAGCCGACTCAAAATCCAGCTCCAGACAAGTGACAAGTGGAGTACCTCAGGGTTCAGTCCTGGGACCACTCTTGTTTGGCATCTACTTCTCTGAAGTACAGGCCAGCACTAAGGGACTCTGGCTAACAAAGTTCACAGATGACTGCAAACTGAGAGCCATTATTGAATCCCCAAATTATGTGGATATTTTACAAAAGGACCTTACAGAAACAGATGCTTGGTACCAGAGCCATGGGCTCAAGCTCAATGCCAAGAAATGTATAGTTATCTCCTTTGGGAAAAAAAAACATGTACCCATGAATTACCACATAAGTGGCAGTACACTAAACACCGAAAGTGTGATAAGAGACTTAGTGACACAGGTGGACAGTGGTCTCACCTTCAATAACCACATAGCCACAACAGTCAGGAAATCCTTCTATGTGGCATACCTCATCACTAAGGGCTTTTCATCCAGAAAAAAGGAGGTCATTGTCCCACTGTACTCATCCTTCATTAGACCCATTACAGAGTACAACGTCCCGTTTGATATGTACCTCACAACATCTGCAACAACTGGAAAGGCCACAGAATTACCTCACTTAAAGAATCACAGACCTGAAGCAGATGCCCTATGCTGACCATCTAAAAACCTCCAGCTATACTCTGTCACATATCGCCTACTCAAGGACATGTCAAACCCAGTGCTGTTGGACATGCTAACTTAAAGAAATCCTAATCCCTAAGAGCCACATGCTCCAGGATTTAAACCTGGTCATCACAATGAACAAAACATGCTGGAGGGATATGTTCCTGACCCAGAGACTCACCATACTCTGGAATAGAGTGCCCATACATATCAAGCTGAGCATCTCTTTGGGCCTCTTCAAAAGGAACCTTGACGATTGGATGGGAGATGGAAAATTCACCCCGTGGATCATGTCAATCAACCTGCTAAACAGGGGACCATGGAAGTAAATATTCTGGGATAAAATAGCCAGGGAATTGTTATGGCTAGGCTTGTATAGGCCCTAGGGCCGATAGCCTAGTACCGACCTATGAACCTATGAGGATGTATAACTGAGGGTATACTGCCTACTATAGTTCTGTAAGTATTATTCTGCTATCTTGACTTGTATGACCTTTGCAATTACAAAACACATACACAACTGGATCTATATACAAGAACCTTGACAGGTCACACACTTACATGTATAACACCTCCAACTGTCACCTGTATTTATGAATGATTCCTGACTATGGCTAAGCAGCACTTCTTCTGTGGCAAAGATGGAAGATCAACACTGTAGAACGGTATGCCTAGGTCTGAATCCCACACTGTAAAAATCTATTTTATTTTATCAGTGTTTAAAGACAAAAAACAAATGTGTCATGTCATGACATATATGCCACCAGTGCATGTCTGCAAACTTAACTCACCTAACAGTTACCTCCCTATTTCCAATATATATTTCCAGGCTACATCACCAGGCATCCTTCAAACCAAGGCTAAGTGTAAAATTAACCTTCCAGTTTCAAGTTTTTATGTCCTCTCTGCTTGGCACTGCTGTGTTCCTCCTAACATCTGCAAATGTGGTTTGCATCTTTGCTTGGGTTTGTTCACTGCCAGTAAATGCTATAACTGGAACTGGTGGGAAAGCATTAGTTGCCATTGCTCTAGTTCAGATATTAGACATGTCTGGCATTAGAGGGAAAGGTGTTCAGTATAGGGTGCAGGGGTGGGGTATCCAGGAGTCCAGGATGTTTATTGGACTCCTGGTAAAGCACCACAGCCAAAGGCTTCTGCAGGGGAACTATTTTGGCTCCCAGTACAAGTCTGAGGCATGGAATAGTTTGGCTCAGGTTGTATCTAGTGCTACTGGAATCCTATGCACTAGAGAGCAGTGTAGGCATAATTTTAATGATCTACCCAGGAATAAAAGAGATACCCTCAACCACTGGTTGAATGAATTTGAGACTGCGGATATCCCACAGCTGTGTAAGTATGATCATGAAAGAGTACATGTAATAGTTAGAAAGCTAAATATATGCAAGACTGGTATGCATAATCTTCTTCTGTTCTTTTATGTCTTTCCCCAGCTAATACCTAATGTGAGTTCAATAGACAGGCTCATGTTGTTCAAATGGAGAGACTGAGGGAAGCAAGTGGTATGTATGCAGCACAAGAGAAGGAAATTGAGCATTCATATCCTAACTGTAAAGGCAATTATGCATGCCTTACTCCGTAGCACAAACCAACTGTAGGAGTCAAATATTAGACTGTAGTCAGAGGTTGTGGGTTCAAATACCATGAATCACAACCATACAATAATGCATTTCTTTAATAATATTTATATTAAATTAAAACTCTATACAAGTAGCACAAATGCCCTGCTGTTAACTGTAATCTGTATAACTGGAATATATACATGCACAATATATGCACATTTCAAGGATTACTGCCAGCAATCTGTAGTTATAGTGTGTATTTGTTAGGATGCATACTTAAATGCCATACTTCAGATAAAATAGTTGTATAATTGTAATACTCAAAAGTGTGAAAGTGGATAACCATAAACTAGACACTGAAAATCCACTAGCGATCACCTTGAGGCCATCCAGTTGTGAAAAACACACCTTATTCAGCAGCGTAGCACAGCAATTGAAAACATTTGTTCAGCAAAACAAAATTCAGGTAAGCGCTTTTATCTGTCTAATTACAGGACTTTATCAAAACCAAAGTAATCCCTGTTATTACCCTTAAATACACATACAATCAATCAAGCACCATACTGAGTAATTAAACAATTAAAACATCCTTAAAGTAAAAGTACCCTTACTATGTAGTAACTCAAAAAATAAACATTGAATACTTAAAACTTGCAGAATTGTAAAAATAAATCAATATATTAATATAATAATTGCCAAACTATTTACAACTCTTTTACAAAACCAAAGCTCTTTCCTTTAAAATAGGAACTAGAGACAAGTGTTTGTTCATACCAGGCAGATTAGTGGCATCCAGTCTCATATGACATCTCAATTCACTTTTTCCAATGTTATTTTCCCATTTACCACCTCTGAAATATTTACCAATAACCTCTAAAATCCTAAAACAGTACTTGGTGTAGCTGTCATGAGACAAGGTATACTTGTATAAAGCATTGTTAATATTTTTTACTTCAATAGCATGGAGATGATACTGTTATTGTCTTTGTCTTGACCTTTTATGTTGTTGTAATTTGTGGAGCTTTTCTCCCCGGGCCTCCACTGAAAATGGACATATATCCAGCTGGACTAGCCAGGTCAACAAATGTAAAATAAAAATAAAATAAAATAAATAAATGTTCGTTGATTCATTTACGAAATACTCTCTCAGTTTTTCCTATGTAAAATCCATTACATCCTTGACATATAGCCACATAAACAAGACCCTTAGTACCACAATCCCCTCCTACTAATTCCACCTTTTGCAAGGGGTCAGCTATAAAAATGTTTTCCTCTATCATGAAGTAAGACCAATAGTTACATGTCTCACATCTCGTAGTACCCCTACCTGAGTTGGTGGAAAACGGGTGTTCCAAAAGGTACTTCATACTGTGTCCCATTTTGTAAACAAGTGAAGGCTTATTTCCTAATATTCTATTAACTTCACTTATCCCTTCAAGTATTACCCAATCCTTACTCACAATATTCTGTACCTTTCTCCCAAAGGGGCCAAAGATAGTAACCATAGAATGGGAAAAACTGCCATTACCTTCCTGTGGAGTTTTACTGCCAGTGAACACTTGTCCCTAGTTCCTATTTTAAAGGAAAGAGCTTTGGTTTTGAAAAGGAATTGTAAATAGCTTGTCAATTATTATATTAATATATTGATTTATTTTTACAATTCTGCAAGTTTTAAATATTCAATGTTTATTTTTTGAGTTACTACATAGTAAGGGTCCTTTATTTTACTTTAAGGATGTTTTAATTGTTTAATTACTCAATATCGTGCATGATTGATTGTGTGTGTATTTAAGGGTAATAACAGGACTTACTTTGGTTTTGATAAAGTCCTGTAGTTAGACAGACAAAAGCCCTTACCTGAATTTTGTTTTGCTGAACACGTGTTTTTAATTTCTGTTCTGTGCTGCTGAATAAAGTGTGTTTTTCACAATTGGACAGACTCAAGGTGATCACTAGTGGATTTTCAGCTTATAGTTGTATAATTGTGTTAATGCATTGTATGTCACATATGATGGTACTAATTTTGTCTCTTTTTTTCTCTCTCCCCAATGATTATTTCTCCTTTTTTTTCTATTATGTGTCATCAAAATGTTTCCATGTCATCAATCAGTACCACATCACTAAATGCTCCACAGTACAGCGAGGTAGGCCAAACCCAGTTGATTAGCCTGCACCTGCTCCACTGGCTCCAGCACCATTGCTCAGTACATCTGGGACCCAACCTAGCAGAACTGCCTCTGCTGCCCCAGCACTACCCGCACCCTCAGGCAGTATTGCCCCAGCAGCTGGTGCAGTGGTATCATCTTGGAGCAGTGGCAGAGGTGGGGATTTCACCTGCCAGGAGATGCCAGGGTTGGTACATAGAGTCATTGGTGTATGCCTAAGCTGGATGGAGAGGCTGCTCTCCCTCATGGTCCGAAGGAGGAGAAGACATCAAACACTCAAGCCACCAGTGGAGTAATGGGATAGTGATGATAGTCCAGTGGGTGAAGACTTTATTCTCACTGTCTTCAAGTTTGACAGGCATGAACTTGTGTTGTACCTGCCCTCATCCCAATCATGGTGCCACCCCAACCTTTCATGTCCCTCACTGTCTCTTGTCTTGTTTGTCTTGTTTGCATTTGTTTCCTCACCTACCCAACTTACCTGACTCAGGCACACCTATCTCCCTTATTCAGTGTTCCTCTCTTAGTGAATTTAAAAAAATTTGGACACCTCTCCCACAAAAAAAAAAATATATATTGTCCTATAAATAGCTTTCCATTTCGCATGTGTCTTTTTGACACACTTGATTTGGTCCAGTTGGTTATACAACATGATTACATTGTTTCCATCTTTCTCTCTAGAGGTGACAGTCTAAATTCAGTTAATATTCTGAATGTATCAATTTTTTACTGTTGAAGAAATGGATAGCCATGGTTCTTTCCTACCTCCTTCAAGCACATTTTTGCATTTCTTTCCCTTTGTTCTTCCCCTGCTTGCTCCTCATTTCACCACTTTCCTGTCTACCCCATTTTAACATCTACAATCTAGTCAAAAATAGAATCACACACAACATACGTAAGTAGCAGAAAAAGCAATGGATCCTTCACTTTTTGGCCTTTGTGTTTGCTCAGAGTTTGGCATCATACACCAATGCCAAGCAATGGTGAGTGGTCCTACAATGCTGCGACTACCTCCACCCAGTGCTTCTTAAACCTGCTGAGCTATGCCAACACAAGAATTGATGTCATTGCATTATCACTGTTTATGTAAAATTATTAGTATTATAGGGCGGCACAGTGGTGCAGTGGTTAACATTGTCACCTCACAGCAAGAGGTTCTCCGGTTCGATTCTCAGCTGGGGTGCCTTCTGTGTGGAGTTTGCATGTTCTCCCTGTGTTCGCGTGGGTTTCCTCCGGGTACTCCGGTTTCCTCCCACATTCCAAAGACATGCATCTGGAGCATTTCTCCCCAGGCCTCCGCTGAAAACAGGCTCTGTGGAACCTAGTCAGACTTTCCCGGTCAACAAATGATAAATAAAATAAATAAAAAAAAAAATAAATTAGATATACCTGGATTTGAACCCAGTATCATCTGGGCTAAAAAAATAAATATATCAATGCATTTACACCTGCTGCTACAGAGTCACCTAAGCAGTAGGTGTGTTTCATGCACTTAGTACTGACTGTCAGACTTTTAGCAATGGTGCTCATGTTTGTGCACTGCTTAGGTTCATAGGTTCATAGGTAGGTACTAGGCTATTAGCTGTAGGGCCTATATAAGCCAAGCCAAAAAGGTACCCTGGCTTTCGCCACCCAAGAAAATTATTTTCCTGTGCCCCTGTCGAACAGAAGTGATCCCTGGGGTGAATTTCCTATTTCCCATCCAATCATCAAGATTTTTCTTGAAGAGTGCTAATGAGGAGCTCTGTTTGACATAGATAGGTAGTCTGTTCCAGAGTATGGGAAGTCTCTGGGACAGGAATCTATCCCTCAAGCATATTCTGCTTATTGTGGTGACAAGGTTTAGGTCCCTGGAGCGTGTAGCTCGAAGGGATTGGGATTTCTTTAAGTGGAGCATGCCCAACAGCTCTGGGATTGACATAGCTTTGTATGTTAGGCGGAGATCGCCTCTGAGAAGGCGATATGTGACAGAGTAAAGCTGGAGTTTTTTGAGATGGTCTGCGTAGGGCATCTGTATGAGGCCAGTGTTCCTCTTTGTGAGGTATTTCTGTGGCCTTTCCAGTTGTTGTAGATGTCTTGTGAGGTACATACCAAAAGGGGCATTGTACTCTATAATGGGTCTAATGAGTGATGAGTAGAGGGGAACAATGACCTCTTTTTTTCTGGATGAGAAACTTTTTGTGATGAGGTGAGCCACGTAGAAGGATTTCCTGACCACTGTGGCGATGTGATTATCAAAGAATAGATAACTGTCCACCTGTGTCCCAAGGTCTCTTATCACACTTTCAGTGTTAAGTAGACTACCACTTATGTGGTAGTTCATGGGTACAGAGTTTTTACCAAAGGGGATGACAATACACTTTTTGGCATTGAGCTTCAGGCCATGGCTTTGACACCAGGCATCTGCCTCAGTGAGGCCCTTTTGTAGTATGTTCACATCGTTAGGAGTTTCGATTATGGTGCCTAGTTTGCACTTATCTGCAAACTTTGTTAGTCAAAGACCTTCTGTGTTAGCCTGTACTTCAGAGAAGTAGATACCAAACAGGAGAGGACCCAGGACTGAACCCTGTGGTACTCCACTTGTCACTGGTCTGAAGTCGGATTTGGAGTCTGCTACTTTCACGGTGTGGGCTCTGTCCGTGAGCCAGTTGACAACCCATCTTGTGACGATTTATACCTTGTTTAGTGAGCTAATCTATAATTCCAGAGTGGAGGATGGTGTTGAAAGCCTTGGCGAGATCTAGATAAGCTGTGTGAACCACCTTACCCTCATCTATGGCTTTGGTGACTGCTTCAAAGAAGTCAATCAGGTTTAGGTGACATGATCTGCCTTTTACAAACCCGAACTCGGTAGGGTCCAGAGTTTGGAGATTACCAATGTCTTTCTTTATGTTCCATGATGATACGTTCCATGGCCTTGCAGACCTGGCTCGTCAGGCTAATGGGGTGGTAGTTCCCGGGGTCCGTCGTGGCTCCCCCTTTGTGGAGTGGGATAACCGTTGTGGTGTGCCATTCAGTGGGCACAAAGCCTGAGGTGAGGCAATGATTGAACATGGTACTTAGGTAGGGTGCCAGTTCATTCTGTAGTTCATGTAGAACGCAGCCTGAGATATTCTCAGGTCCCATGGATGCTGTGTTCTTGGCTTTGGAGAGTGTGTTTTTTATCTGTGCAGCCGTGATTATAGGAACTTTGCATTCTTCCGGTATAGAGATGGGGCCTCTAGGGGGTAAGGTGGGGGGGTAACGTTAGCACTGAACCTATCTGCCAGGATGTTGGCAATATCAGTTGGTTCTGTATATTTAGTGCCATTGTGCTGTAACTCAGAGCAGATCTGAGTGTTGCCATTGTGATTCTTGACATAGCTATAGAATGCTTTGTGGTTGTCTTTAGAGTCAGTGGCTATTTTGTTTTCCTAACTTGCTTTGGAGGATTTTATGAGGGATCTCAGCTTCTTACTGAAGTTGATCAGGGAGTTCCTCCAGTCATGGGATTTTACTCTTTTTTGCATCAGTTTCTTTCTTCTATTGTAGAGTTTGTTTATGGCAGAGGACCACCAAATTGGCTTCCTTTTTTTGGAGGATAGCATCTTGGTTCTGTTAGGGATAGCATGATCCATGCACTCATGTAAGTGCTTATAAAGTGCATTTGTGTAGGATTCAGCAGTCATATCTCTATTGTCCTTCAGCATGGGTGTCATGAAGTTTGCCACTTCTGTCTCAAGAAGTGTGAAGTTGGCTTTGGAGAAGTTTATTACGGTGGTTTCCCTAATTGGGGGTGGGGGCGGGATGTGGATGTCTAGGGTGATTAGCTTGTGGTTGGATCTGACCTACGAGCAATTGACCTCTGGTGTGGAACACCAGTTGTGCATGTTGGTAATGACCAGGTCTACGATATTGCTGCTCCTGGTGGGGGTGTGAATAAGTTGATCCAAGGCATTGGAATTTATGAATTCCAGAAAATGTTGAGCAAAAGAGTTGGTACATGAGTAGTTTTCCCAGTTAATGGTGGGGTAGTTGAAATTGCCCATTATTAGAGTGTCGGGTTGTACCCTAATACTTTCCAGTGTATCAAGAAATGAGGAGTGGGAATCCTGGGGCATGGTGGAGGGTCTGTAGCAAGCTATAATTTGGATTGCGGTCTTGCCCAGAGTTAGTTCCACTTGGATAATCTCGGATGCATTATGCTGTGCAACTAGCCTGGAGGTGTGGATATCCTTAATGAATATGGACACGCCTCCACCTTTAGTGTTTTGTTCCTGGTTAGGTGGCCGAAAGGTGTGGTATGAAGTATAGCCTATTAACACAGGGGTGCTCTTTGGAGCTTTGGACCAGCTCAGATCACTGCACAGATGTCGATGTTTTCCATTTTAAGAAGTGCCTCGAGTGAGTGCATTTTGAGGTTTAGACTTCTAGCATTGAGTAGCATTACCCTCAGATTTTGCTTGCTTGTACCTGTTACGGTGATGAATTTATCATTTGAACCTTGCCTAAAAAAGACACTATAGGGGTGGCAAGAGCCTTTGCCAGTATCTGGCATCCCAAGGGCAACAGGTGCAGGCCACGTCTGTCAAAGCATCGTGGTCTGTCGATCATGTCATCCCAGGCAGACAAACACTGGATCCCCTTAGAAGGACACCAGAAGCTTAGCCAATTGTTGAAGTCAATCATTTTGTCCTTGTACTGTGGTATCATTCTAGGTGATGGCAGGATACTACACAGGGCTAGGGTCATACCTGCCTGGGCTACAAGATCGGAGAGCTCCTCCATGTCTCTTTTCATGTAGTCCAGGGAGGTACATCTCAGGTCATTCACACCAACATGGACAATGACAATGTCATATTTGTACTTGTTGTGGAGTGACCTGATTGCATGCATTATGTGGCTGATCCTGGCACCTGACAGGCAGCTGACAGTAACTTTCTCCTTGTTTAGCCTGGTGAGTGGAACATCAGTGTGCCTGACTATAGAGTCACCTATGACTAGAGTGTTGGGTACGTTGTTATGCCTTATGGGCTGTGGTTGAGTGGCACACTGAGTTTGTGGGCTATGTGTCATTTGGGTTGTGTTGGGGCATGGAGTTTGTTTGCATTTCTGCTTTGGAGGTCCCTGATGCTTGGGAAGGTTTTTATTGAGAGCCTCTGTGAATGTAGGTGTGTGTTTTGTGTTTCTATGTGTGTGTTTTGGTGGTGTAGGTTTTAAGGGACTATGTGATGAGTGTGGTGTGGTGCAAGTGTTTACCTTCTCCTCTTGACTGTCTAGTCCAGTCTTGGGTGAAGAGAGCTTTGCTTCCAGTTTGGCTATATAAGTGCAACTCTCATAGGTTGTAGTGTTGGATGGTAGGAGGAGAGGGTTATCTCTTTACATGAGGCAATTGCTGCATTGCCCCAAATGCCCAGATTCAACAGGTAGACAGGAGAAATGACCGGGAGCTGACTCTTAGACATGCCTGGATAGGTGCTTATTTATTAAGTACTAAAAACTGCTTTCCTCTAGACAAGCGAGGAAAGTTGAATGCTGTAGTAATTTTCAGATTATTTAGTGCTTACAATGAGTTCTGAACAAGTGCTGAGTTCAAAGAAACAGATTTGAGTGCTGAAACTAGAAAACTGGCTAGTTCTAAGAAACAAAATTAAGCTAGAAGGCTTTCATCCAACACAGAAAGGCTTGGGGGCTCAGAAGCCTACAAACAGTCTAGACCACTTACAGGAAAGGCAGGAAACAAGCTTACAGTTTTTTTTTTCTTTCCCAGATGCTCTCTTTGTACACAGTAGGAGTACCTGAAATCAGAATATGATCTCACTGCACTCAGTTGAGTGAGCAAATGAGATGGGCCCAGAAGGAGTATCCAAACACAAATTTACAAGAGGGGCGGGCAGTTTCAAACCCACCAAGATTAACACCAAAACAAAACCAGGGAGGGTAGGTGGGGAACTAACTGAAAAAACAGAGTCAAAACTTCCAGTTCAGTTAATATTCAATGCAACACAAATAAATCAATTAAAATGCTGTATTATTTGAAAAAAGTGCAGATAAAAGGTACTTAAATTCTCTTATACATCCAGTTGAATACAGATAGATCTTAGCCGGCCAAAGCTCAGGTTTTAAGAGCTAAGCTACGTGCAAACAGTGAAAATAGTGGAAATGTGCATCTCGCATGTGCAAACACTTTGTCAACTGACGCGTAAACCCGTTGGTAGCCACTGCAGTATGCAAAGTCAACCTCAAAATAAACCAAAACAAAACCATCAACATAATTGGATGCTACTTCCCACCTGGCCAAAACATCCCTCCACTAGAAAACTTCCTCAGCTGGTCTACCCACCATCTCCCCCAAGAAACTATCATTTTAGGTGATTTCAATATTGACTGGCTTCTGGCAACCATCCAACCCATCATGTAAACCTTCATGGCTTCACCCAACTAGTCCAGTCGCCAACCAGGATAAATAAAAACTCCAGCAAGCACACTACCCTGGATTGGATACTAGTCAGTAAGAGCCCCCAGTCATATATAACAGGCTGCTTATCAGATAGCCTCAGTGATCACTCCCCAACATTCCTACTCAAAAAATACCTATACCAAGCTAAACCTGTCATCTACCGTCAAATGCATAAAAAATTTAACTTTAACCCACTCACATTCATCTCATCCCTCAATGAATGTAACTGGCATCCTCTAAAGTACCTCAGTCTAGATGATGCAGTTTAATTTTTAATACTAACTTCCTGAGCATCCTTAATTACCATGCCTCCATAAGATTTTCCAGAACCAAAGCACAACCCCCCCCCCATGGCTACAGAAAACCACTAAGTCAGAAATGCAAAACAGGGATAAAGCCTGGGAGCACTGGCGCAAAACCAAAACCCCCTCAACTAGACAGAAATTCCTAGAACTACACAATAGAGTCAAAAAGCTAATAAAACAGGACAAATTCCAATACTGCCAGTCTGCACTAGACTCCTCCCAACACAGCCCCAAACAATTCTGGTCCTCCATAAACTCAATCCTCCACCCAGGTAAAGTCAGTACCCCTCCTCCTAACATCCCTCACTCCTAAGAAAGTATTCCTACCTCATTCAACACACACTTCACACAAACCATACTATCACTAGCTAAACAACACAACCCCCCTCCCCTCCAACCCACACCTTCAACTAGTAATCTCCCCACTGCCTTCTCTTTTTCTCCTGTACCTACCACCAACATAAAAAACTCTTAACTAAACTTAAACCCACCAAATTAGCAGCAGACAACCTCCCAAGTGAATACCTACAAATCGCAGCTGATGCTGTGGCCTACCCAGTATCCATCTTGATTAACTGATCTCTGTCAGAAAGTTACGTTCCCACACTGTGGAAAGTATCACATATAATTCCCCTCCACAAAGGCGGACCCACCACAGAACTAACCATTTACCACCCCATAGCTATTCTCTCTCCACTCTCCAAAATACTCGAGAGATGCATACACTCTCAGGTCTCAGACTACCTCCTTACTAACAACCTCCTTTCCAGTACTCAGCATGGTTTCCAACCAAACCATAGCACCACCTCTGCCTTACTCTCCTTTACTAACACTATCCTTCAGCATAAAAACAATGGCTGTCTCTCCTCTGCTACTTTCCTAGACCTATTTAAAGCATTTGACATGGTCCCACACAAGCAACTTATCTCTGTCCTCAATAACCTATCCTTCTCTCAGTCAGTCACCAACTGGTTACAGAGTTACCTGTCTGACCGCCAACAATCCGTTGTATGGCAGAATGACATATCTCCCCAACTACGTGTCTCCATAGGGGTTCCCCAAGGATCCATCCTTGGACCCCTACTCTTCACTGTTTACACCAATAATCTAGCCTCTGCCACCAAACATGGCACACTCATACAATACGCAGATGACTCAACCATCATCTGCTCAGCCCAGTCCCTACCCAAACTGCAAAAAGTCACACAGGAAGCCTTTTCATCTGTTGAAACTTGGTTATCCGATGCCCAATTAATACTCAACCCAAACAAAACTAAGCTACTCATCTTCCAACCCATCAAACATACTCAAAACAACTCTCACTTTAACATCACAGCAAAAGACAACACCACTATATACCCAACTGAACGCACCAAATTGCTAGGAGTGGAAATAGACAATAAACTAAAATTTGACATTCACATATCCATGACCATAAAAAAAGTCCACAAAAAACTAGGAGTGTTATACAGAAATAAGCAACTTCTCACCAAAGCAACAAAGATTTCAATAGCAAATTCCCACCTTATCTCCACCCTACTTTATGCCTCTCCAATATATACCAACCTAAGGCAATGCGATCTAAACAAGCTAGAGACCTGCTACAACATAATTGTCAAATTCACCACAGGGGCATCCTACCATAGTCACCACTGTCTCTCACTTGCTGAAATGGGCTGGCTTGAACTCCCTCACCTCCTTCAGTGGTATCAACTCTCACTCACCCACAAACTAGTAAACCATTCACTAAATGTCCCATCCCTCCAGAATCTACTCCAACCCTATCGCACCACCAGACCACTAAGATCCAGGAATAAAAATCACTTGCAGATCACTAAAGCCAATAACTCTGCTGGTGAAGCAGTATTCTCTTGCACCATAGTCAAATTATAGAACTCCTTTCCACCCACAATTACCTCTGTACCATCATGCACCCACTTCAAAACTTTACTAAAAGCGCACCTAAAAACATGCTGGCTATGCCCTTGCAACTCCCACTCTAATATCACCCACCCCATCCAACCACTACCTTTCTTTCCACTCCACTAACTACCTTGATTATAGCAAACTCAGATGCTCATAAGCCTAGTACTTATTATACAGCAGGAACTTCTTATTGTAACATTTGTTAATGTCTGTTATGTACTTCACAGATAAAGAGTCTAGTTGTCTACTGATGTACTATGTTCTTCATCTGTAAATATGTTGTAAGTAATTGCTATGTTAAATTGGTAATCGCTATGTAATCCAATATAACTACTGTCTGTTTTTTTTAACTGTGGAGCTTTTCACCCCGGGCCTCCGCTGAAAATGGACCTACGTCCAGTCGGACACTCCCGGTCAACAAATGTAAATAAAATGAATAAATAAATAAATAAATAAATAAAGTCAAATTTAACATGTAATAGTGCTGTTTACTGTTCATTCTACTCCTTATGCCATGAAACTACATGTAGAAATTTAACAACCTGAACAATATGTCACATATTTACAATGCAGTCATGTGTTGCCTCCTCCCATGTAGTGCCGCAGTGTCTCCAGTACTTTTTCACAAATATATCAACTATACAATTTAATATCAAATGTTGTGTGATATGCAATGCACATCAATCTGGTAACATGCAGAACTACAACTATCTTCACAGTTGATCATGCCTATCCATCAACTGACCCTGGGAATTATTGACCCATAAGTCTAACCAGCCTTATCTGTAGGGCTATGGTAAGATTCTTCATGGACCTCATCCACAGGGTCATAGGTGACCTTCAACACTCTTTACTCATCCTATATTGGTTTTATCAAGGGGAGATTTTGCTTATTAAACCTAGTGTACTTCTTTGATCATGTCCCCAAAGGCCTGGATGATGGAAAATAGGAAATACCACCTATCTTGATTTAGCCAAGCTGTTTCACACAATCATCCATTCAGGTGTCATAGAGAAACTCTCCTGTCTTGGGATTAACCCATACACTACTAGATAGATAGCCAACTGGCTCACTGACAGAATGTACACTGTCAAAGATGGGGAGTCCACCTCCACCAGTAGACCAGTTACAAGTGGAGTACCACAAGGATCTGTGCTGGGCTTTCTACTGTTTGCAAACTATTTCTCTGATGTCCAGATGAAGGTAGATGGCCAGTGGCTTTCCAAGTTTGCAGAGAACTGTCAACTGGATACAATCATATAGAGTTCCTCAATGATGTTAGCATATTACACAAAGGCCTGTCACAGACAAATGGTTGGTGCCAAACTCACGGACTAAAACTTAACACAAGAAAATGCCCCACTGTCCCCTTTGGTGAAAAAGTAGCCCTACTAATTATGTTATACATAGCACCCCTCTAAGCTCAAACTTGGGAACACAGTTTGATAGCAATCTAAACTTCAATCACTATGTATCGATAGTGGTAAGACACACATTCTACATTGCCCCCCTCATAACTAAGGGCATTGCATCCAGTACCAGGAAGGTCATAGCTCTGCTGTACTTGACCCTTATCAGACCACTAATTGAGTACAATGCTCCCTTCTCTATGTATCTCTCCAGACACCTTCAGCAGAGACCACGGAGGTTTCTGATGAAGAGAATCCAAGGCCTCCAAAACATGTCAAGCATGGAAAGTCTGAAAGCCCTGTCATTGTACTAAGTATCATACAGGCTGCTGAGAAGCATCCTGGGCCTGGCCTACCGAGCAGTCATAGACCCTGCCCTAATGTAAGTGATGGACATCTGCAAATCAAATGGGATGAGAATCACATGCTTCAGGGATCATAAAGTAGCCTGTGACATAAAGAGAACATGCTGGAGAGACACATATATCTCCCAGTGATTCCTGATCCTCTGTATTAGGCTCCGACTGTATGTGAAGCAGTGGTCCTCAATAGCCCTGTTCAAACACAAATTTTACAACTGGATGGGTGATTGTAAATTCACCCCAGGGGTGGCACCTATGTCCCTCACTGACAGGGTCACTTGGTGCTGATCACAAAATTGTTCTGCTAACAATGAACATCTAACTATGCTCAATAGGGGTTGCTGGGTTTTTGCACAGCTAGGCTTGTAAAGGCCCTAGGGCCATTAGCCTAGTAACCTTCTAGGAAGCTATGAAGCTGTGAACCTATGCAGGCCTCCTATCATCTTTTCTCCTCCATCCAGTGCTGATATCATGCACTATATGTTGGCCTTCGCCCTTGTAAAAATCAAACTTGCTCTGTGGCACTTGCATAAATTACTGAGTTCTACAGTCTGTGTACTTAAATAGGTAGGGGTTCTATTCTCACTGTAGACAACTGCGTGTGTGTGTGTGTGTGTGTGTGTGTGTGTGTGTGTGTGTGTGTGTGTGTGTGTGTGTGTGTGTGCATGTCTAGCCAGAAGAACAGAAGTGTGTATCCTACAGTTACTGCTCCAATCCTGTGGATTGACAGTATTTTGATACTTGCACATGCCTATACATCCATTTCATGCAGGCCTCCCAACATCTTCTCTCCTACTTCTAGTGCTGATGTCATGCACTATAACCTGGCCTGCAGCCTTGTAAAAGTCAGACTTGTGCCATGGAACTTGCATAGATTACTGAACTCTATAGTCTGTGTACTTAGATAGCTGGGGGTTCTTTTCTCACCACAGTCAACTGGGGTGTGTGTGTATATATGTATGCACTTGGTTGGCATTAGAGAAACCCTTTTACTCCAGCATGTGGGACACTATTATTGACATATTCTCCTCACCAGACACTGCTGATATCATCAGCTATATCTGATTTGTGGGAGTCTATATTATTTTGCCAAAATGGTAAAACAGTGAATGCCATTTCAGCGACACATAAACAGTAAAATGCCACTAATACGAATGGCCAGGTCACTGATTTTTTTGGCGGAGCAGGCAAGAGTAGGCTGGAATACACTTTATTGGGAAGATTAAGCGCTTTCATAAGCTTATATCAAAATTTCATCAGAATCATGTGTTACAAATAAACAACCTTATAAATAACCCCCAGGACCTATCACATGTTCTAACCTACCAATAAAAAATTACCAATAAAAATGTATTTTTAACTACTATATAGTAACTAAGGAATATTAAACATACATAACTCCCTGTCCAAAAAACTGTTGCAACATATATAACCCCCTATCCAGAGATCAATAAATAACAACAATTAAAGTACACATGCTACAAAAATATATATAAATAGCACAACTAAAACCATATACATAATAAGACATTGGTCTCAAAACACTTGCAATGGAAATTGAGTTGTTCAACCCAGGTGGAGCTGTGGCATTTAATTTCAATTGCCAAACCAGCTCCTTGTATTCAATCAAATCATGCCATGCCCCCCCCCCCCCACAACATTCTTTTTGACCGTATCCACACCAAAAAATAAAAATTCATGCTCAGGTTGATCTGCTATGTGGGAATAAAGGGAGTTACTAGTTTTTTTATTCCTTATATCATATAATTCTCGTAAATTCTTTCCCTAAACTGATGAATAGTCTTCCCTACATAAAAACTTGGACATCTTTTGCATAAAGCTAAATAGAGGACACGCACAGATTTACAAGAAAAGTAAAATTTACTTTTGACCAATTTATTATTAACTCTTATTTCACTATTTTCTAGTAAATATTGACATTGGCCACAATTTCCACATTTATAAGTACCACTTCTCTTAGAACTAACTACATAATTAGTCCTGTCATCAAATTCTAAAAGATTTTTCAAACGCCTAGCTCGCCTAGTTACAAAACTGGGTACATCCCCTAAAATTTCTCTGATACCATCAAAGGCCTTAAAAATGGCCCACTTATTCCTAATAATTTGTTGGATCTGTGGATATTCACAGGTATAGGTGGTAATAAAAGAACAAGGAAAATTCTCCTTTACCCATCTGTCTTGTTCAACCTGTATAGGTGTATCCAACAACAAAATAGGTTTAATGCGACCATCTATTATTTTTGTGGAAACCTCTTTGTCCACCTTATCAATTACATTTATTTAATTTATTTATTTATTTTACATTTGTTGACTGGGATAGTCTGACTGGATTCATGTCCATTTTCAGCGGAGGCCCGGGGAGAAAAGCTCCAAGGTAGACAGATACACAACAGATAAAATACAATGAAAACATATTACATATTTGGTATTATAGCAATAACCCACGCCTGGGTGTGGGTAATACTGGATTTACCCATGGTTGGTGTGGTTTTGTCTCAAGGGTGAAGCCCGAGTGGCCAAACAAAGAACACTGTGGGTAAATCCAGCATTACCCACACCCAGAAGTGGGTTATTGCTATTATACAATGAAATTATTTAAGAAAAAAAATACTTACTTTTCTTAAATAATGGCATTATATAATGCCTCCTTGCTGCCCTTCCATAGCTGTCCGGTATTCTGCGGCAGTTCTGATGTACTGCGCATGCGTATGCTTACGCAGTACATCAGAGCTGTGGGTGGAAGCAACGGAGAAAGCAAGATCTCCGTTGCTTTTTACAAAGTGTCTCGCTATGTTAAAGGAGTTTGACATAGCGAGACAGCTTTAAAAAAAGCAACGGAGAATTTCTGTTGCTTTTTTTAAAGCTGTCTCGCTATGTTAAAGCCATTTAACATAGCGAGACAGCTTTAAAAAATCAACGGAGAAAGGAAGATCTCCGTTACTTTTTTTAAAGCTGTCCCGCTATGTTAAACTCCTTTAACATAGTGAGACAGCGTATAAAAAGCAACGAGATCTTGCGTTCTCCATTGCTGTAAAAAAAGACTTATACTAATGGAAAAAGTCCGGGCGACCGGACCTTTTTCCATTAGAATAAGTCTGATTTACAATGTGCATGCTGACCAATCAGCGTGCACGTTTTGGAATATTAATGGGGGGGTCGTAGTATAATGACAAAGAATACATATGCAAACATGAATGGACAAGTTCAACAGGTTAGAGTTACTCCCTGGTGGGAGTCAAGGGAAAATTCAACAGTAGTTTGATTAATAGATATTTCACATTCATGATGAGAGCTAGCCAGGCTTGTTGCAGTGGCAAAGCCAGTTTAGTGCCAGATGTTGTTTGAGTTTAGTTTTAAATTGGCCTAATGAGGAGAGCAAAGTGATATCAGCTGGAAGTGAGTTCCAGGCTCTGCCTGCAGAGTTTGCAAAGAGGGAATTACCGGCTACATTGTTAGTTTTGATTGACTGAATTAGTAGTCTGTTCGAGGATCTAAGCAGTCTAGGATTGTTATAGGGAGTGATAATATTTTTAAGTGCCGGTGTGTTATCTGGATTATAGAGGATTTTATTAGCCATAATCAGAAGATTATATTGGATTAGACTGGGAAGTTCTAGCCACCCAAGCTGGTTAAGGTTGATAGAGTGGTGTGTCCTAAAAGGCAGGCCAGTGGCAAACCTGGCAGTATGATTATAACAGGTTGACAGTCTATTAAGTACAGTCTTGTTTAGATTAGAGAGAAGGGGGAAGCATATAGAAGTGTTGAAAGTAGGTGAGAGCGAGCTATGGCAATCTTGGCTGGAGAGGTTAGGAAGGCTTTTATTCTATACAGTGACCTAAGTTTTTTATTGATGGTTTTGATCGATTGGTTTACATGTAGGTCAAATTTTAGGTTGTTATCAATAATGACACCTAAAAGTTTTTTAGAGGGGTCAAGGGAGATTATTGTGCCATCATTTGCATTTATTGTAAAGGAAAAAGCAGCAGACCTTTGTGTTGGTGAGAATAGCAACATTTTAGTTTTTTTTTGGATTTAGTAGCGGTCAATGTTCAGAGAGCCAGTTTTCTATAGTATTAAAGGTGAACTGGGTAGCAGACCACAAATCTGTAGGAGATGTAGCTGAGCAAATCAGGGTGAAGTCATCAGCGTATTGGATATAGCTGATTTGGGATGACAGTATGCAAGTCGTTAATAAAGATGGAAAACAGTAGGGGCCCTAGTATGGAGCCTTGTGGTACTCCAAGAGTGTTAGGTAGTAGGTTAGAGAGCTTGCTCTACCAAAGAACAGCCTGCTGCCTCCCATTGAGGTAGGATTTAATCCACTGAATGGCTTTAGAATCTAGACAGAAAGATTGCAGGGTGTGAATCAGAAATTGGGAGTCCACCATGTCAAATGCCTTGGAAAGATCCAAGAAGAGGACTGAGGATATGTGATTATTGTTACGGTTATTGTTTATGGTGTTGGTAAAAGCTAGTAGGGCAGAAGTAGTGCTGTGGTGTGGACGAAAGCTGTGTTGAGTATTTGCCATGAGGTGATTCTGGATTAGATGGTGCATAAGTTGTTTGTGTATAAATTTTTCCATAATCTTTGCAAGTGGAGAAAGTATGGCTATTGGTCTATATTTGGAGAATTCAGTGGAGGAGCCTTCTTTATGTAGTGGGATTACGTAGGATGTTTTCCAAATGGTGGGAATTTTAGCCTCTGCTATGGTATGATTAATTAGTAGTGATACGGGGTAGGCAATAACATCAGCTGCTTTTTGAAGGTACTCGGCGGGGAGTTGGTCAGCGGAAAGTGTGGTGGGTTTTAATTAACACTGACTGCAAGTGTTTTCGTAGGCTTCCTTGAGTCTTAGGTAACTTAATGGCTGTGTATAAAACTGTATTTTTAAAATGTTTTTTCTTAAACTGTAATTTAAACTAAATTATAGACTATATTTTGTTTTATACTTTTACAGGGTATTTATTAGCTGTAGGTTATGGGTTTAGAGTACAATTTTTAGGGCTATATGTGGGAGACCAGAGTAATAATACAATATACAGGGTTTAATTGTAGGTTAAGAAATAATGTTCTATAATGCTAGGGGCAAACTAGTTAATTTAAAGACAGAGAGGGAGCAAAATTACTATGGGGGACAGGTTAAAGGTGCTTTAGACCCAGGTCAGCAGTAAACAATACATAGGATTTCAGTGCAGTTTAAGGTCTTAACCTTAGCCAATTGTAAGTCGGACTTCAGGGAACTTGTTGGTGGGTACAGTTTCTCAGGGTAGCGTTCTTCAGGCAGGAGATTCTTTTAATAGGATAGTTTGAGGGGGTCTACCTTAAAATAAACATACATTAGGAGTAAGAACCGGAGTAAGAACCATTCTATCACATACAACTAATCACCAAGCAGGCAAACATTTCAGCATTCACGTCTGCTAAAGAGTATATGGTAATCAGCAGTTCCGTAAAGCTACGACACAGTATTTGCTTAATTTTCAGTGTATGGTTCTGCAGGTAACTCCTGGTTAAAAACATATTCTTTAATATATCACATTTTCTTCTAAAGGTATCATAGTCAGACATCATGTGGGCTAACCTGATATATTGTCCTTTTATTATCCCTTTTTTTTGATAAATTGGGTGACAACTACTAAAATGCAAAAGACTATTGTAATAAGTGGTCTTCCTAAAAATGGTACTCTGAATTAATTCCTTTTGGTCATCTTTGACCACCAATATATCTAAATAACTGATGGCCATCTCACTGTAATTATAGGTAAATTTTAAATAAGAAGTGGTAGTGTCTATGTAATCAATACATTTTGAGGTGCCTATCTCGCTAATATCCCAAGCAATAAAAATATCATCCAGGTATCTGGCATAGAAATGCCAGGCCTGGACATTGTTGTTATTGAATAAAAAATGCGTTTCCCATTGTAATAAAAGTATATTGGTGAACACTGGGGGCGCAACTCACCCCCCCAATCCCACACCTTTTTCTGTTGAAAATACTGTCCATCAAGGTAAATAAAATTGTTTTTTAATACCATTTCTAGGAAGGTGTCTAAAACATTTATTTTGTTATTACTAAAAGCACCTGATTCATGTAAAAATTCATGGAACATCTCCAACCCTTCTACCTGTGGGATTACATTAAAAAGGATAACCACATCGATAGTGACAAATGCCACCTTTCTATTGTATTTAACTGCTGTTAACTTGTGTAAAAAATCCCACAAATCTCTAATAACATGTGGTTCCCTGTAGACCAATTCTTTCACTTTTTGGTCAATATAAACAGCCATGGGGGGGGGGGGGTAATGGATGTCCTTGCACTGACTATTACTCTCATGGGTGGATTCGTTAAACTCTTATGTATTTTTGGTAAGCTGAACAAGGGTGGGACAATGGGAAATTTTACTTGAAGAAATTTATATGTCTCTTGGGTAATTTCTCCTTGATCTATCATGTCCTGCAAAAAAAAGTGTATTTTATTGTAAGAGATGTTAATAAAATTTAGGGAGATTTGTTCATAAAAATCTTCATCAAGCATGTGCCTAAACATCCTATCAAGATAATCTCCCTTAGACAAAATAAATATCCCCCCACCCTTGTCCAGTTTCATTACCCTAATTTGTTTGTTATCCATGAGTTCCTTAAGGAGTTTCTGTTCACCATTCATAAGATTATCAGGTAAAATACTTTCCTTCCTAGCCAATAATGCTCTAAAGTTGAATTCACAAACCTTTTGAAAACTTATAAGAGAGGTGGTCAAAGCAGGGTTAAAAGTACTCTTTCTATGTAACACATTAGTAACTAAAGAATTGTCCATATTCTTAAATAACAATTTAAAATTTAACTTCCTCAGAAAAGCTTTAAATGTAATATTAAAGTCTCAACATGTGAATGTGCAGTAGGCACAATAGTCTGTCTTTTACTCAGAAGAGAACACAAATGCACATTGAAAACACAATCAGTAAAACTATATTTTAAAAGTCACCATTTTCATTTGTGAGTATTCTTGGGGGCACGTCAAGCACAGTACCTGGATTTTCAATTGTATCCGTACATTCTAGGCCAAAATTTGACATAAATTCAATAATCTCCTTCCCCCTCGTGTCAAATTTCCACTCATCACAAATTAAATCTAGAGGTCCCCTCACCCTATGCCCATATAACAACTCAAAGGGTGAAAAACCTGTGGATTTCTGGGGAACCTCTCTGTAAGCATACAACAGATGGGGCAATTATTTGTCCCACTCTCTCATAAACTGGTCTGCAAATGCCTGTAGCATGGACTTGACTGTAAAGTTTAACCTCTCCGCAAGACCATTAGTCTGGGCATGGTAAGGGGTGGTCTTCAGGTGCTTCACTCCACAATTCTTTCACAGACAAGCCAGCAAGTCTGACATGAAATTGGCACCTCTGTCAATCAGTATTTCTTTTGCAAAACCTACCCTGCTGAAAATCTCTAACAAAGCATTTGCCATCTTTTCTGCCTCAGTGGAGGACAAAGTGCATTTTATGCCCATATGACCTGCAAAGGGAATATCACGGGCTATGACTAGAAGCACAAGATGGTAGGCTCTAGGAACTACCAACTGCTGTACCCTCTCACCTTATAGTGTTCCCTCAGGGGTCCACTCTCTATACAGTAACCCTTTGTCCCAGTATACAGGTTCCCCTTTCCTTGAGAATCAGGTCCCTCACTAGATATCTCTCTCAGGCCTTGCCAAGTAGGGTCTGAGAGCTGAGCCTGTCTCAACTCTCTCCTTGTAACCCTTTCCAGCTCCCCTTCCACAAGACGTCTGGCATCCTCTGACAGTGGTGCCTCATTTTCAGCCTGGGTACTACTACTCACCTCTACCTTTGTAGTCACTCTGTCCAAGGGTACATCAGTACCAAGAAGCAGCTGTGGCTCACCTTCAGTCTCGCTGCTACAGGGTAGTATCCTCCTTGCAGTAACCAATTCACCAGGCCTGGCTGCAAGCATGCAGTCTGTCTACATCTCCCCCAGGCTACTAGACCCACATGCTTATCTCAAAGCCTGACTGCATGTAACTGCATCAACACATAGTACTGCCTCATCCAAATCCTTCCATATCAGGGCATCTGCAGGATGGTAGTTCTGTACCCCTGTTGTCTCAAGACATCCTACTATTAGCATTTTGTCTTTCCAACTTATGGGCTCTCTCAACTTTTGTTACCCACCTTGCCTCCATGGATATTTGTATGCCACATGGCCCTACTGGTTGCATTCAAAACATTTAATCAAAAAACAAATAGGCAGCTGGATGTAGAAAGCACAGGTTTATATAGATAATTATCCTTAAAACCAGTAGTACAGGATTTTGCCCCACCAACAATACTGGAACTTCGTCAGATAAATTCAAAGAACCAATACAAACCCTTAAATGAAAAGAAAACCAATCAAAATTTCAATTAAAATACACACCTCTTCTTAGAGACCAATCAGTAACTAGCCTCATGACACACCCCCAGTACACAGTCTTCACTCACAAAGCAACTTGTTTCAAATTTATGTACACAATGTAGCAAAACATGGTTCATTGAAACATTTTGTGTTCTATTCGAAGTGACATGTTGCAAATACACCTAGCATCTATCTCAAGCAAGCTTTTAATTTTAACAGACATGCCAGAGATTCTGCTTCATTTAAAGCTGGCCAAATATGTGCTCCAAGCTGGATTGCCAGCAGAGTTCAGCTTTTTCAAGCAGGAGCGGCCATGCTTCACCTCTACCTGTGATTTACACAAATCCAACACAATGCACAATGCATTGGCCAGACACATTAATGCTTATAATGAACATTATTTTAAATTTATTGTGTTGGATTCGCTGCAAATTGCAGGTAGAGGTGGAGCATGGCCACTCCTGCTTGAAAAAGCCAAACTCTGCTGGCAAATCCGACTTGGAGCACACATTTGGCCAGGTTTAAATGAAGCAGAATCTCTGGCATGTCTGTTAAAAGTAAAAGCTTACTTGAGATAGATGCTAGGCGTATTTGCAACATGTTACTTTGAATAGAACACAAAATGTTTCAATGAACCATGTTTTGCTACATTGTGTATGTAAATTTGAAACAAGTTGCTTTGCGAGTGAAGACTGTATACTGGGGGTTTGTCATGAGGCTGTTTACTGATTGGTCTCTAAAAAGAGGTGTGCATTTTAATTGAATTTTTGATTGGTTTTCATTTTATTTAAGGGTTCGTATTGGTTCTTTGAATTTATCTGATGAAGTTGCGGTATTGTTGGTGGGACGAAATCCTGCATTACTGGTTTTAAGGATAATTTTCTAAATAAACCTGCATTTTCTACATCCAGCTGCCTATTTGTTTTTTTTTTTATTCACAACATTTAACCCTAGATCCTGGATGTATACCTGGATTAGTGGCTTCCCCTGCTACTGGCAGATTCTGTTAGGGCAGTCTATGCTGCCCACCATGGGTTCTTTTAGACCCACGAGCAGTACTGGGGGTTCCTTTCCTGTGCAGGGATGGCCTGCTTGCTAGGTATAGGTCTCACTTCTTCCCCAACTCATCTGAAGTAGCACATTGTCTATCAGCTAACCAGATCCTTATGTCCTCAGGCAAAGTACTAAGGGCTTGCTCCCTCATCAAAAGGTCTGCCAGCCCTTCAAAAGTGGTGACCTGACATCCACTCACCAACCTATGAAAATAAGTGTTCAGTTCAGCAACATATTCACACACACTTTCATCTGCCTTGCGTTTATGCTCATGAAATGTCTTCCTATAAGTTTCAGGTGTTATCTTAACAAATTCTAACAAACAGTTCTTAACAATAGTGTAATCAAAATATTCACAATTAGCAATTTTAGACAACACAGTTACAGCTTTACCATGGAGTAAGGTGGTCTGGAACTGTACCCAGAGCCTTTGGTCAACATCATACTGTTTACATACCCTCTCAAACATGTGAATGAAACTATCAAAATTATCCCCCTCTGTAAACTGTGGAAAAAAATTACTGACCTTTTGTGCTTCTGTGGTCCAGTTTCTTCATTTCCCATTACCTCCATGACTCTAGTGAAGAGTCAGCATTTCATTTTTGTGCTGTCTCTGCCGTTCTTTTTCCTTAGCTTCTAGGCAAAGCAGTTTCTCATTCTCCTCAGCCTGCAAATGTTGCAGTTTCTCATTGTCCTCACTCTCTAGTTGCCTCAGCTCTTAGCTGCTTCTATTTCCAAATGCCTTGTCTCCAACTCAAGTCTCTTTAGCTCCAGATGGATTTTTAAGTCATCTGCAGAAAGGTTGAGCTGTCCATTCTCGGAGTGTGGTACATCTCCACTGCCAGTCTGATAGTCCTCCTGGTTGCTTTTTTCTGATGCAGCTGTGACCAGATCTGCAATCATGTCTGCCTTAGTCAGGTTTCCATGCACCAGTCCCCTAGCTTGGCACATCTCAGCCAGCTGGCTCCTTCTCAGCTTTTTGTACTCCTCTGCTGATATGCTTGTCTGCTCTCTCTGACTAACTAAGCTAATAAAAGAAATAAAACAATTGTGATCTGAACTCCGCGTCTTCACTGTGTGGCTGATTTAGAGTATAAAGACACCTTCAGTGATCACTGTACACAGGCTACAGGAATTCACACTACCCACACCACTACAAGCCAATTAGTATTTGCCAACCAATTAATATGTGGTGTGGATATCCCACCACTGCCAAACAATTAATATGTGATGCCTGTACACTGGCCCAGCAATCAAGGAGCCTCAGTCCTCACCACTAACACCAGTGAGAGGCATCCATATAGGGAGCGAATAATAAATACACACACAGTAAAGTACAATTTCCCTTAAGAGTGCACAGAGATCACAGTCAGTCTGGGGCTGGTTTCTCCCTTTCTCTGCAGGTCCACAATAAGAGTCCCCACCGGCACGGCTATAGGGTCCAGATCTTAGCCTAGCGGGCAAGCTAAAAGCTCCAGCACCCTCTCTGTCCAACCAGTGCTTCATGTCACTGCCCAAGTAGCTGACACACACACACTTTAGATAATAGTTATATACAACCACACAGACACTCCTGGGGAAGGCTGGCACAGGTTCTCCAGTTGTGCCCCTTTTACCCAGACTATACATTAGTACCATTTGCCACCACTCACTAATATTTATTGGCTTCTAAAAGGCCCTTATGAAAGGGCGTCCAATTATACTGTGCAATGTTATTATCCAAATGGTAAGTGTGACTGAACATCAAGGCTGTTGGAGTGGCTTTGTACAATATCACTAAATACATGCAATGTAGTCTTAGAGCTTAAATTATCTCTATACAAGACAGCCACAATTGAACGGTTTAAAAATATTTAATAATAAATAATAAAAAAACAAGACAATACTTCTTACTACACAGTGCTAAAGAGAGTTCAGAGATCACAGAGAAATACTTAAAATAGTACAGTAGAAAAGTTTTGACAACAACACAGAAAAAAAACTAATCTATTCTTCCTATTTCCTAGCTATATCTAAGAGAAAACACAGTTCTAAAATAAACTTACATATAGAACATAGGCAGAGTGCTGGTGAGTTGGATGTTCTCAAGACAAATGCTAAATGCCCTCATTCCTTCTGTCCTTAAATTGATAACACAGTACCACTGATTTATTTCAGATTGCATCATCTATTTTTGGTTTCCAGGCTAACAGAAACTCAGAGATTAATAGACCCTTTGATCTTGCAGCTGCTCAGGAAGCCAGTGTAATAAAAGAAATTATACATGCAAATTCTAGCAATTAACTCTGGTCTCAAAACAATAGCCAGAATTCCTTCATCCAAACATCTTGTCTCTGAGCCCTGAGATTAAAGACAGTCATGAAGTGCTTGACTGATCAGCTTTCTTACAGCAGAGTGCACTGTTGTTACATGTTTTCCAGTTCAACATCCAGTACAGTCTTTTCACATTTAAGAGAACAAGCCTGTGGATTACATTAATATTTACAAATGACAGAATTATCTACAAAATTCTATCTAGCTAGGCTGGCAGCCTTCACCTATTTTCACAGAATGAACCTTTTCTAAATGGACACTAGTAACATCCTGGCTGTGTGCAACAGACCTGTGCGATTTGTTAATGCTACATCATGTCTCTTACATCAGTTAGATGTCCTCAAAGAGGTCATTGGGGGCATGCATGAAGACAACACTATCATCCTTTTGAACTTGACAAGCCCAAAGCATTTGACACAAATCCACAGTGAGGTATTTACTCAATGCTGTCAGATCTGGCAATAAACACCTATGTCACAAAGTGGGTAGACCAGTGCATCACATACATGGCATCTAAATATGTTGAAATGTGTGATGTGACCTTGCTATTCTATTTGATTGTAATACTTGTGTGGAGCTTTTCTCCCGGGCCTCCGCTGAAAAAGGGCTTTGGCTCAGTCAGACTAACCCAGTCAGCAAATGTCAAAATAAATAAATAAATAAATAAATAAATAAATAAATAATCAGGTCCGCACATCAGTCTGCTGTCTGCTACACCCATTGCTGTCCCTTATTTAAGTTACAGACATCGCAGATGATATACACATCCTGTGCCTAAACAGCTGTCAGAAGGACTACAGATTGAGGGCAATCATTGCCTTCAGTTGTGATATTAGTATAATACAGACAGTATCAACACACAACAAAGATTGCTGCTACAAACATGGTAACACTTGCAATGACACAAAAGCATGGAGGGATTTGTTACATTAGGAAAACAAACACACAACCCAAATATAATGTAGACATCATGCCCTATAATCAGACAAATAGGTATGTGACCTGTATCCTGGGGTAGATGGTAAGTGTAACATCCACCAGCATGTGGCCACAGTGCTGACTACTTCCTTGTACGTAACACAACTCCTGAATATGTTATACCAGATGCATATGTGCTGCCTGTTCTGGTGATGCACACAGTGCATACATAACTATTTGACAACATTAATGGCATGGGTAGCATTTGTAACAGTGTGGATATCTGCCGTGCACATGAGTCATCTAGCCTGTATTGATAATAATGCCACGTATAAGTATAGCAGTGTCCCTCCTAACACTTCCAGCAGATGTTACAGTGCCTAGACAGCATGCATGATTACCCTCATAGAATGCGGACATGTTATAATAGTTGTAAAAGTGGGTTTGTCCAGAATCATCTCTGATCACTCTAGATCACATCTGTTATGTCAGAGACATGATATTACTGGTGGTACTTTCTCATATTGTCCATGATCGTGTTTGCTTCTTTTAGTATTGTCCATGAGCCATTACCTGTGTCCCACTTGATGGAAACCTCTGCTGAGATTACACTTATATTCAGGCAAATCAGTTTGCACAGCTTCACAATATGCACCCTACCTCAATTGTATATCACATCCCTGATGGATGTCCTCTGCATTGTTCAAGTAAGGATGCTTATCTCACACAGTCATCTTCCCCATTGTTATGTCACCTTGTGTGACAGTCAGATAATACACATTTTCACTGTACAGTCCCTACTGTACCATATTGATATGTCATTGATGTTGCTGCTGCAACTGTCTTCTGTTGACATGCCTGCCCTCATCCACTGTACATTAGGCTGTTTTACCTGTCCTCTTATCCTGTGTTCATTCCTAAAATTCATCTGTGTGTCTCTATTCAATAAACACATTTCCCCTGAGTGTTTATTTTACATACTAGTCCATGTACTCTTGCAGATCATTTACAAAACTTCCGTATGGAATGCCAGGGATGGAATTTCATAATTTGCTGCATGGTATGCACTGTCCTGTACTGTGTTCAGACCACATACATAACTCATACCTCTCAACTGTCCAGATTTTCCCAGACTTTCCAGATTTTTGACTTATATATATATTTTGGTGTGTTCCTTATAAAACCTGTGGTTTTCTGCCATATCACTGGGATAATCTCAGGACTGATGTCAGACAGTAATTACATACATTTGAGTTTCAGAGTTCAAATCCTTTAGAAAATGTATCTTCACACAAACCCCATGTTATTCTTGCACATTTCTTTTTTTTCCATAATAAATTTTTATTGAAATATATTTTCCAAAAACATTACAAAAATACAATAAACATCACACACATAATACACTATAACTACTACAAACCATTTATACAATATCTACATGAAATGCTTCCTATATTTAATATATTCTTAAAATCAGTATCATGCTAATATAATATTGAAGACCTTTTCCCATATTTTCGGGTTATTAATATTTTTGTTAGTTTGTTTCAGAAGTAATTTATGTGCTAGTATATGCTTTATAGCCACAAGCTTAAAATTATTCCATGATGTCTTATGTGGTTCTAGCCAATTTGTGGCTATATAGAGTTTCATCAGCAAAAAATATTCATACAAATAATAGTTTGCGATCTGGAAAGCTCTCTTGGAGGAATGTGTAGAATCATAAATTCCCATGACAGTGTAGAACTTTGATAACCCATCTTTTGCAGTTGTACTTTAAGAGAGTTCCAAAGTTTATATACGCATTTACAACTCCAGAACATATGAAGAAGATCCGCTGTTTGATCTGCACAGTATGGACAAATTGGAGAATTCCTAGGGTTAAATTTATGTAATCTAAGATGTGTGTAATATGCATTGTTCCAAATCATCAATTGCGTGTACATCAGTTTTGAAAAGAAACTGATTTCCTAGTTATATCAATTGCTTTTAATATCTGATTGTCTGTTACTGTTACTTTTTTACCCAATACTCTGAAAGCAAAATTTTGTCCTGAAATTTCAAATCCTTAATTAATTTATATGCAGTTGCTATAAATTTAGTGTCTTGTTGGATAGCTTGCCACAATTCAGAGCACTTATCCACAAATCCGCTGCAGGTTTAAAGTTCCTAAAGTAGCTCAAGGCAAGTTCTTTAACTTGTCTCATTATAACAATGTAACTTCTAGGTAGATTCATTTCCTGTCTAATTTGTAAAGCCGATAAGTCAAGTTTATTAAAAACATCAAATAGAGTCAGATTAAGTATTAATGGAAATTTGCTGAGATCGATCAGCTGATTATTTAGTTTAAAATTAGGATTCCTGTGGAAAGGTTGAAGAACCATCATATATTGCAATAAATCTACGGACTGAAATAAAGTTTGCAAAGATGAGACACAGGTTATTATGTGGTCCATGACCCCATATTTTATCAGACTAATTTTGTCCATAAAGGCAATGCTTTAGGATTTATTTTCCTATCCAAAATATGCTTATGATTCAAGACCACCCAAGTTGGTATCCATGTTGTATTCGTTACATCATAATTAGCAATTCTTAAAATTTTATTAGCGTTTACAATCAAATAATATGCTTCAAAGTTTGGTAGCTCAAGTCCCCTCTTGTTTTAGGGGTCATTCATTTCTCATAAGATATTCTAGTTCTTTTGGGTTCCAGATAAATGTAGCTAGATCTTTATGCATTTGTTTAAAACTGTTTTTGAAATTGATAATTGGGCAGACCTAAATATGTATAACATTCTGTGGTAGTATATTCATTTTCACTATTGATACTTTTGCTAATACCGGTAGTTTTAAATTCTTCCATCTGTCACAATCAGCTATTATGTGTTCCCATACTGCTTAACATTATTGTTATAAAAGTCCTTATTATCCGTAGAGAAGTTGATACCCAAATATTTAATATTTTCTTTACATGTTAACTTCCCCATCAGGGCCATTAGTGAAAAAGGCTTTGGG
Source organism: Protopterus annectens (assembly GCF_019279795.1). Lineage (NCBI taxonomy): Eukaryota > Metazoa > Chordata > Ceratodontiformes > Protopteridae > Protopterus > Protopterus annectens. The sequence continues at coordinate 500,478,094 of NC_056744.1, forward strand.
GTTCTTAATGGGAAGATATTCGTTTTCTGTAAGTTAATTTTATAATTAGAAACTACTGAAAATTCGTTTATGAGCTTTAATATCTTTTCACTGTCTGAAATTGGGGTTGTACAATAAATAATAAGATCATCGGCAAATGCTGACATTAATATTTTATTCCTATAAATTATTGGTGCATTATGATACAAATTTTGCTTGATATATAAAAATAGGGTTCTAGATATAGGTTAAACAATAAGGGGACATGGGACAACCCTGACGAGTACCATTTTTAATCTGTATTCTGTTAGAATAAGTCCTATTGATGTATAGCGTAGTGTATGGATTACTATATAATATTTGTAGCATCTGAATGAATTCTTGGGGCAAGTTAAAATAGGGTAACACATCAAACAAAAATTTATGTCTACTCTATCAAATGCTTTCTGGGCATCTATTATAAGAGCATAGATATTAAAGTTGTTTTTTAGCATACGTCATCATATTATGCAGTGTAAGTGTGTTATCGCTGGTTTGTCTAGTTGCCATAAATCCAGCTTGTTCCTTAGAAATTAGATATATCAAAACCTTCTTTAGTCTCGATGCTATAATTGATGTTAAAATTTTCATCTCCACATTCATTAGTGCTATTGGTCTGTAATTATCTGGGTTAAGGGGATCCAAATTGGTTTTATGTATGAAAATTGTTTTTGACGCATTGAGGTGGGGGTCACTAATTTTATTTTTAGTTATATAATTAAATACATGAGACAATTCTTTTCCCAAACTATCAGCAAACTCTTTGTAAAATTCAGCTGTAATACCATCAGGCCCTGGCGACTTATGTACTTTCATATGTTGAATTGTATATACTATTTCTTCTTTAGAAATAGGTTTAATCAGGTCACTTTGCAGGCTCTCTTCTAATTCTGGAAAGTTAATTTTTTGCAGAAAACTTTTATTCTGGTTATGTAGAGACCTATCAGTTTGCCCCTCATACACCTTAGTATAGATTTTCCCAAAAATTCTTGCACATTTCTAAGTTTAAAACAGCAAATATGTAAAATGTGTCCCTATTTCTGGGTCATTGCCCCCCCCCCAGTCTGTTGTGCTTTGTCCAGATTTCTTGCACTAAGAGATTGCGAGATATGAGAAATATTATATGTTAAGCCCTAGTGATCATTGTGACATTCCACTCAAACCTACTATGTTCTGCATTAAACATGTTTGCTATCCCTGCTGTGTTACATGGTTTTCTGGCTGGCAACACTGTTGCTAGCCACAAAACCATGCTTATTTACATTTAAATGTGGTGCGTGACATGAATATGCAATTAGCGCTGCTGCTTACCACACATCACCGTGCACGCATGTAAACTCCATGTAGGCTTCGCACAAAGCCAACATGGAGTTTACTGAATCACAGGAAAAGAGTATCGACAGCATATCTAGACAAAATGGGTTATATTAGGAACTCATTACATCCAAGTGATGCCTCCAGGTGCATCTGCAGTTAACTCCTACTGACCTCTCTAGGTGTCAAATATTGCTTGTTCATATTTGCATCAATAATTCCAAAACCATGCTATGTACAAGGTTTTAAAAGATTTAATCTTAAAGCTTACACAATAGCAAACTCAACTGCATTAATATTTAATCTCTGTCTAGTGCAGGTAAATACATATCAGCTGTTGTTTTTATGATATTAATTTGTATAGAAATATTTTCTACGTTATTCTAAATATATCAGCAACCAAGTAACAAAGACAGAGCTCCTTAGCCTCATTTGAAAGCTCTCTTCTCGATGAATAAAATGCTGCTGACAGTATGTGTGTAACTTGGGTAGTTGCTGAGATATTGTAAGTTGTTTACAAAATATTACAAATGGAATAGTTATTGTGTTTACTGTGACTTATAAAATTCAGTTTAAGACTTAGAACCAAAAGAATACTACCACTATAAAAACAGTTTGTGTTGAAGGGTTTGCCATTTATACTTCTTTCATAACCCCAGTGGTTCCAGAGATATGAACATTTGTTTGAAATGTAAGGACATATTTTTTTCCAAAAATAAATTTTATTGATTTTACAATACATGTATCTTCTTCTTCTTCAGTTTGACAATGAGTAGTAATACAGAAGAGAACATATAACTACTAACTATATACAATATGTACAATAGTGCTGCTTAAGAATAATATGACCCCTAGGAGTAAACCTAATGCTAACTCTAGATAAGCAAAGGTGAATACTGTAACTGAGCACAATGTAATGGCCATGATTTGAAACTTATAGAGCAAATAAAGGAAGAGACATAATACTTATCTTGAGCCACCGTATAATAGGGTTCATAGGTTCATAGGTTCATACTAGGCTATCTGCAATAGGGCATTTATAAGCCTAGACAGAGTGTGTTTGGCTTTCGCCACCCATTTTAAATGAATTTTGCTATGGTCTTTTTCAAGGTTAGTATACTGTGCATCTGTCTAACAGTGACACAGAAGTGATACCTGGGGTAAACCTACGATCTCCCATCCACTCATCAAGATTCCTCTCGAAGATAGTCAATGAGCAACTCTGCCTAACCTGGACTGGGATTTTATTCCAGAGTGAAGGGAGCCTCTGGGTTATGAATCTGTCCCTCCAGCATGTCCTATTTATTTCAGTGCTGAGGTTCAAGTCTCTCGAGCACGTAGCTCGATGGGATTTGGATTTTCTGAGGTGCAGCATGTCCATTAATTCCGGGTTGGACATGGCTTTATACGTCAGGCACAGATCGCCTCTGAGCAGGTGGTATGCCACTGAGTAGAGCTGGAGTTTCTTTAACCAGGCAGCATATGGCATCTGTTTGAGCCCTTTGATCCACTTGGTGAGGTACTTTTGGGGTCTTTCCAGTTGCTGCAGGTGTCTGGTAAGGTACATCCCAAAAGGGGCATTGTACTCAATTATGGGCCTGATGAGGGATGAGTAAAGAGGCACGATGACCTCCCCTGATCTAGATGTGAATCCCTTCATGATTAGGTGGGCTATATAAAATGTTTTTCTAACCACTTTGGCCACGTGGTTTTCAAATGAGAGATTGCTATCAACTTGGGTCCCCAGGTCCCTAATTACTTCTTCCGTACTTAATGGATTACCACCTATGTGGTAATTTGTGGGCACTTTGTTTTTGCCAAAGGGGATGACTATACACTTTTTGGTGTTTAGGTTGAGGCCATGGCTCTGGCACCAGTTGTCTGTTTTTATGAGGCCCTTTTGTAGGATGCATGTTTCGGCTGGAGGGTCGATTATGGTGCCTAGTTTGCAGTCATCTGCGAACTTGGTCAGCCACAGTCCTTCCGTGTTGGCCTGTACCTCCGAGAAATATATACCGAACAAGAGAGGTCCCAGGACTGAGCCTTGTGGGATGCCACTTGTAACTTGTTTGGAGTCTGACATGGCGCCAGCAATTCTAACCATGTGGGTTCTGTCCTTGAGCCAGTTTGCAACCCATCTAGTGACATAGGGGTTTATATTTAAGCTGGTGAGCTTATCTATAATGCCCAAGTGGGGTATTGTATTGAAGGCTTATGCGAGGTCCAGGTAGGCTGTGTGGACCACCTTCCTCTCATCAATGGCCTTGGTGACTGTTTCAAAGAAATTGACCAGGTTTAAGAGGCAGGATCTGCCCTTAACAAAGCCGAACTGGGTAGGATCCAGTGTCTGTAGGTCCCCAATATCTTTATTTATGAGGTCCATGATGATCCTTTCCATAGCTTTGCAGACCAAGCTAGTCAGGCGTATGGGGTGATAGTTTCCAGGATCCGTTGAGGCACCACATTTGTGGAGAGTGGCTACTGTTGCTGTACGCCACTCTTTGGGTACATATCCTGTAGTAAGGCTGAGATTGAACAGTAGTTTTATGTTTGGTTTTATCTCTTCTTGGAGTTCATGTAGGATGCAGCCCGGGACACCGTCTGGTCCCATTGATGCTGTGTTTTTTGCTTTGGAGAGGGCGGCTCTTACCTGAGCATCTGAGATGTCAGGAGGGGCAGCACTCTGCTGGGATAGATATTTGCCCTTTTGGTGGGGGGGGGGAGTTTGCGCTGAACCTGTCAGCTAGGATGTTGGCAATGTCTGTGGGTTCGGTGTATTTTTTGTCATTTTGGACTAATTCTGAGCATATCTGGGAATTCCCACCCAGGTTCCTAACATATCTAAAGAAAGCCTTGTGATTATCCTTAGTGTCCTGTGCAATTTTTCTCTCAAAGCTGGCTTTAGACGATTTTATGAGTGCCCGTAGTTTTTGCTAATACTGATTAGAGATGCCTTCCCTTTTTGGGATTTTGCTCTATCATGTAGTAGCTTCCTCCTTCTATTGTATAGTTTGTTTATGGCTGGGGTCCACCAGACAGGATGCCTGCCTTTGGAGGACTGGGTCTTGGTTTTATTTGGGATTGCATGATCCATGCATTTCTGAAGGTGTTCATAGAATGCGTTTATAAAGGATTCTGCGGTCTGGGCCATATTTTCCACAGGCCCGGGGGCTTTGAAGGATTCCACCTTGGTTTTGAGGCATGTGAAATTTGCTTTAGAGAGGTTTTTCACTGTGGTTTTCTGGGCAGGGGGTGGGGTCAGGATGTGAATATCCAGTGAGATTAGTTTATGGTCTGATCTTACCAGTGAGGGATACACTTCTGGTCTGGAGCATAGAGCCCCCATGTTGGTGATGATTAGGTCCAGTATGTTTTCCCCTCTTGTGGGAGTGGTAACAAGTTGTTCCATAGCATTTGAGTTTAGAAATTCTAGGAACCTTTGGGCTAGGGTGTTGGAGCTAGAGTAATGCTCCCAGTCTATGTTTGGGTAGTTGAAGTCACCTAATATAATGGTGTTTGGAGAGACCTTCATATTTTCCAGTGTTCTCAGGAAGGCCGAGTGGGGTTCCTGGGTTTGGGAGGGTGGTCTGTAGCAGGCTATAAACTGGAAGGCAGTTTTACCCATTGTTAGTTGCACATCGATAGTCTCTGATGCTTCGTGCTGTGCCACCAACCTGGAGGTGTGGATATCTTTGACGAATATTGATACTCTCCCTCCTTTTGTGGTTCGGTCCAAGTTTTGGGGCCGAAAAGCATGGTATGCGGTATAACCTGGTAGTGCTCGGGTGCTCTCGGGAGCCTTGAACTAGGTTTCTTTTACTGCACAGATATCAATGTTCTCCATTCTAAGGAGAGTTTCGAGTGCATGCATTTTGAGGTTTAGACTTCTGGTGTTGAGTAGCATTACTCTTAGTTTCTTATCCCTTGTGTTACCTATGGAGGTGGGTTTGTCTTTTGAGCCTTGCCTAAAAAGGCACTATGGGGGTGGCCTAGAGCCTTTGCCAATATCCAAAAGCCCATGGGTGACAGGTGAAACCGTCCCTAGTGAAGCATTGTGGCTTGTTGAGCATGTCATCCCAGGCTGACAGGCATTGGATCCCCTTTGAATGACACCAATACTTAAGCCAATTGTTGAAATTGATCATCTTGTCTTCATATTGTGGCATCATTCTTGGTGAGGGTAAGATGCTACTCAAGGTCAGGGTCATACCAGCCTTGGCTACATGCTCAGAGAGCTCCTCTATGTCTCTTTTCATGTAGTCTAGGGAGGTACGTCTCAGGTCATTCACACCAGCATGGACAATGACTGAGTCATATTTGTACTTGCCTTGGAGTGACCTGAGTGCTTGTGCTATGTGGCGGATCCTAGCGGCCGACAGGCAGCTCACTGTGACCTTCTCCTTGTTCTGCCTCGTGAGCAGGATCTAAGTGTGCCTGATGATAGAGTCACCTATTACAAGTGTATCAGGTGTGTTGTTAGCCTTAAGGGCTGTGACTGTTCGGCACACTGGCTTTGTGAGCTATGTGTTGCACGTGTTTTGTTTTGGGGTAGAGGTTGCTTGGGTGTCTGCTTTGGCGGTCTCTGCTGCTTAGGCAGATTTTTATTTAGAGCCTCCAAGTATGTTTTTGTGTGTTTATGTGTTTGGTTTGCTGTCGTGGTAGGTCTATGTGAGACTGGAATTGTAGTGAGTGTGGTTTCCTTCTCCTCCTGACTGGTTACGCCAGTACTGAGTTGAGAGAGCTTAGCCTCCAGTTTGGCTATATGATTGCGTCTCTCACATGTGTTGGAATTTGTTGGGAGGAGGAGAGGGTTGTCTGTGTACATGAGGCAGTTGTAACATTGCCTCAAGATTCCCAGATTCACCAGCTGGACCGGAGAGGAGATTGGCAACTGACCTTTGGACATGTTAGAATAGTATTGGGAATTCCTTTATAATTGAAAAAAAGGGCCATTGGGGAACAAGGTACTCAAGGGGAGTTTGTGAGGGTGTAGTGCTTTTAATTTTTTAGTGCTGACTTATATAATTGCTTTAGTGAGCAAATGTCAGGCTTAAGAGTAGGAATAGGGTGTTTATTATGAGAACTAGATCAGTTCTAAGGGAAAAAGTGAAGAGCAGACTTTGTGGAGCCGAGAATGGTTTAAACCCAATTAAGCGGAGCTGCCCGATGCTGCGCTATGCGCAAAATTGCGCAAAGCTGTGTCAAAGCGGGTTTTATACAGGGGGACTTGAAAGAGCTAGAAATTGGCAAAAAAAAGGCCAATAGACTACCAGATTCTTGTGCTGGGAACACTCCTCCAGGGATAGATAGGCTGCTCTAAGCTCCTCACTGCCACTGGTGAACAAAGAAGCCTCCCTTTATCCAAGAAAGGAAATGGGCAACACAGGAACTTTCCAAAAGTCCAGAATACAGCAAAGCCTGTATTTGGTGTAAGGAGAAATGGGGAAAAAGAAAGAATTTAATAAGCATATGAAGGATGAGCATGTAGTAGTGATGTACTACCTTAGTTTATACGTATTTAGTTGTCAGCCAAGTGCTCAAATATGAGATTCCAAAATGTCAGGTAGTAAATACACTTGTGGGAGTTTGCTATTAGGAGTTTTTGTGAACTAATGTGTTTAATAGCCAAACTTCTAAACCCTCTCCAGGACATCTTAGTGCAATCTATCCAGTCTTTGGTAATGTAGAATTTGACTAATAAACAGAGTGTAACTAAGATATGCAATCTCAGTTTTGACATTTTAAGATTAGTAACATGTAGCAATGCCATCTCCCATGATTGGGTTGATTTATTGTACCCCATCTTGTCAAGTCTCACTTTGAGAGAGCACCTAATACTGTGAGAGTATTTGCAAAACCATAGTATATGTAGGATGTAAGCCTATGGGTAGGAACAACAGGGGCATGCAGTAGATACACTCGGGTTAAATTTATTTAAGTGGACTGGAGTGAAGTATAAGCTATTGGTAATCATACATTGCATGTAAGTAAGCTTTTTAAATGGGGAGAACTTTAGTGTGGATTTAATAGCTGATATCATTTGCTCTACTAGCAGATTCAACCCTTGGTGATTTCAGTAGTCCGCAAATACTATATTATCCTGATATTGAATTGTATTGATAAGTTTATATGAAAGGGACAGCATACTTTTCTTGCTGACTAAGATTTCTAACAACTTGGCAACCTGATTGAAGTCAGATTCAACAATAGTGTGGTCTTGAAATTGAGATGTAATAATTTCTCTTATGTGCCTCAGAATTATGGTGTACTTTTTAGATGTTTAGGATAGCATGCAATTCTGTTAGCGATGATTTCTATGCTTATGAATATCCCATAGTGTGAATTCTTTTATAAGTGGGTAGTCAACCAGATTGATCATGCTGTAGTTCAATTTGATACTCGGGTTGAGGTGAATAGGTTGGAATAGGAGGAGAGCTTTTTCTAGTTTCAAGGATTTAAAAATCTCTTGGAAAGATTTGATTTTAACCTTTAGGATATGATGCAACTTCAGATTCTTAAGTTAATGGGCCTAAGAATGGGAGAGCTTTGGGATTAAAATTATTGATCAGAGCATGATTATGCCACATTTTAACCCAAAGGGGAGTCCACACGTTGCATCGTTTGGGCAGTAGTTGGCTATTGTAATTAATCTATTGGCATGCAGTATTCTGTAATAAAGTTGAAGATCAGGCATATTTAGGCCTCCCCTATCTTTTGGATAGGTAAGTCTTTGATATGACATTCTTACCGACTTAGGGTGCCATATGTACTTCGCAAAAGCTTTGTGAATTTTAGTGAAAAATGTATTGGGAATAGGGGAGAGAGATGTATGAAAGTGGTAGAGAAGCATGGGTGGATGTTCATTTTAATGATAGACATTTTAGATAGCATAGGAAGCTTCATCTGCTGTCATCTAAATAAGTCTTGCGAAAGTGCCATCCATACTTTAGTTAAGTTGGACTGCAATGTGAAGGAAGACGAGTGATTGTACTGGACCCCTAGATATTTGAAGAAGTATACTGTGTGGAAGGGTGAGTCTGAAAAGGGATTTTCCCTATGAGCTGAAGGATTTTTTTGGGAAAATAAAGGATTTGTTTTGATTGATTTTGTAATCTGAGATAAATGCAAAGGTGTTCAAGGTATTAACTAATTTCTTGGTGTCTGACAAAGGATGTTCAAAATATAGATTCAGGTCGTCAGCAAATGCGGTTAAGCTGATCCTGGTATGTAGTAATCTGGGAATTGAGTGGTGTGTTTTTTGCAATATGAACAGGAAGAAAGGTTCTAGATATAAGTTAAAAAGAAGAGGGGAGAGAAGGCATCCTTGCCTCGTGCCATTTGAGATTTTTTTCTGTTGTGAGTATTGCTTAATAATATATAGGCACGTATATGAGCTACTGTATAAGATTTTGACAGTATTGATGAACTCAGGCGGTATATCAAAGTAGGATAGAACTGTAAACAGAAAGTTCCAGTTGACCCTATCAAAAGCCTTACATGCATCTAGAATCCTTGCATATCTAGGATTCTTGTCCTTCTTGGCAAGATTAATCATGGTTTCCATAGTCAGAGTATAGTCCCAGGTGTGTCTGTTAGACACAAAACCTGCTTGTTCTTTAGAGATTAGGGAGGGAATTATTCTTTTAAGCCTTTTGGCTAATATGGATGAAAAAAATGCTAATGTCAGTGTTCATTAAGGAAATTGGTCTGCAATTGTTAAGGTTGGTTTTATCTAGGCTATTTTTAGGGATTAGAATGGTCTTTGAGTGGTTAATATAGAGGTCAGAGATACCGTTGAGGGATATACAGTTGAATACCTTGAGTAGAATAGGAACTAAGATATTTTTAAAGGTTTTATAGAAATTTAGAGAGTATCCATATGGACCCGGAGCTTTCCCTACTTTGAGGTTGGCGAAGGCATTTAGAACTTCCCGTTGAGTCAGTGGGGCAGAAAGGATTACTTTCTGGTCTTCATTTAGCTTTGGGAATGTGATATCGTTGAGATGGTCTTTCATCATTGCAAATGAGGTTTGGTGATAGTTACTAGCATAGATATCTGAGTATACTTGATGGAATAGCTGAATAATTTGAGTGTCTGATTTATAAAGTGTATCTTGTGATAAATAAGGGTTATTCTGGGTGAATTCTGCTTGTTTTCAATTATTCTAGCTAGTGCTTTGTAGGGGGTTTGTATCCATTCAGAGTATTTTTGTTACAAATCTTAGTTCTTGTAGGGAGTAGTTGGATTGGTGTAGTTCAAAAAGTTCCTTTTGCTTATGTAGCATTTCATTTTCTAATGATAAGGTGTAGTTTACTTAAGCTTTTTGTCTATGTTCTAATCTCAGATATTAGATGGTTCTCTTTCTCTTTCCTCTTTTTTTTAAGATATGTGGATTTTTGAATAAATATTCCTCTAAGTACACTTTTACATGCCGCCCATTGAACGTCAATTGGGATATTCGTGTCATGAGGGTCAGTTAAACTCCACCAGAACCTTGGCTATCTCCTCGGTAACCATTGATATATGTAGCACATTGTTACTGAGAGACCAGTTAAAGTCTTTATTCAATAAAGATGTGTTATGTGCAAAGTTTATTCTTAAAGTAATCTTTGAATGGTCCAAGAAAAATCTGGTTTTGGTTGAATAATTTGTTTGCTAATTTGTTAGTATGTCTGACACTAGAAAAAAGTCTATCTGTGACCAAGAGTTATAGCATCTTGAAAAATATGTGAAATTGTTATTGTTCTGAATGTCTTTACCAAAGGATATAGGGTCAGCTAGACCAAAGTCAGAGATTAGCTGCATTAGAGCAAGGGTGGCTTGACTGTTATATGATTTGGATTTGCTAGAACGGTCAATGTTAGGGTCAATGACTGTATTCCAATCCCCCCCAGGATATAAAAATGGTTAGGAAAGATAAGTAAGATGTTATAGATTTTCAAAATAAATTCCTGTTGACCTGAGCATGGTCCATATTGGTTTAAGGACAGAACTGGTTTAGTAAGCAGTGGGGTTAGGCATGTAAAATAGCACCATCTACCCTCCTGATCTGAGCCCCTGTCTATGATAGAAGGTTTAAATGAATTTTTAATAACAATTGCTATTCCTTTGGAGTTACAGCTATTTCCTGCTTAGATAATATATTTAATCCATTTCCTGCTCTGTCCCTTTCTCCATTCTTCAGCTAACATATGTGATTCCTGAATATAGCAGATATCTGCTTCGGCTTTTACCAATAGGTGCATTAGAAGATTTCTTTTGTTTTTGTCCTGGAGTCCTCAAACATTCCAGGATACCTTATCTATATTGACAGGGATCTTTGGTTAAGTTAAGTTGTTTATGAGATGACCAAAGAGCAGGGAACAATTGTATGGCTCAAGAATAAGTCACAAATTAAGTATATGTGTAACAGCTATTGAAAATGCAGGACTAAACTCTCTCAAATCCACCCTTGTGCCTACCCACTTAACCCCTATATTTGAGAGACAGAGAAGGACAAGATACACAAGTAAACATGACTTTATAACAATAAGGTAGTTAGTAAACCTATAATAACAAAATGTACAAAGTACGTACAATATTGATATAATTCCAAATGTTGTCATTAGGAGACCTTCTTAGCATATCCAACTAGTTCTTGATTAAAGGTTCTGCCAGTAACGGTAAATAGCCTGTTACTTAATCATCAAATCAGCTAATGTTGTAGGGCAGTTTACAAAATAAGGTGAAATCTGAGAACATAGAACTCACTATGGTGTAGGAAGAGAAAGTGTAGATGAGACATGTTTAGAATCAACAATATGTATCTAAAAACAAAATAGAAATAACACAGTAAACAGTAAATTGAGACTAACTTATCATTTACAATGGTTAATACCTGCTGTGATGGTTAAGTGATTACCATAAAATATTATTTTTTTATTTACATCTAGACTGAGATATAATCCTTCCTTCTTGAATCAAATATTTTGCTCTTATTCTCAATATTCACATTTATGTAAACAGTACAAAAGGGAGTGGTTCACGCTTATCCCATTAGATCGGTTCATTGTAGGATAATTGAGCAATAGACAGCTAATGCCTAGATACAATCACTATTCGAAGGATATAGATAAAGTACCTCAGCTCTCAGACACTTTATTAAGTTGAGATACTACAAACGAGTGAGTTAGTTTGTGTATAGACACTGATGAAAGTCATAGAATAAGGCATACCATACAATAGGGCTGTAATAAACTGTCAGTTGGGGCACTAGTTTCCTGATTGTAATTTAAAGAGTAAATAGCTGCGGAGCACAAACTTTAATAAGGAGATAAGGTGGAATCCTTTGATTTGAGAAAGGACAAATCTCATGTACTCACAACTAGTCCGGTCCAGCATCATGAATGCAACCTCACCTCTGCATATTCCATGGCGTTGCGCAGAGTATTGACATTCTTCTTGCTCGCTTCTTTCTACAGCCAAAGGGAGTGCTATTTGGGAAACCAGGCAAGTACTTGTTAGGAAAACAGCCTTGATTAGTGTTATTTAGGTTGAAGCAGCAGGAAATTCTTGCTTTTCTTTTTTCTGTTGTAATGGTGCACTTGCCTGTTGGGATCGTAGAAAGTTACCGCTCAGGTGTCCCCCTGGGAACACCACATTTGTATAATCATTCCTAGCTGCTGAAAGACATTAATAGTTAGCAACTTTAACCTAAATTAACCTTATTATGCAGAGCTTAGTATTTAATTGGGTCGAGATCGGAGACTTGGGACCGGAAAAGCCAAAAAACTAAATCAGATACAAAATATTAAGGTAATCACTGAGTTCCTGGTTCTGGTGTTTTTCCAAAGCATTTCAAAAAGGTGGAACTAGCTTCCTTGGATGAAGCCATTGTAAACTTTTTGTCATTATGGTAAAAGGATAAAGTGTTTGGAAATTTCATCTGGAACTTAATGTTTCATTTGATGAGGTCTGCACACTATGGAGAGAGTTTGCGGCACTTTTCTTTAATTTCTTGGGGAAGATCCTGGGAGATAGAAATTCTAAAAGTTTTCTAAGTGTAGTGCTTTACTTTTTTATATGCAGAGAGGATAGTTTGGACATCTTGGTAATTCAGGAGTTTCACATAGACAGATCTTGGGGCTGTAGTGCTTTGTTTTTTTTGGAGGGCTCAGTGTGCCCTTTCAATTATGCATTCAGACTGAGGTTCTCTTAATTGTAGAAGAGAGCAGAAGATTTGTTTGAGAGTTGGGACCAATTGATTTTGTTCGTATTTTTCTGGCAAGCCTCTAATAATAAGATTGTTCCATCTGCTCCTTGCTTCCAGATCCAGGATTTTCAGCTGTATGTCATTTAGAGCGTTTTCCTTGTTTTTTAACTCTGACTTCAGGTGTTTGATTTCCATTTCATTGGAGTTGGATGTCCCCTCCACTAGGTCCAGTCTTTCAGCAATCTATTTAATTGTACCACCGAAAGTGTTTAGTTGTTTCAAGAAGCCTTGGGCAGCAGATTGCAGGGGTAAAAGGGCGCTCTTTAGATCGTCCATATGAATGGAGTTTTCGGCCTTCTGTTTAGTGCATTCCTTCACTTGTTCTTGTTGAAATTTGGATGTTTTTTGCCCTTTTGAAATAACTTCTTTTTGTGGGGATGCTATAGCTGACAGCTTGGTTTTTGAAGTTTGAGTGTCAATGCCTTTGATTTCTTTAGGCATTTTCTCACCTCAGAATTGCTTGCTTATTCCCTTCATGGTGACTGTCTGTTGCTGAGGTGCTGGGGCCTTCAGGCCTCTATTATACACGTGGAGGCTCATTCTGATAACATTTAGATGAGAAAACTGAGTTTATCTTTCAGATTTGCAATCTTTGAAGAAAAATAATATGAAGACAGAATCAGTGCAGGTTCTTCCCTTCTGTGGAAACTTTGTATGTCATGATTTGCTGGCAAATGCAGGTTTTCCCAAAAGTTTGGGTAGGAGCTATGTGGAGAGGGTGCTACTCAAACGACCACCATCTTGGAATTCCCTGTGAGGACATAATTTGATTCAGTGAAAAGGCTTAGGCTCCACCCATTGGAAGTTACAGTGCAAACTTACTGAGGTCCATTGAAGTGAATGAGTTAACCAGGCTACCTAAACATTATAACAGAACAATTTAGTGTGCATAGTGACTATATTATCCACTTAAGTTTTAATGAGTGAGATTAAGTGTAGGAGGAGAGGGAGGAAGCAGTGAGAAGAATTTTGTGTGTAGTAATTGGAGTGGAAAGGAAGGTGTAAATAAAAGAAATATGAGTGGAGGAGAGCTAGGTAAGTGGTAGAATAGAAGTTTAATTAATGTTTTAAAAGGGAAAGCAGAAGGTTTCAGTAGATTAGTGTTTAACAGCTCCTTAACTTTAAAGGGAGAGAAGAGGTAAAGCTAAAAAAAAATGATGTTTCACACTTGAAGAAATCTGATGAAGGATCTACTGGAGCTAAGACAGAATAGCATCCGTATCATTGCAATTCTCCCCCAACATGTGAGTTCAGCTTCTTTCATAAGTGCCCTTTCAGAAACATTTGTCTCTGTGTAGCCTTACAGCTAAAGCTAATAGCCACCTTGTTCAGCAATTAATCTCAGATGCAAGTATCATGGAGTGGCATCCACACCACCTCAGTAGAGGGCACCACCCAATGCCCTTAAGTTCATAATTTACGTAATTTGCTTGGAAGAGTTTTCTTTTTGACTGATTTACTTTCAATCCAATTAAGATGTAGAATGGTTGCATTGTGGCCAGAATTCACAGAACGTCCTTTATTAGATGCTCTGTTAAACACAGACAAACATCTGCAAATACAGGGATCCTTGTCTCCATCCCCATAAGGAACAAGCTATGCAGTTGTCTGTGGGAACTACTCTTTCTAGCTATGGGTTACATTGCCAGCAGAAAAAGAGCTGGGGATAGCAGCTTGTACTTTTACCCAGGACAAAGGGGATGATATAATAGTGTCTGTGAGGGGGGCTGGTGTAGGCCTGGCACTATTTGGCTGCAACACCAAGGCAGACTGTAGTTATATCATGTAGATGTCTTGTACTAGTACTACATACTGCACAAGGAGCCAATGTATGAGTCTCTCTATATGGGTGTCAGTATCCATAATGGATTTTTGAGCCCAAACCATCCCTCAAATGTTTGATTCTTAGGTGAGAACATCCTAAATGGCAACATTAGCAAAACCAGCTTCATTTTCTAAACTACCCCATGCATGTTACAGGAATATTAAAAAGGTGATGCAGACTGTGGCAAGATTGCTAAGGTGGTATTACTAACCAAATCAGCAGCTACTGACTCAGGCTATGGAGCAGTAGGACCTGAACTTGCCCCATCACTGCCTGCCTGCCTACCTGCCAGCTATATCCCCTCCACTTTTGTTTTGCCTGTCTGTCCAAGCATACTAGAAGTAACACCAGGCTATGACATCATTGTAGATCTGGACACCTGATGATGTCCCTGAGTGATTTCAGACCATTGCCAGCCAATGGCTAGCCTGTCTCTTAAAACTGTCTGTGCCCCCTTACACTACCTTAATAATGGGTGATCACCCTAACCCTGACCCTTCCCCAACTCTAACCCTACACTTTACCTTAAAAAACACACTTCCTGTAACACTGCCACTACACAAGACACACTCACACACATAAATATGCCCAAACGCACACTATGAGCACTACATATATCTCCTTCCCTAACCATAAAATACACAGAAACAGAAACAGACAAAACCCATCCCCTCACCTATCCCCAACTTTAACCCTAACACTCAAACACACGTGTACACAATCTCACTCCCTCCAAACCCACTCATCTGTCTCAACAACACATAACTTGACATTTTGAGCATTTGGCTAGCCATACCTTTGTCGTAAGGCACCACCCCTATCACTTGCTGACCAAACAGACATTAGACAAAAGGCATGTAAGCCACACAGAGCTATAAGAACAATGAATGCACTCTTTGAGGTGTACCAATATCAATGCTGCCCTGATCACCAGAGGTGAGCATATTCACTTCCAGGAAAATGATTAACTGTTCATCTAGTCTCGGACAGATGGACAAGATGTTCCTGCAGTTCAGCTCTTTTCAAGTACCTGTATGATCTCGACTTTTCTGTTCATCCTGTATTTCATTTTATTCCCTGCTGCCATTCAGTACTGAGGTAGTTATGGACACCCAAAAGATTAACATTTGCCATGGCCACCTTCATCTACCACAGACTCTGCCCACCAGTAGTCATGCAATACTTTTTCCAGCCATGGAACCTGAGGTACACATCATTGGTTGGAGAGGTACACAAATGCACCTCATTCTCTTCCTTGTTATAATTCACTTTTCCTCTTCCTCCCAATCATACTGAAATCAAAACATGAAAGAACTTTAGTACAATTATTTCCCCATAAGTGCAGCAACGTTCAACTACCAGAGTATGAGAAGCAGTCTTTTACTTCTTCAGTAATGTTAATTTATTTTATTATTTATTGCATTTGTTGACCGGGAAGGTCCACTGGTCCAAAGAGTACCCATTTTCAGTGGAGACCCGGTGAGAAAAGCTCCACAGAGATAAAACATAATAACAATATAATGCTTACAGTGTGATAGAATCCAAGATAACAGACATATCAGATAAACTGCTAATAAAGTAATCTTCGAGAAACATACAAGAATGTAGGTATTCTTGCAACAACTGTGGTATTTCTATAGGAAAATAACACAGTTACATTTGGTTTCTTTATTGATATAAACACTGCACCCTGATATGTAAATTACACAAAATCTCAGCTGTGTAGAGCCTATCTGCATGCTCATAACAAATGGAATGCCATAACACTGCTACCCTGTATTACAATTATTACTTTAAACAGCACACATACATGAGTTTTGCTAGGCACTATTGTTTTTAAAAGTACAGAACTAAGATACGCCTCTGCCTTTGTCAATAGAAATGACAGGGCTTTGCCTGAATACATTTGTTAACATATTACATATATATAGCACTGTTGCCACATACAATCATTCACTTCTGATGCAGCTGATAGGGTGCAGCACATGTGTAATGTGTAACAGGAGATGCGAATAATGAGCTTCTGCTGATGTTTTGCAAAAATACAATAGTGGTGCCTCTTTGGGTGTAAAATCAGGAGAGATATTTGAAACAATAGAGAAATGAGGAACTCAGTGGTCCTGATGACTAGCCTTGAGCCAAATGACACACACAAAAACATTTTTTGTTGGGCAAGTACTACATTGCATCAGTACAACATGCTTTGCGGAGAACTCTCTCCTGACTGCTTGCAATAGGTCCATCCTTGTGTTGCAGTAGTTTGACATCTGGCAGCCAACACTGAAATACCAATAAAAGGTGATCAGTGGAAGTATAAATAGTTCAGTCTGTTCTATTACCGGCCAGAGAAGATATATGACCTGAAAAAGGTAGACGATTACTCAAAACCACCACAGTCTATAACCTTACACACATATATCCTTTCATCTCAAACCCCCTTTTCCCATTTTTGCACATGGGGTCAGGGTGTCACATCAACAGTGAACATCATCTAGAGCCACTGTGTTCGCACCACAAGGTAACCAACGCTGCTGCAGTTGAGCTTCCATTACACACACACTCACAACTAAAAACATTTTAGAGTGTCCAGTCCACCTTTTGCATGTCTTTGGAAATCTGGGAAGAAACAGGAGCACCTGGAGAAAACCCACATAAGTGCAAGGAGGAGATGTAGACACTGCATAGAAGGTAGCCCAGCCATAGACTGAACAGGAAAACCTCTCATTGTTAGGAGATAACACTACCTGCTGTGCAACTGTCTCTCTACAAACTCATTTTTCAGAAGTGGGATTTGAGCTCACAACTCTAGGGGAGACTGTGAACTAAACACAGCACCTTAGACTACTAGCCCAGCCTGGCAACTGATAAATAGATAAATAACTATATTGCATATATATTATCTATACATGCATGCACATGGATTTTCAAGGCATTATGGTGTGCTTCAGGCACACTAAGGAGACTGTGAATATTGCCAGAAAACTAGGAGAGTTCTTCAGCAGGCAATAGTGGCTGCAGGGTATACCCAGTGAGTACAGAGCTATTAGATGTCACCTGCATCTTTTCTGACTATAAAGTAATTCATATCAGGCCACCAGTTTTGGTGCAATGCAGGTCCTTTGCAAAATCTCTGTAATGATTATGCACAACGTTAACCTTACAGTGCCCATGAAGGTACATATTATTCACTAGAATGTCTCATGATGCATCTGCACCAGATAGATATCAAAGCAGTGAGTGCACTAATGTTGTACTCCTCAAAATTAAAAAATACAAAACAAACAAAAATGATGACAAAAACATACTGAAAGTTTTCTTTTTTTTCAGGAAAGAGGCAATTGATTCCACTCATAGCCACTCATGACTCTGAATATACTAATTTTGGGAATTTTTCCACCTTGGGAGGTAAGACAAGTCTTTCTTCCATGCTATGTTTGATGATTAGAAGCTTAGAATGCATCCTGTATGCATTCTTATAAAGCACCATTCAATAAGAATGCCAAAATTATCTCTGTAGTCCAACACTCGCTGGCCATGAACAGAACATCTGTCATGAACAGGTGTGTAATTTAGAGTGTTTTTGTGTGTGCATATGTGCATGTGTGTGTGCGCACATGCATGTGTGTGTGTGTTTGTGTATGTGTGTGTGTGTGTGTGCGTGTGTGTGTGTGTGTGTGTGTGTGTGTGTGTGTGTGTGTGTGTGTGTGTGTGTGTGTGTGTGTGCGTGTGCGCACGTATGTGTATGAGTGTGTAGTAACTGTCAGTAGTTCCTAGTGAAAGTCCTCCCTGTGTTTGTGTGGGGTTTCTCTGGGTGCTCTGGTTTCTTCCCACATTTCCAAAGACATGCAGTTGGTAGACTGGACATTCTAAATTGGCTTTAAGTGTGAGTGTGAGTGTATGTGGTATGGAAGAACAACCTAGGGATATATGTGAGTGATGGGCTTTCAAACTTTTAGTATGAATTTTTTTTGCTCTAAGGATGGGTATATGTGTATGACTGTGTGTGTGTGTGGGTGTGTGTGTGTGTGTGTGTGTGTGTGTGTGTGTGTGTGTGTGTGTGTGTGTGTGTGTGTGTGTGTGTGTGCGTGCGTGTTTGTGTATAGTAGAGGTCAGTAGTTTCCCGTGAATGTCCTTTTGAACATTCAGCATTATTGTCATCATACCCTTTGGATATGCATGCATGTTTTGCATCCTGAATATTCTTGGTGCAGCCCTTGTTGATATTCAGCACCATTGCATCCATATCCTTGGGATACAGGGGCAGAAGATGTATGACACATGCACCTAGCTTAGGCATTGTGATAATTATGTACTCTGCATAACATGGCACTGCTTTCCATAATGAATATTTTACCTGTATAGTACTGATTCAGGATGTTGTTTGATACATTCTCTGAGAAATCATAACTGGAGGTTAAAACTTGGCTATGGTTATATATGGGTGACAAAGAGGCACATGTTGTCCCCTTGCTGGTATGGACACATATTTGGCATTATTTGTGGTTGCTGCAGTGATAGTGTTCAGGCACATGTCTCAGCATTCTGCATACAGATAGCTGAAAAGATAGTGTGAAGATAATGTATCCCCCTGCAAATCAAGCAGTAGTGTAATACTCTATCTTCCTTCAAACAGGGCCTAGATGATTGCATGGACGTCCATAAATTCACTCTCGGCTTGAATGGCTTAGCCCTCTTTGAGAGTGGAGGTACAGTCTTCATTGTGTGCATCAGCAAGGCACAATGATTACAGGAGTTAGTTGCCTTGACTTTTCCTATGATTCCTATGAAAATCACTTGTGTACAAAACACACAGTTCATACGTGTTCAGTATAGACATGATAGTGTTATTTGTCATGGAGTGCTTCTGCAATGCAAGTCAAGCCTGTTTCTAATACACGCTCACACAAAACATGTCAGTGCATAGCCTGTTTGGATATGTCTATATATACTCTAAGTTCATGTCTGCATCACAGTGTTCACTACTGGTGGACCTTGCTGGACCCTCACATACTGTGTTTAAAGTATTTGCTTATAATGGCATGTGTGCACACGGATATGTGAACCATACCAAGCCCATTTAAACCCAGAGAACCACATGTTCATACATAGTCCTTTACTATAATAACTTCTAGATAGAATTTGCTTAATATATGTCAGTATGAATGGTATATAATAACATTTTTTCACTTTTGATCAAAAGAATTAAGAAAGAATATTCCCAGGATCTGTTTAGTCATTCTGTCTGTTAGCTGATGAAACATTATTTAAGAAACTTACTTTAGGCTTCTGATATTTTTATTAATTTCAATTCATGCTACATACATTCAATTCCTTATCTCTATTATGGCCATCAGAGTGCATTTCATGATATCATTGCATTTATTCACATTACCATGTACCTCACAATACCAGTGACTGATCAAGATGGCTTAACATTTTCTTGTGCTTGCAGTATTGTTAACATCTAAGGATTCATTTTCTGCCCATTTGCTAAAATCTTCTATGTAAATGGCAGAGAACTACATAGAAAAGGGTACAGGGTAATGTTTTAGAAAGGATTCATAAACACCTAATGGTAAGCAATGGTCTGTACTAACTACTGTAAGCTCACCCACTGAGTGGTTGGATGAGGAAACAGAAACTCTCAATATAATAAAGAAAACCTGATTACATGACAGAATACCTATCTCTATGATAAGGAGATGTCATATAGTTCTTTATGCCATCTGGCTTGTGTGTGACTTGTGGTTCTACATTGCACAATAAAAATGTAATAGTATTTGTCCCAGTGGCATGCATGCATGTGGTATAGTCAGTGTGAACAGAACATTGTATGTGGAGGGTTCACTGTGGCTGTACCATGTGTGAAACCAATACATGTGCACTGCAGGATGACAACACAAAATATGCAAAAGGCAGAATTATTAAATTTGCATGCTTGTTGTAGCTGATAGTAATGCTGAATACAGGTAAACACAAAGCCAAGGTGGGATGAAGTCTGACCATATGCCATTTACACATACAATACATTGCTGGTCACTGCCCACCACAAAGCGGGTCTATATTAAATCAACTAAAATCCATTACATCGAATACCAAAACAGCGACACGTATTACTCGAATTGTGAAAATACCGAATGCACTAAACTATGAAATTTAAAATACTGAACGTTCATAGTTGGCCAACCCCACCACCCGCTACATACTACCTACCCAAACAAAATAAATAAACCACATACATACACTAACCAAACCCTACTTCTAACCCTAAAGTAAAGCACCAAAACTCAACTTCTAACCCTACACTAAACCCCACATACACAACTATCTATGCACTATCCTTAACCCCTCCCTAACCCTAAGGTCTGTAACTACTGCACACGTCTCCTACAGAGATATACCCAAACAAAATAAATAATACACATCAATACATTTAACAAAACCCTACTTCTAACACTACACAAAATCTTACACACATTACCTATCTATGCACTTACCTTAACTTGCACCCTAACCCTAAGGTCCGTAACTATCGCACACTTACCTTACAGAGCTATACCGCAGACAGGCCAACAAAACACTTCAACATTTCAAATTTCGCAGTTTTGCACATTCAACGATTACATATTTTGCGCAATACGTGTCGATGATTTTGTATTCGCGTAAACAGAGTTTCAACAATCTAATAGGAACCCCCACAAAGCACAACAAACAATAATTATATATATACTCCACCCAAAGTGAACTACGGAAGTTTAGTTTTCAAACCTGGATATCCATTCACAACAATGGAAAGAACAAGGTCAATGACAGAAGGTAAAATGTGCATGTTGAACTGAGAGTTATAGAGTTTATGAGTATTGATACCTTTCCTAGAAACACATTTCAGTGTTGCATATTTTTATAGGGAATGGCATAAGGTACTATTCAGGTCTTGTCAAGTATAAAGGATGGTGCAGAAGTTAATGTCACTTCACAACAAGAGGTTCCCTGGATCAATTCTTGGCTAGGGTGCCTTCTGTGCAGAGTCTGCATATCCTCCATGTGTTAGTGTGGATTTCCTCCCACATTCCAAAGACCTGTATCTTGAGTGTTTTCTCCCTGGGCCTCCGCTGGGGTCTATATTAGAACATAGACAAAGCTGTTTATCGAATGGCTTTATACTCGAAAATGCCAGTAATAGAAGTGTATTTAGTGAGATCGTGGTACAGTGAAGATCTGAAAATTTGCCCTTCCCTCAATGTAGTGCAATCTCGGAGTTGATGTATATATAATTAGTGGTGGGTGTGGGGGGCACAGCCCCCCATAAAAGTGAGTTCTATTACAGACATTTTTGATTATAAAGCCATTCAATTAATGGCTTTGTCTATGTTCTAATATAGACCCTGCTGCTGAAATTAGGCTCTGTCCTAGTCGGACTTTCCCAGTCAACAAATATTAAATAAATAAATAGTAATGGGTTAAGTTGTATTTGGATCTGTGTGAGTGGAAGAGAAGGTAGAGAGCTGTAAATGCTATCCAATATCTTCTTGATGTATTGCAGTATGTTTAGAAAGTATTTCCCATCATAGCGTTGTTTTGCCTTTTTTCAGGACCGTTCCTGCCATTGCCTATGGCTAATAATTGCTACATAATATACACATGATTACAACTCTGAGAAAGTGACACAGGACTGCACTTGTACCGTCTTGTTCAATAGTTTCCAGTTTCTTCCTGCTTCCCCGATTTACAGTCAGCTTCTAATGACACTGGTGTATTGTACTCTTCATATCAGCAAGCCCTCATGACTAGTATCTTTCCATGAACTGCAAGCTCATTTTCAGAGTAAGGACTATAGGCTATTGTTCCAGGAATGAAGACTAGACCTCACACAGACATTTGTCCTGCTTTAGACAGCCTGTATCTTGCTTTTCCTCCTGATCATCCACAGCAGGAGTATTGAGTTTCTTGTATTCCTGCTTTACCTGTCTGTCAAATGCCCTCTAAATCTGCATCTGTACGTTTTCAAGCACACCCTGTACCAGATTGGCATATTCTGTTTCTTTTTCAGTTTATCCAGGTGGGTGGGCTGATTTTCATCCACAACTCATTCCGCAATGGCATTTACAACATGTAGAAGTTTAATAACAGAAATAATGATGCACAGGTTGAACTGATTTACATTCAGCATGCAGAACAACAAATAAGGTAAAGACATCATTAAACACGATATAGTCGATACAATGTTTAACTTTTTAAATCCTGATTTTTGAAATTCCTACTAACATCATTCATAGAATTATAGTATTTTTACATGTAGCGTAGACTGAATTCGCACATTAGTTATGGATATTGGATTAAATTGCCATTAAGACTTTACATCAAGTAGGAGGCATAACATTGATCGAAGGTGCTGCCTTCATCTATGAGTCATCTGCTTCCCCGTACTAATAATATACTAAAAGAGATGAGCCAACAAAATAAATTTTGTCTATCCCACCCCACATGTTATGAAGAATTTTCCAGGAAGTTGGATAAGGGCGGGTGGCAGATAATTTGTCGGTTAACCAAGCTATAAACCAAAGATCATGACTAAAATAGGACATAATTTAAATTTATTGGAATTTAGAATGATTTAGAATGCTCTAAACGTCTTCAGGTATGATATAGAATGCATACATGATCGAAGAAAGGACTGTTATTGTAGATAGTTATGTGAATGCTAAGGCCAAAGGTACACGTATTTCATTCAAGCTGTCAGGTCTTAACAGTTTGCTAATGATTTCAGTTAAGGACAGCATCGTTTAGCAGTAACTCAGAAATCAGAATAAAAGCTTACCAGATTAAAATTCCTGTTCAGTGTAAGTACAGTATTGCTGTTATTTTGTCGTATAAAACTAAAATGACTTGTTTTTTTTCATTGTAGTGGCACCTTTTCTTTTTAATTGTATCTGACCATTACTCTACTGTATTTTCAACTATTTAGGATAGATTGTATTGCTATGCATAATTTAGTAGTGACTCAAATGATGTTCTTGAAGCAATAGAAAATCAGTACAGTGCATTTTTAAATGAGAAAGTAATTGATTTGGCTTGATAGGTTTGTTTGGCTTTGAAAAAGAAAAGACAACAGCTCACTTATATGGGTAAAATGTCGAAACTATAAAAATCTAATAGATGTGGATGGGAAGAGATTAAAAATGTAATATTGTGACAGAGATTCCATAGGCATGTTTATGACATGACTTTGCTTCCTTTACACTAAGTATACCATAAATAACTCATGGAAGACAAGAGGCATGTTTTATTTTAAATAGTGACATTAGCATATCAAATGAATATATAAAAATAGATTAAATGCTAAAGCAAAATAGTATCCTAAAAATGAGAATAAGAAAAAGACCAAACTTGGAAACAAATACATAATTATATGTTTAAGATGTGACTGAATTAAACCCTTAAATGGAAGCTGAGTATAAATATGAAGTTAATTAGTGAGGGAAAGAGGATTCCTGAGACATTCATCTTTGGAACTGCAGAACATACTGTATTATGTATAAAAGAAAATAAAATGCTTAACTATATTCCAGGCCAAAATGTTTATGCAGGGCTTGGAGGAAAATAATAATTGTTCAAGGAAAATAAATCAGAAACAGTGATCAATTTTAAAGTATTAGTGATTTTAGCAATTCTATCACATGAATTCATTTATTCATATATTGTAGGGTCAAGAAATGAAATATCTGCATCCAGATGTTCCTTTACTCAAATACACACACACACACGCGCACATGCACACTTACAAACACACACACACACACACACACACACACACACACACACACACACACGCACACACGCACTCACACACAAACACTTGCTGGTGATTGCAAGCACACAGAAGTAAACACACACCAACACACATGTGCTCACTTACAAATGAGCTGGTGAACACAAGTATACATACAGATGCACACACACACACACACACACACACACACACACACACACACACACACACACACACACACACACACACGTACAAATACTCAAGCATGCACGCATGCGCACCCATACAAACATGCTCACGTGCATGTACATGCACACACACACACACACACACACACACACACACACACACACACACACACACACACACACACACACACACACACACACACACAAACACACAATGAGTACATCTGCAGTCCTATGTGGTACTTAGCAGGCTGATTCACATATCCTTGTCCTTACAGATACTTTTGTATAACTAGATCTTCACCAGGTATCCAGATATTAGTCCTGTCAGGCTGCCTCTCCAGTCCCAACATGGATGAGCCACCCTTGGCTACAGCTTGCCATTCTCCCAGCTCACTTCTCAATCCTTATTCACAAATCAAACCTCATATGCCAGAGCAGTAGTCAGAAAATTGGGGATGGGCACATGGAATAGGAACATTCAAAAGTCTGGAGGAATTTGATCTATTTCTAGCCCTGATCTAAAAGCATTTACTTGACATATATTTAACTGACCTGTCAAAAATAAAATATGCTAAGTCATTAAGAACTGAATAAATTCAGTGGATTTTTCTAGCACTACTATATAAAAAATAAATAAATAAATAAAATGAAAAACAATGTGAGGGTGTGTGTGTGTGTGTGTGTGTGTGTGTGTGTGTGTGTGTGTGTGTGTGCGTGTGTGTGTGTTTGTGTGTGAAAAATTATTATGAGCAATTACATTCTGCTGTTTGGTGGTGCTTGGTGTGTTGTGAACCTTTTTCCAGCTGTACGTTTAAGGATACATATGAAGAAACTTTGATTTTTGTTACTTTATTTCATTCTACAGTATTGAAGGCATGTGCTGTTTAAAGAGAGAGTGTGAGTGTGTGTGTGTGTGTGTGTGTGTGTGTGTGTGTGTGTGTGTGTGTGTGTGTGTGAGTGTCTTACTATCTAGGGCTATGTGCTGAATTGTAACTAATATATTGTACAGTTTGGTGGTGATTGATGCGCTTTAAGCTCTTCTTTGCTTGTCCTTTTAAGGACAAAGGTGAATAAATTTAAATTTTATCATTTTAGTTAGTTCTACAGCACTGAAAGTAGATGCTATTTAATGGGTGTGGGGCATGTTTTCCTGTCTGGGGCTGTGTACTGAACTATAACTGTTTTGGTCTTGAGCAAACACTATATTCTTCTGTTTGGTGGTACTTGAGTATTATGGAATTTAAATAGTTGTTAACATCAACTTAGTTATTTGTAATGTAGATTAAAGTGTAATAGTTTGCAACTAATTATGGATTCTTTAAATTCACATAGTCTTGAATGTTTGACTGCTGTGGAGTATTGCTAATAAATTTTGATTTAAAACGAAAGTATAATTTTAAATAGTAAATAGTTTGATTTTCAAACTGAATATACAGGTAGTAATGGAGTAGGATTCAGGTCTTTTTCTGAAATTGTTAAACATTGTCAAACAGACCATAATGAGAAAGTAAGGATAGAAACAAAGGAAGTAATGTTAATCATCAGGAAGTTAAATAAGGACCAAGATTGAAAGCAAGTGGGAAAAATTGCTTTTTAAACCAGTTATAATTCCAGTTAAGAAGAAAATGAAGGCTAGAAATGCTAATGGAGTAAAGAAAAAGAACGTTAGTAAATCGTCAACATTGACAGATTTAGTAGTTCATCAAGTTGCTATTACAATTTAGACAGTTTTATCTGTTAGTAGGAAGCAATGTGAATAATCTAGAAAAGAAGAATTGGTTGATTCTAAAGTTTTGATGAATAACTCATTAGTTATGCCCTGTCTTTCAGGGATACATGCTAATAATTTAGAACATGCAGTATTAAAGGGTGTAGAGACGTCTTGCACAAACAACTCTAATTGTTCTAATGTTTCAAACATATAAACATAACCGTGTGTTGGAAATTTATGATATCACAATCATAGTTATTGGGGATTGTTTTCTGAGTCTTTTCTTATAAAAGTTGATATTGGTGTAATTGATATTAAGTATAAAAAAAGAAAATGAGATCAAAGAGAAGATAAACTGAGTGATGATTTGTTGGTTGAAGGGTATAGTTCAAAGCATAAGAGACATCATTAAAGGGATGTCTATCTCTTAATTCGAAGAAAGTATTAAATTAGTCCTCTCTATCTCCTAATTCCAAAAAATATTCAAATGAGTCTGGTGTTAAACCTAGTTTAGCTAATGTAAGTTAACATCAGTGTTTGATTCATTCCAGTAAAGAAGATCCTGTTTTGAACACAATAAGTTTGGAATAAAATATTTCTTCTTCTTTAACTTGTAGTATTTCATATAACTCTTGCTTTGGTGATATTAGTAATTATATTAATGGGCAGAATGAAGGATGTCATGAGATCTTACATGTAAGAAAGCTTAAAATAAGTCCTTTGGGAGGGCTAGTTAGTGAAGATAAAAATATTAGGACACACAGTGAAGAGTTTTGTTTTATTTTTATTACAGGTAGTGGAAAAGGATGTTATATTGAATTACTTGCAATTGGAGACTCACATGTAAAATGCATTACTTGTCAAATAACATAATTTAATAAAAAGTATATTACAGTTTCCTCTTTCTCAGGGGTGGAGTTAATTAGGATTAATATGACCTATAATAAATTGATTTGATTTAAGATATACACAATTAAATACAATGCACATACAATTCTTGATATAATTAAGTATTTTGAACCTTTAAATCTAAAGTTTACATTTTGTGAAATCCTTCCTAGCTTGTGTTTGTTGGATTACTAGTGGTCAAAGACAAAACTATTTAATGATTGGCTAAGACAACTGTATTTTGTCTACAATATTAAATGAATACACATTTATTAAAACTATACCTATGATTTTAAAATATTTTCCAGGGATGTAACTCATCCTTCTTATTCTGGACCTAAGGTGCTCTCAGGCTTATTTAGGAATTATGTTGACATTTGTTTAGGACCTCACATGAATTAATCCATTTGTGGAATAAACATAGGAGATTTAATAGGTCTTTAAAATGTTTCTGACTTACAAATATCAGAATATAACAAATGTAAATGCTTACAACCAACAAAGGAGGTGGAGGCATAACTTTAATGGTTATAAATCCAATTTGCTGTAAACTTGTAAAGACTATTGTTGAGTTGGAGTGTGTTATAGTTCAAGCTTACAAATTATTACTGCATGATCCTATAACAATGAAACTTTATCATAAACCTATAGTGGATTTAGATACTTACTATGATTATCTATCTAGACTGAACATGAATTTAGATTATAGAAACTTGGTACTGATAGGTGAGTTTAATTATCCTGCCATTGATTGGCAAGTAAATGAAGGAGGAACGAATTGTGAAAGAGAATTTATTTAGATTTTTAAATAATATTACACAATTGATTTTGGGACCAACACAAGGTAGTAATATCCTAGATTTGTTTAGTACAGATAATCTGATTTTAATTGAAAATATTCAGATTTATCCTACTTTAGGATTATCTGATTATTTGTCTTTATCATTTTAAATAGTTGCTAAATGTAAACCAAGAGTAAGTAGCACATACTATAATTATGGCATAATTTATTATTTTCAGTTAAAGAATAAGTTGCTATTTTTGGATTGGGTATAGTCAGTTATACATTTCAAAAATAAATTCCCAGTATGATGGAATTATAATCTGAACAGACTGTATAATAGGAAAAAGAGGGCTTCTTGTGTTTACCACAACTCTCCAAATAGATTTAATAAAAATAAGTTAAGGGTGAGAAGTAAGAAATTATCAATAAGTATAAGAAATGAAAAATATGAATATGAAAATTTGTTGGAAAATGATCACACAAACTCCCCCAAATTAAATGGTTAGATTAAATAACATTTTATATTAACCAACAAACACCTCAGAATTAAATCTAGTCCAGTCGATGTATCAGATTTAATTTTATTTCAGGCTCTTAATAACTTCTCCTCAATAGTATTAAGCCATTTCCTGTTAAAATCAATTCTTTCTTCCACAGATTGAGAATAGCAATCACTTGTATCAATGCCAAAAACAAATAAAATATTAATTACATTTATTAGCTATCAGTTTATGATCACTAATCATTGACTCATCTGCAAAAATAAAACTGATATGATCTGTTCCATTCTTGAATGATTAATGTATTTATAAGTGAGCATATTAACTGGGACATTTAATTCCATGGTCTATAATGTTTCTCCATTTTTTTAAATCTAGAGATAAGATGGCAGTAGACAATTATCATCCAGTAAATCTAACACCAGAATTATACAAATGTTTGGAGAGATGAATTAGTGAAATCATACTTAAAAAATGATCTTGCATTTCTTGATATTTTTCAACAATGTTTTTTGAAAGGCTGTTGTACATGTACTAATTTGTCAAGCTATTATGATTTCTTCTCTAGGACTATGGAGATGGGGATTAGCATGGGTGTAGTCAATTTGGATTTAAGCAAAGCTTTTGACTTATTATTATTTCATACTATTGACTTAGCTTTGGAACAAAATAAGGTTACTCAATATTTATGTGGGTAGATTAATCATTGTCTCAAAGTCAGAACCCAAAGAGTAGCAATTAAAGGAAAAAAAGATTAGATCCAGCACTGGAAAGATCAGGTATTCATCAGAGATCTGTGCTCAGGCCTTTGTTATTTAATATTGTTTTTATCTCTGGTTCATGCAATAATCATTATTCATTGGATAAGTATGCTAAGGGCTGCAATTTCTTTTTTTTTTTTTTTTTTTTGCTAATAATGAAGATGATTTCACTAATATTAAGTAATTTCTATGCTTAAGTAAGTGGGCCAGTAAAGTTGGTTTTTCATTCAGTGATTCAGTGAGTAAAAGTGTAATACTGTGCATTCTGGCAAGAAAAAAATTAAGGAGATGTATTGCATTGTCTACATTTGGAAGTTAGTGAATTTAAGGATCTTGGCATATTGATCGATTCCTCTTTTTCTTTTGAAAAATCATGTGAGAGCCATCTGTAATAAGGCCAGTCATTTGACCCAATTGATCAAGTCCCAACCAATCTAAAACACTAACATATTTAATAAAATCCATGACCACACTCTTGTGATCACAAATATGCCAGTTGTGTAATATTTCCAGTTAATTTGTAGGAGACATTTCCATAAGAGCTAGCTGTGTCCCAAACCTTTAAATCCATTTGCATGCCTGTTTTAAAAGTGTGCTAAGGTTTGATGGTTAATATCTAATAGTTTATATTGTGGTAAACAGTGTATGAACAAAGAACTGATATAAATAGATACAAGGCATGTAACAGTTTTAAAAATGCCTGACACTGATACAGATCTACAATATGTTTTTTATTTCTGCAAACTCATAAGATTGCATATAGCTACGACTACCTTTTTCCTGAAAAGATAATTAAAATATAATTAATTTGAATCCTTGTTGGATTTTCTCCCTAATTCTGTAGTATAGAGGTATAGAGCTTTCACTGTAACCCAGATGATCTAAATATAAGTAGTGGCTTGGGAGTTTAAGATGCTTAGAAGGGTGGGGATGACAGACCTTTTCCAGCGGGTAGGGAAGATGGGTCATGGTCAGGCAATATTCCAGTGCAGGGAGAAATTTGCATGAAAGCTGCTGACCAAAGAGACAGTCTTGGCATAGATCGCAGGATCATAGGACTTACAAGGCAAGCAAGTCATGAACCTATTTATTACTTGCAATACCCAACTTAGTGATGTTTTTCCCAGTTTAAGGACAGCAAAGCATGTCAAGGTAAGGATGGGTTTGCAGAGGCTGACCAGTCTTCAGTGTTGGTTTAGAAGGAATCAAGGGTGACATGCATCTTAGGCTAGCAAAGATAGCTTTTGTGGTGGTTGGGGGTGTCTGTGGGTGTCTGTGGGTACATGCACACATTATGGAACGAACACTGGATGCCCTGAGATTATGCAGTACCTAGGGTGAGCAACAAGGGGCAAAAGAGCCTGTGCTCAGAGTGAGGTGTGGTTGTAATATATATAAAAGTCATACACACCTCTAGGCTGGTCAAACAGAATGATGCACAGGAAATATTCCAGGTGCAGTTAACAATTGACAAGACCCCTATTCAAATCATAGCTATGGGCCTCCAAGTCTGACTCAAGATGCTTACTCCACCTATCTGGACCTCTTTGAATCTATCAATATTCAACCGTTACCCTGATCCTGGGTGACTTTAACTATCCAACCATAGATTGGAAGAAATACTTATGCCAAAACACAAATGCCCAGAGATTCCTTGATATCGTCAATGCAAATGCCTTGGACCATTTGGATGACACCCCCACAAGAGGTGAAAATATCTTGGACTTGGTATTAACCAACATGAGTAACCACTACAGTATCCGTACAGTGTCATCATTCCTGGTAAGATCCGACCACAAAGCAGTCACTTTGAAGTCACCATCTCCCTTGACCCCCGCCCCCAGCTAGGGTCAAACAAAAAAACTTTTCCAAAGCTGATTACTACCTCCTGAAGGAAGGTATAAACAGGTTCACAGCCCCCTCCACAGAAACTGGAACATATGTCCAAACTTACACAAAAGTACTATATGAGCATTTATATAGCTGCATGGAATCAGGAATACCAGACAGAATGGAATTCTCCTCCTCAAGGAAGAGTAAACCTGTCTGGTGGACATCTACAATAAATAAACTCTATAATAAAAGGAAAAACAAATGCTGTCCAGGACCAAGA
This sequence comes from Protopterus annectens, assembly GCF_019279795.1. NCBI lineage: Eukaryota > Metazoa > Chordata > Ceratodontiformes > Protopteridae > Protopterus > Protopterus annectens. The sequence goes on from NC_056744.1 coordinate 500,509,220, forward strand.
AGGAGCAGGTGTCTAATTGGAAGCAACTCTCCTTAGCCTGAACAAGCAAATAAGAGCACTAGTGAAATCCTCCAAAGAAAACTTTGTGTTCAAACTGGCCACATCTACTAAAGACAATCATATGTCCCCAATCTCAAGGAAAGCACCCAGATCTATTCAAAACTGATGGTCAAGGACACCACATACATAAGCCCTTTAGAGATAGCCATCTGCTTGCGGACAGGTTCAGTGAAAACTTCACTCATCTGTCCTCCCATCAGTAAAACAGGACATCCCCAGTACCTGCTCCCCTTATCTTTAGGGAGCAAGTCATCACTGCCCTCTCAAAGGCAAAAAATACAGCATCTATGGGACTCGATAAAATCACAGGTTGCATCCTACATGAACTCAAGCAGGAACTTGCAGTAGCATTAGGCTCACTATTCAACCAAAGCCTAAGTACTGGCTTCGTCTCAGCTGAGTGGAGGGCAGCTACTGTCATCCCTTTGCACAAAGGTGGACCGTCCACCGATCCAGGAAATTATAGACCCATTAGACTAACTAGCCTGATCTGCAAGGCCATGGAGTGGATTATCATGGACCTCATTAACATGGACATTGTCAACCTTCCGACACTTGATCCAACACAATTTGGCTTTGTCAAGGGAAGGTCATGCCTGTTAAATTTGTTTGACTTCTTTGAGACAGTCACCAAGGCCATAGATGGTGCACACCACCTACCTTGACCTAGCCAAGGCCTTCAGTACTATTCTTCACTCAGGTATAATAGATAAACTCTCTTAACCAGGCATCAATCCATATGTTACCAGATGGGTAGCAAACTGGCTTACTGATAGAACCCACCTAGTCAAAATAGGGTAAGCCACCTCAAGTAGTAGACCCATAACAAGCAGTATACTCCAGGGATCAGTCTTGGGCCTCTGCTGTTTGGGATATACTTCTCAGAGGTGTAGGCCAAATCTAGTGGGCTATGTCTGACCAATTTGCAGATGACTGCAAGCTGGGTGCTGTCATCGATTCCCCTAGAGATGTGGACATCCTCAAGAGAGTCTCATCCAAACAAATGACTGGTGTCAGAAACATGGCCTCAAACCGAATGCCAAAAAATGCATCATCATCGCTTTTGGGGAGAATGACGTCCCCACAAATGATCGCATTGATAATAAGGCAATAAGAATGCAAGCAGTCATGAGGAACTTGGGAACCCAGGTTGATAGCAAACTGACGTTTTACCACCATATTGCCTCCATTGTACGGAAAGCTTTCTACATGGCTGATCTCATTAGTAAGGGTATCTCATCCAAGGATAAGGTGGTCATAACATCCCTGTATTCTTCCCTATAAGACCGATTATTGAATACAATGCCCCTTTCAGCGTGTACCTTGCAAAGCACATGCAACAGCTGGAGAGACCACAGAGATTCTTCACCCGGAGAATCCAGGGCCTTAAACATCTACTCTACACAGATAGGCTAAAAGCTCTGTCCCTCACCTCAGTCTCCTACAGACTCCTCAGAGGTGACCTCTGTCTGGCATACAAAGCAATCTCAGACACTGCCCTGATGACACTGCATATCCGCAAGTCAAGCTCCACTCAAGAAACCTGCACACGAGACCTTAACTTGGTCTGTGACATCAGCAGGACTTATTGGTGGGACAGATTTCTGTCCCAGAGACTCCCCCCTTTTGTGGAATAGACTCTCTTCATGAAAAGCAGAGTACGTCATTAAACCTTTTAAGCGCAACCTGAATAACTGGATGGAGAACAGAAAATACACCCCTGGGATTCAACCTATGTCCCTGCAGGACAGTTGCACAGGGTGCTGACTTGTTGGAACATGAGCTAAATTCTTGGCTAGGCTTGTAAGTACCTCAGGGCCAATAGCCTAGTAACTTCCTATGATCCTATGATCTTATGTGAATCACTGATTGGACTAAATGCATTTATTTTGGAGAATGAAAGCATGGTCATCTTCAGGTCCTGCTCTGAGCAACAAGCCTGGATTAATTGTATGCTGGCATGACAATAACCTAGGTAGAGCTGGAGGCAAATTAAATGTTTGCTTACTAGCCCCAAGCTGAAAGGCAATCCACAGTAACCTGGCCACAGTGAAAGAAACCCATCTTCACAGGATGAAATATGATCTCAATAGCACAGGAGGAATCACAAAACACCCTTATAGTTGCTTGGATAATGATCTTGACAGATGGCTCTCTCCTCTATGTTAGGGATAACTGGCATGAGGGGAGCAAATGGACTCAAGTCTCACTGAGGTAAGCTTATTGCTTGGCAAGCATTAGGTCAAAAAACACATAAATGTTCAGACTTTCTAGTGCTAATCACTATTTTCTTATGATAAACTATATTGAAGCATAATTTCAGACATATGCAATTAAACTATAATATTGTCATATGTCTTTTTTCCCCAGAAAGAGCACAGGTGGTTGTGAACCAGGTCAATGGATTATTCTTGTAAACTGTGATATGTGTAGAGATGCATCACATTTAATCACAGGTCACTTGTTATTTCAGCAGCTATTACATAGATGAATGATATTTTTAAAGCTTCTGCAATGACTAGGAGATAAATGCATTTTCTGATGCAGTCATCATAATTGAAAGATGATATTCTTCTGCATACAGACTTGAATTAAATTTATTTTAAGGACCAATATAAACAGATGTCTCTGCACAATATAATAATGATATTAATGTCAAAGTAAAAGTTATTTACACAAATCACATGTTTGAATTGCAGGGTTTAAATCCTTTGAGCAGTATGTAAATATTACAGAACCTATGGTGCCAGAGCCGTGGCCTTAAGCTAAATGCCAAAAAATGTATAGTCATACCCTTTGGGAAAAAGGAGGTAACCCCTAATTACCACATAGGTGGTAATCCATTAAACATGGAATAAGTTATCAGGGACCTGGGGACCCAAGTTGACAGTAACCTCTCTTTTGACACTCACATTGCCAAAGTGGTTAGGAAGACCTTCTACATTGCCCACCTGATCATGAAGGGATTCACATCCAGATCAGGAGAGGTCATTGTACCCCTGTACTCTTCACTTATCAGACCAATGATTGAATACAATGCCCCATTCGGAATGTACCTTACCCGACACCTGCAGCAGTTGGAAAGACCCCAAAAGTTCCTCACCAAAAGGATAAAGGGGCTCAAACATATGTCATACGATGCCCGACTGAAGAAACTCCAGCTCTATTCAGTCGCATGCCGTCTGCTCAGAGGTGATCTGTGCCTGACATACAAGGCCATGTCCAACCCGGAATTAATAGACATGCTCCACCTCAAAAAATCCAAATCCACCAGAGCCACGAGAGCAAGACACTTAAACCTCAACACGGATATAAATAGGACGTGCTGGAGGGACAGATTTATCACCCAGAGACTCCCTACACTATGGAACAGAATCCCAGTCCATGTGAGGCAGAGCCCCTCACTGACTCTGTTCAAGAGAAATCTTGATGAGTGGATGGGAGATCGTAGGGTTACCCCGGGAATCATCTCTGTATCACTGCTGGACAGAGGCACAGCAAACTAATGGGTATAGTATTCTCATCCTAAGGGGTGGTGAAAGCCACACACACTCTGGCTAGGCTTATAAATGCCCTAGGGCAGATAGCCTAGTATGAACCTATGAACCTATGAACCTATGAACATATATATATTCACACAGTGTTACCTTGAATAGAAAAGCTCACAAAGACAAGATGAATTATGATTGTCATTGTTTCAGTTGAGATAGCTTTTTTGTTTTTATGAGGTACAACAAATGCAGTGAAATCTTTCACTGTATACTATATTATCAGTTTAATAAACAGCAGTTTTATTTAAGATTCTAAAGAAAATAATAAAATTAGATTTCTGGAGCTTCAGCAGTAACTGTCCATTAACTTAAAAACCTATTAAAGAAAATGTATTCTTTCACTGGTACAAATCACATCATGAATGAGAAAAAATGCTGAAACAAGAATTTTAAAATACACAAGATAAGGAAGCATTTAATATATTTGTGTGCAGTCAGCAATAATATAAATTGATATTTTAGCACCAAGCCTTTTTTTTTTTTTTTTTGCTTTGGTAGGAAATTGTTATTTTGCTTCTTGATTGGTTTCTTTTAGTCTTCCTTCATTGATTAAGTACAACTAGAGAATGATTTGCAGTTCAATGTACATCATCCTGTGAATGCATTTTCAGATGCTTCTCAAAATGACAGTATCCAACTCTTGAAAACAAAGCTTTTTTTCTGAAGAAATCTGTGTGAGGTTTACACTTTTCAGTTTTTCTTCTCTTTATTTTCTGGAGAGAGCACCTGGTTATATGGCTGTGTCTATAGAACTGTGACACTAATAGGAATGTATCTCCTATTAAAAATACGTCACTTTCCCTCTCTTGTTAGCATGCAGAGCAGTGTAATCCATCTCTGATGTTTTTGACATTGCCATTTAGAAAAGTATGGCTTATCATTTAACTGACATTTTAAAATAAGCAATTTATTCTCACCAGTTTTAATGGGCCTGTTTTATCATTTGTAAAATACTCCTCACATTCAACTAGACTTAAATCCATTCTTTACAAGATAAGTTTATGCATATTTGGATAATTATTTGTATTTAGTAACTCTTATATTTGCTTTTATGTATTCTGATTCTCAACATATTTACCCAGTAACTGTATTTCAAAGAAAGCAGTTTTCTCATGTGTATTTCATTGAAAACACTGTGTTACACTGAAATGTATTTAAGCTGTTATGATCACACATTTGCCATCTGCAGAATCCACATCCAGACAAGCAAGTGGCATGTACAGGACTGATTATTTCATTGATTTACATATATTCATGTATTTAGTAAGGCATGTGAGTGTGTGTCCATGGTACATATAGTACCACATGCCCCCAGCTGTTGTGAGTCTTGCTTCCTTATCAGATGCATAGACTAAGACATAAATAGCACAGCCTGAAAAATGTTCATAGAAGTAATAATTTTGGTGACAGCTCTGTGAACTGAAAGACACACATATATAAGCAATAATTCTCCTCAACTATCATTTTTAAGTTGATTTCTTGTTGTACCTTTACAATCATACATCTCAACTGCCCCTGATTTTGTCTTAAAATTCAGCTCTTCCTCTCGTAAACACTCCTAAAACTGGAGAGTTTGGAAGAAAAGTTGATGGATTGCATTTTATATATATAATGACAATAATTAGAGTTGCAGACTTCTTTTACATTAGCAAATGCATGTTAATTCATATTCTCTTATTCTAACAATGCTGGAAATTAATAGTGCTATTTTTTTTCAAGTGTCCCTGATTGTCCATAATTATTTCTAGATGTATTCCTGATTCTAGAATTGATCAGATGAAAGCCATAATAACGATATAACCGCAAAGATAATAATTTTGATAGCAACTCCCAATAACTACTTTCTATATTAATATGCATTTGTACCATACCTCTCAACCTCTTAGAGCAAGAAATCTAGACAAAGGCATACATAAAAGTGGGACAAAGACCAAAAAAACAAAAAAAATAGGGACAAATTTTAAATATTGCTCTTACAAACTTGGAAAGTTGATAGAATAACAGGTTTTACATTAGCATGAATTTTCTGAAGGGAAACTCAAATGTCTGTCATTAGTTTTCTAACTTCGGTCTTTAATCATTTGCCACTAATATGTCAGAAAACCACAATTTTATGAGAAATGGACCAAAAATATGAGGCAAAAATCTGGACATTCTGTGAAAATCTGTACAGTTGAGAGGTACGATTTGTACTCATGCACTGTTTTACTTTTTTTTGTACTGTAACTTCAGATTTACGTCTTAGGTCAAACAATGCTTGGAAGGTCTGTGTGTGTGTGTGTGTGTGTGTGTGTGTGTGTGTGTGTGTGTGTGTGTGTGTGCGCGCGTGTGTGTGCGTGTGTGTGCGCACGCGCATGTGTGTGTGTGTGTGTGCGCGCGCGTGTGTGTGCATGTGTGTGTGTGTGTGTGTGTGTGTGTGTGTGTGTGTGTGTGTGTGTGTGTGCGCACGTGTGTGTGCATGTGTGTGTGTGTATGTGTGTACGGGTGCATGCATGTCATTTGATTCCTAGGTTAGAGCAACTGCATTCTGTTGCTGTGGTGGCTGTTTTTGCTTCATGTTATTCATTTCCTGTTTCTTTTTACACTGCTTCATTTTCTTTTTGTAGAGTTTTTGCTTTCACTTTATTTAGGAGAATATTTTTTACCTTATTGGATATCTTTTACAGTTCCTGATCAGGTAGTGTATTTACATTACAGTTTTAGTACTATCTCTTTTTTGTTATTTTTACATACACTTAGTAAAGTATTAGAGAAAGGATGTGTATTTCTGGTACATGATGTTGCGTTTATTCACTTACTGGTTTGTGTTTTGTTTTTGGAGTATTCTGTTTGGCAGTTTTTTATTGCTAAATGACATTTCAAGATGAAGGCAGTTTATAGGATTTTCAAGTCTGTGAAGGAGTAGGAATCTATATGTGAATGTGAGGTTCAGGTGGCCTGCATTAGGATTGTACTGTGCATGTACTTATGTTGAAAATGAACTGTCCTTTGATCACCGAGGCATCTACTATTGTAAGGGAACATTTTTTATTGCATAACTTATACAAAATGGTATGGCATCCAGATCCAGGGATATAATTGTTCTTCTGCACTTGGCAATTATTAGGATGATCATTGAGCATAATATTGCTTTTGGTATGTCAATACCTCTCAACTGAACAGATTTTCTCAGACTGTCCAGATTTTTGCCTCATGTGTTTGGGCTGTTCCTCATAAAATTTGTGGTTTTCTGTAAAATCCTTCAAGGTTAAAGTCATCAAATAATACTAAATAATGACAGACATTTGAGTTTCAGATGTTATAACCCTCAGAAAATACATAACAAAGCAAAACCTGTTATTCTAGCAACTTTCTAAGTTTATAGGAGCAATATTTAAATTCTGTCCCTATTTTGGGGTCTTTGTCCACCCATTCTTTTTGGATTTGCCAAGATGTCTTGCACTGAGTCATTGAGAGGTATGGTATGTACCTGTCCATACACCATATACTTGTCACAGCTGGAATGACCACAATGCTTCTTCAATTAAAAAAATATATATGCAGACCACCTCAAAGTCTTTTGTGTCTTCTCAGTATTATACAAGTCACTGATATGTGACCAGTGCCTCACATGTAGAACCTCAACAGACAAGGTTCCTTCAGCCCTATTGCACATTCAGAAGTCCAGTGGTATCAGAAATACCTGCTCAGGGGACCTTAATCTCACACTGGAGGGATATGTATTTATCAAAGAAAATATCACATTTATGGAAGCAGTTTCCCTCCAGGTGAAGCAGAGTACTTCTGTTACTCTATTGAAATGTAACCTGGATGAATGGATGGGTAGTATCAATCGGCCTTTGTGGATAGGATAAACATGTAATTACTTATATACATCTACAAATGGCGGCATGACAGCTCCAAAGAAAGCATGTATTCAATGCAGTATGCATGCCAATGGTGGCCAAATATATGGCTATTGGCATGGTAAATAGCTGCAAAATTATAAAAAATAACTTTTTTTGGCCAATTTCAGCCTTTTAAGCATAGGACAGCGATGCACAAATGGGATTGGCCCAAAAATAAGAAAAAAAGTTGGAAATAAGCTTTTAAACCAAAATCAGCATTCTGCCATAATAGTCAATGGCATGCATAACACAACAATACCATGGAATAGTGGTTGATAAGGGGGAAGGCTGAGTTTCAGATTTGTAACCATGCATTAGCAGTCAGTTTTATGCAAATGAGGGTCTGATACTGAATTACAGATTTCCCCTCAATGTTAGCTTGCACCCAACCATGTAGGTGCAGCAACATCGTGGTATAAGCATAAGAGGTAGATGACCTTATAAGGGGAAGTGTCATGCATTCTGTAAGCTTATTGGAGCTCTGTGGTTCGTGTTTGCCCTTAGCTAAGCACAGCTAATGAAGAGGGGGGGTGTCTGAGGCTGCCTAGCAGTATTTACATTGTCTAAAAGGGTGTGCGCGCTGCGCACTAGGTTTAAAACCAAAAAAAAAAAAAAAAACAGGAAATAGCAGCTTTGTTCACATCTGCGCACTGGGTATGCATAGCACGCCTCGTGGCTTAATCGGAAAGGCAATGGGAAGGGAAAACAGCAGTAGGAAGGCAATCAAGGAGAACTAGCATAGATGGCAGGTGAAATGTATCAGAATCAGCCAATTACACAGGCAGCAGCCCAGTCCAGCACACTACTATTAACTATGCAAACACCTTTCACTCTGGTTTTTCCCACAAACTCTGCACCACTGGTGTACACAGATGGGGAAATTTTACCTGACAAAACTAACAAAATGATAGAGGCTGCTGTCGCTCTCATACATCAATATGTGGAAGAGGCTGAGGGTGGTGAGGATGAGAATGCTGATGACTAACCCACAGTGAGGAGGAGGAGGAGAAGAGTGTACAGACCCAGGGTAACCTACCAGGGGCTACATCAGCTGGAGATATTGGAGTGCTATAGGGTGGACAGGGCCCTCCTACAGCAAATTGTTGAGCTGTGCCGGCCATGCCTCATACACAGAACCAACAGAGGGGAACCCATCCCAGTGGATACCAAGGTATGTGTAGGCTTAAGACTACTAGACACAGGTACCTTCCAAAGGTCAACCGGAGATATCATGGGATCTCACAAGTATCAGCATCCAGGGTACTCCACCAGTTCCTGGATGCCTTGTCAGTATATGCTCGTGAGCAAATATATTTCCTCAACATCCATGAGGTGTTGACCAGCAAGATGCATCTCTTCCACCAAATAGCAGAATACCCCAAGGTAGTGGGTACTGTAGACTGCATGCACATACACATCAAAGCACCACCGGGGTAGGGTCTATATAAACTGCAAGAGCTTCCCCTCCATCAACTGCCATGTCATGTACGATGCCCAGGGCATTATAATGAATGTGTGTGCTGGCAGCCCTGGAAGCTATCACAACTCCCACATCTGGCATATGACACAGCTGTACCAGAGATTTGCCAGTGGGGACATCCCATATGGCCACCCAGTGGGGGATGCTGGTTACGCACTTGAGCCGTGGCTGATGACACCCATCAGAAATGCACACCCACCTGAACAAGAACTCCATAATGAGGCATATGCAGAAACCAGAATCATAATAGAGCATGTGTTTGGGATGCTCAAGTCATGGTTCCGGTGCCTGGACATATCCGGTGGAGCCTCGCAGTACTCTCCAGCTACATGTATACAAATTTTAATTGTATGTGCCATGCTATACAATATGATCCTGTGGAAACAACTGCAGCATGAACAGCATGGGGCAGGGCCACACAGCCGCCCACCTTTGCCAAGGCCAGCACAGGCACAGAGTGACTCAGAGGAGGAACAACCTGAGCCTTCCCATGTAGGCAGAAGAAGGCTTGCCCAGTATGCCCAGGCATTGGCAAAGAGGCAACGCATAGCACATACACTGACATGGTAAAAACCCAGGGAATGACACCTCTCTCTGACTCGCACATACAGTAAAAGGGATGCCAAACATGACACTACCTGTGCTTTGTCATTTATAGGGAGTGTACTATGTGCACCTGACATAGTCAGCCCTCCAACACCATCCTCAATACTGGCACAGCCACAAGGTAAGTCACTCTTCCTATCAATTGCTGAATGGAGTAGTATGTTCTGTAAGTTGTAGCTATGGTTTGGATGTGAGCATGCAAGGGAATCAGGTGGCTGAATGGGATGGCAGCAAATAGTGGACACCTATATAGGCAGCATGAAATCCATAACAAATACTGGTGTCAACAAAGTAGGCAGCACTAGAGAAGGTGACAAATCCCACTACAGTACATGTGGTGGCCCAAATATGTGTCCATAGGCACACACATGCATGTCAGTGAGACTCACATACCCAATAAAAGTATCAGCCAGCAGGACAGGTGTAGATGACCATAAAGAAAGGCTGTGCTAAGACCTCCAATTAATGGCAATAGAGAACAGCTCCCCCTCCAGACATACACAGACAGAATACAACAGGTCAGGCAGTTGTATGTTAGTTTTGCAGGGTAAGAAGTCTGAAACTGAAATGTAGGTCAAAAAAACCTAAGATATGTACTCTACTGATATGCCTCTAGTCTGCATGATAGGTCAGAATACAAAATGAAATGGAAGCCAACAGAGTACCTGAAATATCAGTACAGTCATAGCAAATGTCTACAGTTGTCAGGTGCCCCCCCCCCCACAATCCTGTGTAGAAATACAGTAAAATATATGTGTGGGTTTAATAACAGTGGAGCACAGATTACCTGAACTGGCTCAATTTACAGGATAGATTGTTGCATGTGTACAATATGCAGGGCTCTGTGTGTTAGGTTGTATGTTGTATATTGTGTGGAAGTGGTCAGCATGTGGGCATGGAGGGTTGTGTCCCAGTGGCCTATGGCCCTACTGTTGATGACAGGGATGTTCTGACAACTGCAGTGCCAACCACAATGCATCTCAGCAAGACCCAATTCAGCAGTCATCCATACTCATTGTTCAGATGTCAATATCTGTCACCATCTGAAAGATGGACATGCCATGAATCGGACCAAGACATACACACAGTACACAGGTGGAAGTACCTTAGACAGAGTATATGAAATGTAACTGTCAACTGAACACACCTTTGAAATTGTACATACAGGTTACCAGCACATTAGTTGTCTGTGTAGTATGCAATACTGATCTAGTCTGGCCAATCACTGGCAGACCACAAAAAGCACAGTTATGAAGTAATGAGAGACTGACTTTGTCCCCGCACAAGGCAGCATAAGAGGAATGTCCCAGGTATATCTGTGAGTCAGCTGCAAGAAGCCTCCATATCACACATGCACTAAGCTCACCCCACCATCAGCCACAAGTTTATCACAGGTCATATCCCTGCTGTTGGGAATGAGTACAGTATGACCCCCCCCCCCACTTCTGTATGGGAATACCTAGAGAATGTGCATGCTGCAGAGGTGTCCCATGCAGGTGTGTCCCTAGCTGTAAACAGCATCCAGACCAATGGATTAATATGGACAGGAACTATTGCCATTAACACCTTGCACACTTACCCTGTCACCACAGGTGAATCCAGTGGCTCGCAGCCTGGGACTGTAGGACTGGCAGAATGCACTGGCCTGTTACAGATGGCCTGCATCACTACCAAATGCCCTACAGTCCTCTGTCAAAGGCCTGTGCCATACCCATACTGCCAATGTATGTTATCTCATGGGGTCCCAACTAACAACATAACACAGTCCACAGAACACAAATTTGCATGAACTTTGGACCAACCCCTAAATAACGCTGGGATGAAGGGACAACTATAGAGATACTTTGCAGATATCACTCGCATAATGTTAGGAAGAGAATAGAATAACAGAGTAGAAGCATGGACGCCATGGAGTATGTGAAGTCTGAAACTCTGATGTGTGCCCATACTACCCCTGCCTGCAAACCCAGTAAATGGGTGGCTACAAACTGGCTCCTAAACCACAATGTGAAGGGGAATTGACCGGATATATGAGCCCTGCCTCTGGGTAACCTGGGTGAATCTGTATAGCTGAGAGGTATGGCCACAGCAGGATATGGCCATTATGTTATGTCAACAGATGTACAAGCAGGAGATCCTCAGCCACCACAGTACCAATGTGCTGGACCATTTACACAGACCCATCAGCAAGTGTCTGCAGCTACCCCTCCAGAATGGCATGAGTGTGCAAGAATATGTAGGCTGCAGACCACAATACTAGACACAGCTTCATTCATCTTGTATTTCCCAGGAAGTAACTGTGAGCAAATAAGTATATCTGTCAGTAGTTGATGACATAATACATCATAGTGTAAAACAGTACATATGTCTGAATATCTCTGCTAACACCAACCATGTAACACAAGCACATACACAATAGTTACAGTATCCCACTATCTTTTGCCCACTTTGACTCCATATTGTCAACCTAGCTACAGATATCCTGCAGAAACAGTTTGCTAGCTGTAGAACACAAACTCCTGCAATGGAGTACAACCTACCTAGAATGGATTCACACACTTGATAAAGAAGGTCATACTGGGCAGGCTCCTACACATGGAGAAATGAAGCCCATGTCTGACAACAAAATAGAGAAGGGCATACCTGGCATGCTCCAACACATAGAGAAATGAAGCCCATGTCTGACAACAAAATACAGAAGGATCATACTGGGCATGCTCCCACACTTATGAAGCCCATGTCTGACAACAACAGTGGACTATACATATCTGTCAGTCACAGATGTCTGCACACACACCACATTGCACACCATTCATGCTTTGCACACACATTGGATAGGAACACTCACACATATCCAAGGCCAACACACTATAATAGGTCAAACATACACACACAGAGATGTGGGAAAGAGAGAGGCAGACAGTGACAAAGAGTTTGCCATCATGTGGCCTGTCCCACCCACCACACATCCAATTGGCCAATATCACATGATGTGCCGATGTCAATCAATGTAGACATTTGCTTTTGGTAGCCCTTAGCCCTATAGTGTTTGTGGTGCTTGTGATAACTGTGTAACATAATAGTACAAATCAGTATTCATCTAGCATTTGTATACCCAGTCCTGTCAAATGTAAAGTTGTGTGTGACTGAGTGATGTGTGTGTGTTTCCAGAGGAATGGTTTATAGCCAATTCACACGCACTGCACTTCCCATAGCCCATGTTAGCACTCATGCTGATGTCAGTCACATTGATATAACCCTCTGGCCAATTCTTTGCCCCATAATCTCCATGGCACGTGCGATGACTGTATAATGCTATAGTGTAGCATAGGTTCATAGGTTCATAGGTTCATACTAGGCTATCTGCCCTAGGGCATTTATAAGCCTAGCCAGAATGTGTTTGGCTTTCGCCACCCATTTTAAATTTATTTTGCTATGCCCTTTTTCGAGGTTAGTATACTGTGCCTCTATCTAACAGTGACACAGAAGTGATACCCAGGGTAAACCTACGATCTCCCATCCACTCATCAAGATTCCTCTTGAAGAGAGTCAATGAGGGACTCTGCCTAACCTGGACTGGGATTTTATTCCAGAGTGAAGGGAGCCTCTGGGTTATGAATCTGTCCCTCCAGCATGTCCTATTTATTTCAGTGCTGAGGATCAAGTCTCTTGAGCGCGTAGCTCGATGGGATTTGGATTTTCTGAGGTGCAGCATGTCCATTGATTCCGGGATGGACATGGCTTTATACGTCAGGCACAGATCGCCTCTGAACAGGCAGTATGCCACTGAGTAGAGCTGGAGTTTCTTTAACCGGGCAGCATATGGCATCTGTTTGAGCCCTTTGATCCTCTTAGTGAGGTACTTTTGGGGTCTTTCCAGTTGCTGCAGGTGTCTGGAAAGGTACATCCCAAAAGGGGCATTGTACTCAATTATGGGCCTGATGAGGGATGAGTAAAGAGGCACGATGACCTCCCCTGATCTAGATGTGAATCCCTTCATGATTAGGTGGGCTATATAAAATGTTTTCTAACCACTTTGGCCACGTGGTTGTCAAATGAGAGATTGCTATCAACTTGGGTCCCCAGGTCCCTAATTACTTCTTCTGTACTTAATGGATTTCCACCTATGTGGTAATTTGTGGGCACTTTGTTTTTGCCAAAGGGATGACTATACACTTTTGGCATTTAGCTTGAGGCCATGGCTCTGGCACCAGTTGTCTGTTTCTATGAGGCCCTTTTGGAGGATGCTTGTGTCGGCTGGAGAGTCGATTATGGCGCCCAGTTTGCAGTCATCTGCAAACTTGGTCAGCCACAGTCCTTCCGTGTTGGCCTGTACCTCCGAGAAATATATACCGAACAAGAGAGGTCCCAGGACTGAGCCTTGTGGGACACCACTTGTAACTGGTTTGGAGTCTGACATGGCTCCAGCAATTCTAACCATGTGGGTTCTGTCCTTGAGCCAGTTTGAAATCCATCTAGTGACATGGGGGTTTATATTTAAGCTGGTGAGCTTATCTATAATGCCCGAGTGGGGTATTGTATCGAAGGCTTTTGCGAGGTCCAGGTAGGCTGTGTGGACCACCTTCCCTCGTCAATGGCCTTGGTGACTGTTTCAAAGAAATCAACCAGGTTTAAGAGGCAGGATCTGCCCTTAACAAAGCCGAACTGGGTAGGATCCAGTGTTTGTAGGTCCCCAATATCTTTATTTATGAGGTCCATGATGATCATTTCCATAGCTTTGCAGACCAAGCTAGTCAGGCTTATGGGGCGATAGTTTCCAGGATCCGTTGAGGCACCACCTTTATGGAGAGGGACCACTGTTGCTGTACGCCACTCTTTGGGCACATATCCTGTAGTAAGGCTGAGATTGAACAGTAGTTTTATGTTTGGGTTTAGCTCTTCTTTGAGTTCATGTAGGGCGCAGCCGGGACAGCATCTGGTCCCATTGATGCTGTGTTTTTGCTTTGGAGAGGGCGGCTCTTACCTGAGCATCTGAGATGTCTGGGGGGCAGCACTCTGCTGGGATAGATATTTGCCCTTTTGGTGGGTAGGGGGGGGGGGGTTTGTGCTGAACCTGTCAGCTAGGATGTTGGCAATGTCTGTGGGTTCGGTGTATTTTTTGTCATTTTGGACTAATTCTGAGCATATCTGGGAATTACCACCCAGGTTCCTAACATAACTAAAGAAAGCCTTGTGATTATCCTTAGTGTCCTGTGCAATTTTTCTCTCGAAGCTGGCCTTAGACAATTTTATGTGTGCCCGTAGTTTTTTGCTAATACTGATCAGTGATGCCTTCCCTTTTTAGGATTTTGCTTTATCATTTAGTAGCTTCCTCCTTCTATTGTATAGTTTGTTTATGGCTGGGGTCCACCAGACAGGACGTCTGCCTTTGGAGGATTGGGTCTTGGTTTTATTTGGGATCGCATGATCCATGCATTCCTGAAGGTGTTCATAGAATGCGTTTATAAAGGATTCTGCGGTCTGGGCGTATTTTCCACAGGCCGGGGCTTTGAAGGATTCCACCTCAGTTTTGAGGAGTGTAAAATTTGCTTTAGAGAAGTTTTTCACTGTGGTTTTCTGGGCAGGGGGTGGAGTGGGGATGTGAATATCCAGTGAGATTAGTTTATGGTCTGATCTTACCAGTGAGGGATACACTTCTGGTCTGGAGCATAGAGTCCCCATGTTGGTGATGATCAGGTCCAGTATGTTTTCCCCTCTTGTGGGAGTGGTAACAAGTTGTTCCATAGCATTTGAGTTTATAAATTCTAGGAACCTTTGGGCTAGGGTGTTGGAGCTAGAGTAATGCTCCCAGTCTATGTTTGGGTAGTTGAAGTCACCCAATATAATGGTGTTTGGGGAGACCTTCATATTTTCCAGTGTTCTCAGGAAGGCCGAGTGGGGTTCCTGGGTTTGGGAAGGTGGTCTGTAGCAGGCTATAAACTGGAAGGTAGTTTTACCCACTGTTAGTTGCACATGGATAGTCTCTGATGCTTCGTGCTTTGCCACCAACCTGGAGGTGTGGGTATCTTTGATGAATATCGATACTCCCCTCCTTTTGTGGTTCAGTCCAAGTTTTGGGGCCAAAAGCATGGTATGAGGTATAACCTGGTAGTGCTGGGGTGCTCTCGGGAGCCCTGAACCAGGTTTCTGTTACTGCACAGATATCGATGTTCTCCATGCTAAGGAGAGTTTCGAGTGCTTGCATCTTGAGGTTTAGACTTCTGGCGTTGAGTAGCATTACTCTTAGTTTCTTATCCTTTGTGATACCTATGGAGGTGGGTTTGTCTTTTGAGCCTTGCCTAAAAAAGGCACTATGGGGGTAGCAAGAGCCTTTGCCAATATCCGAAAGCCCAGGGGTGACAGGTGCAAGCCATCCCTAGCGAAGCATCGTGGCTTGTTGAGCATATCATCCCAAGCTGACAGGCATTGGATCCCCTTTGAATGACACCAGTACTTAAGCCAATTGTTGAAATTGATCATCTTGTCTTCATATTGTGGCATCATTCTTGGTGAGGGTAAGATGCTACTCAAGGTCAGGGTCATACTGGCCTGGGCTACATGCTCAGAGAGCTCCTTTATGTCTCTTTTCATGTAGTCCAGGGAGGTACGTCTCAGGTCATTCACACCAGCATGGACAATGACTGAGTCATATTTGTACTTGCCTTGGAGTGACCTGAGTGCTTGTGTTATGTGGCGGATCCTAGCACCCGACAGACTGCTCACCGTGACCCTCTCCTTGTTCAGCCTGGTGAGCGGGACGTCAGTGTGCCTGACGATAGAGTCACCTATTACAAGTGTGTCAGGTGTGTTGTTTAGTCTTAAGGGCTGTGACTGTTTGGCACACTGGCTTTGTGAGATATGTGTTGCACGTGTTTTGTTTTGGGGTAGCGGCTGCTTGGGTGTCTGCTTTGGAGGTCTCTGCTGCTTTGGCAGATCTTTATTTAGAGCCTCAGTATGTTTTGTGTGATTATGTGTTTGGTTTGCTGTCGTGGTAGGTCTATGTGAGACCGGAATTGTAGTGAGTGTGGTTTCCTTCTCCTCCTGACTGGTTATGCCAGTACTGAGTTGAGAGAGCCTAGCCTCCAGTTTGGCTATATGGTTGCATCTCTCACATGTGTTGGAATTTGTTGGGAGGAGGAGAGGGTTGTCTGTGTACATGAGGCAGTTGTAACATTGCCTCAAGATTCCCAGATTCACCAGCTGGACCGGAGGAGATTGACAACTGACCTTTGGACATGCTAGAATAATATTGGGAATTCCTTAATAATTGAAAACCAGGGCCAGTGGGGAGTGAGGGTGTAGTGCTTTTAATTTTTAGTGCTGACTTATATAATTGCTTTAGTGAGCAAGTGCCAGGTAACTTAAGTGCAATGTGTTACAGGTAACTTAAATGCAAAAACGACAAACAGTAACTTTCTTTCAAGTGAAACAAGGAAATAAGTACAGTAAGCAATGCAGATATCACTAGTGATCCACAGAAGCGCTGAGAAGCCGCATATTAGGTGGAATTAGCGTTCCAGGGAAATAACAAGCAAACAAACAACAAGCATATCAACAAAGCTATATTCAGCAGGCCTGCTAATTAGTTTGGAGTTCTAGTCCCAGACATGGCAACTGTGAAACTCTGTGTGTAAAGATGAATGATTTTGAGGCCATTCACAGTCATGACACCTCCCATTGCCCTACTTTAGCAAGCTTGCTGATGTCAGTCACCTTGAAATACCCCTTTGGACAAAAAACAGCTGTATAAGCTCCGTGGCATGTGTGATAACTGTGAAATGCTACAGTGTAACATACTAGTTAGGTAGGAGTTCTAATCACAAACATGGCAACTGTGAAACTGTGTGCGTGTGTGTGTGTGTGTGTGTGTGTGTGTGTGTGTGTGTGTGTGTGTGTGTGTGTGTGTGTGTGTGTGTGTGTGTGTGTTTGTGATTAATAATTTTGAAGCCATTCACAGTCACTGCACCTCCCATTGCCCTACTTTAGCAAGCTTGCTGATGTCCGTCATCTTGAAATACCCCTTTGGATAAAGGCCAACCCTATAAGCTCTGTGGCACATGCCATAAATGCAGAACGATGTAGTAGCAGTAACTACACAGGTATGGGTTTGAGTCTCATCTGTGGCAAGTGTTTGTGTGTGTCCATATATATGTGTGTACCTCAAGGATGTTGACTCCATTTACACCCAGTATGCATCTCAGAGCCTGACTTTAGCAGTCCTGCAGATATCATCCACCTTACAAGTACCTGTTGCCAACCCTAAACCATGTCAGGTCAGTGATGCATGTGGTCAATGCATCACATAATGGTCTGTAAAGATTGTTATATAGAGGTTCAGACCTCACCCCTGGCAAATGTAAATGTGTGTTTAGGGCAAAATTAGTTTTGGGATCTCTCACCCACTACATCACCCAATGCTAGTGTTTACAAGGGCTGGTGATGTTCCTCACCTTAGAAGTACCTTGGGACAGCATCCATCCTTTAATCTCCGTGGCACATGTGATAAATGCGATACACTGTAGTAGCCATACATACCTAGGTAGGGGTTTGAATCTCAGCACTGGCAAGTGTGTGTGTGTGTGTGTGTGTGTGTGTGTGTGTGTGTCTGTTATCAGTATCCTGTGTGGAATAACAGGATGCATTGTGGGGTGGGTTTTGCTAAATTATTATATTGAGGACCTAGTATGTGTCACAATGTCCACCTTACAAGGACAACAGATGTCAAACACCAGAGAGGCTGGTGTAGACAATCCATAGCCCTACATGTGACATTATGGATTGGTGAACAATATAGGCAACCCTTGTATTACTCAGAGAACACTCTCCACTCATGTCTCATACACAAACACAATTGGCTAGGCAACAACCACTATATTGGTAGTTCCCTGCATATTGTCTCACACATAGTAACCACAGTGTGATTGCAGTGGACTACATGCCTGTTGACCACAACAGTGCCACTGACATCAGAAAGTACTGTGATGTGTTACATCCCCTGACTGAGTGCGTTTTATCCAGCAAGTAAAAGGACATGGCACCCTGTTCCATCCCTACAGTAGCCAAATAAATGCTTACAGTGGTCCTTTTGCTATGTTACCCACTGGATGCCGGAAACAACTGTAGAGTCTGCAAATGTAACCCACAAAGGGAATACCATGCCTTATACACATGCCCTGTATTGACAGATGGCCCTAACTCCACTGAATACCAGTATCAGGCTGTCAATGTAGATGCAAGCACAACCTCAGTTCCATAGCCAGGTCTCCCCAAATGAGGTCAGGAATGCTACATCAGAAGATAACAATCTGTACACACAACATGCCCCAGAAACCTTACCTACACTTCCACACATCAAAGAACATGCATGTGGGACATGTGCACAACCCAGACACTGTCCATGTTATGGAATATAGATCATATACATGGGAAGCAGTGCACATCACTGGTCATCCACAATAGTAACCCAGATAAGTGGCTGGTGAATACAATACCCACCTGTCGGGACCACTCCAGGGAATACACCCCTGAGCCACACTGGAGACCATTGTCATGTGGCCTGATGCAAGGTATTTCCTTTGCCTATCCTTGTACAGCCTTCAGGCCCATTCACCTACTACACACCTGTGAATCAATGAACCTGTGCATCTCAGTACTGGCAAGTTTGTGTGTGTGTGTGTGTGTGTGTGTGTGTGTGTGTGTGTGTGTGTGTGTGTGTGTGTGTGTGTGTGTGTGTGTGTGATGATGTAATGATGTTGAAGCCATTCAAAATCACTACACCTCCCATTGCCCTACTTTAGCATGCCTGCTGATGTCTTTCACCTTGAAATAACCCTTTGGCCATGTATCAGCCATATGAACTGTATGGCGCTTGTGATAACTGCATAATACTGTAGTGTACCAAACTAGTTAGGTAGGAGTTCTAATCCTGATCCTGCTAACTATGATAATGTGTGTGTTTCTCTGAGGGAGAGTGTGTGTGTCTTTGTTGACACCTGCTTTTGTGGGCATTCACACATACTACACTTCCCTTATCCCTCCTTTAGCACTGTTGCTGATGTCACTCACCGTCAAAGATACCTTTGGACAGGTCTCCAACATGTAAGCTCTGTGGTATGTGCAATAACTGCATAACACTGTAATAACAATACATAGTTAAGTAGGGGGTTGATACTCAGTACTGGTAAGTGTGTGTTTGTGTGTGTATCATCAGTATCCTGTGTGGGTGTTGGGGTGATTGTGTACTGACAGGATCCATTGCAGCGTGTGTTTTGCTACATCATTATATTGAGGACCTATATGTCCCATTGTCCCCATTACAAGGTCAACAATTTTCAAACACTGCAGAGGTTGTTGTAGACAATCCTCAGACATAAATGTGTACAGCCAAGTGCAATTACTATGTGACAGTATTCATTAGAAAACAATATAGGCAACTGTTATAATACCCAGATACCACTCTCCACTCATGGATCATACACAAACATGCTTGGCTCCTACTCTCTTACACACTTCCTTTCTTACTTTGTCTCTTTCTCTGTCACTCTTTCTCTCTCTCTCCCCCCCCTCTGATGGATGTGGAAAAGTACATCTGTTTTGCATAGGCAGCAACTTGAGTTTTGTAAGGAATGCTCATGATCAGCTGATGGCCTGTGCACGAATTGCAGTCCCCCACTTGATATTTGCATGTGGAACAGCTGTGGTATCATTCCTATAGCCGATTGCCTGGAAGTACACTCCTATAACTAAGCACTTCATCTGGATGTTGGCCCTTTTCCTTTACTGTGAGCAGGACTTCATGTGGGTGTGTGGCAAACAGCACCACAGAGGGTAGTTGAAAATACCTCTTACAACCTACACTGTGAAGTTAGGCCAACAAAAAGGAGAGGGATGTTCCAGATATGAGGACAGAATGTAAGTATTGCTGCTCTACATTTGAAAAAATGTTGGTTTAACAGGGTTTGTGTGGATATGGCTGTTCTACATGATTAAAGGTCTGGCATGACAATGTTATGTAGTTGAGGAAACTCTCACCTGTAGGGCTATCTGCAGACTGTCCAGAGTTTGGAGTCTTACATGTGTTGTGTTACTCGCACATTTCTTATCTTTAGATATGCAGTAGCATACTCTGATGATTGCAGTCAGCACATGGTGACATCCATGTGAGTTACTGACTTCATATCCCTCAGAAGAGATATGTCACAACAAACCCTGTTACACCAGGAAATTTCTCAGTTTATCACAGCAATATGTAAATATTGGCCCTGTGTTTGTGTCTCCATTCCCCAAGTCTATCACCCTTTGTCCATATGTCATGAAGTAAGAGGTGCTTATGTACAGTACACCATTATTTACTGACATCATACCTCATAACAAGCCAGTGAGATATCAGACTGCTAGACATGTTATGTATAGTAGGCCTTATATTTGAGGGCAAAACCTGGACATTCTGTTGTAGTGTGTACAGTAGTGAGGTCTGTGTACTTATGGTGATTGTTGACAGATTGTGTATTGTGAATATGTTACTTGGCCTGTGTACAGACTGTGGTAGATGTCATTGTTCTTGGTCCTATTCTATCTGATGTTGCATGCTGCTCCAGTTTATGGTACCATATCAGCGTAAATGTTTGTAGGGCCAGACTGACACATGTCCCATACCACAGTTAGGCCTTAGACTACACTGTGTATTGGCCCAGTATATGTATGGTTATTGTGTGAGTGGCTCATATGAGGGTGGTGTTGTTCACACTGTCCGTATACTGTAATATCACTTAGGCTTACCATAATGTGACTGTGACTGTGTTCAGATTGGTTGTGGGTATGCACTTTCACACTGGTGTCTGTTACTCCATCTTGTTACATGCCTGTAGTGCCTGCTATATTTGCAAGTACATGTGTATTCCCCTATAGGAAACTTGGGTCACTGTTGTGGCAGTCTGCCTGTAGTTTGCACAGTGCTTTCTGACATGCATAGCAGCTCAGTGTATTTACCTAGTGTGGTGTTATGTCCATATATTTGTCAGATGTACTGTTGCCTGGCCACCATAACTGTTGTGTATTTCTGACAAAGCAGTGGAATGCTGTAAAGATGTATGTCGCTAACTAGTGTGAAGTATGTGGGCTTGGGACCTTTGCTCAGTAACTGATGGCATACATGTCAGTATCAGAAGTGACTTCCTACACATATCTGTTAACACAACCACTGTTACTGTAGCAACATTCTACATTTACACCTGTAATACTTACATGGCATCCCCTTGCACTAAGAGGTTGTGACCATTGGTGCTGAGGTATGACTCCACTACATGTTATGGACATATACATATATGTATATCTCTATCTAGCTATATATATATATATATATATATATATATATATATATGTATATATATATATATATATATATATATATATATATATATATATATAATGTGTTTGCATGTATATTGATTTATATATATATATATATATATATATATATATATATATATATATATATATATATATATATATATATATATATATATATATACATTCAAATATATATATATATATATATATATATGTGTATATATATATATATATATATATATATTTATAAATATATATGTGTATGTACATGTATACCTATATCAACATATGTGTGTGTGTGTGTGTGTGTGTGTATATATATATATATATATATATATATATATATATAGATATATATATATATATATATATATATATATATATATATATCCTTGCTATGTATAAAAATGAGTGTTGTATATACCTTCCCAGATGTATCCCACCATATTTATCTGATTTGTGTATATTTAGATATAACAACATACTGATTCAACACTAATTTCACTAACAAGTACTACACAATTGTAGAAGTCAAAGCAGTTCACTACTATTCAGAATATGCACTGACAGATATATTGGAAAAAAACAACAAACATTTTCACAGCTGAGATGGCTCAGTGATTAACTGCTGTGACTTTAATGTTGAGTGTCCTGGGTTCAAGATCTGCAAGGGCTGTTTATGTTGTTGCTAGGCAGAACAAGGACTGTTGGATACAGAGTGGTTAAGACAGTTTTGAGCAGCTTTAAGCAGGTTTGTGGGGTTTTGTGTGACGGTAAGCACTGCTAATGCATGGGTAAAAGAAAAGGCACTTGCACCATGTAGGCTTCGCTTACCAGTGCGCAATTCTACTTAGCATTTATATTTAAGCAATGCATACACCTGCAAAGCATGGCTCAGCCCTGGCAACCAGTGATCATATTCCAGTCTGATGAAATAGCATGGTAATATCATCTTTAATAAGTGTATTTAATTCCATGCACATTACATGCTTCAATGTGCTGTCATTACAGTAGCAAGGGGTGTGAGTGTACTGTATGGCACACCTGAGTATATATGGGTAGTACAACAATCTTTTCCATTTGTATGTGTTTCATACATGGGTAGTATCCCAGGTTATATGCAGTCACACTTGCATGTATTGTATCATTACATTACTACTGTTAACAGTGCTATCCTAAGTAACAGTAGATTGCAGATTGTAGTACTGGAACCATACACTCCTGCATGCAAAGCTGATCTCTGATTACTGACTATTGTGTTCTTGGTAGGTGAGATTTGTGTTATTAAGTATTTGCTACTAGATAATGATCTGATATGTGGATATTAACTGTAGACTACTATGTGTATAGGTCATGTCACTGAGGGCTGCTGTCATGTAGTAATGACATACCTATCAGTGTCAGACATCTATCTATCAAAACATTAATCCTAATGCATAACCTGTTGGCTAGCTGATTTCTGTTTGTCCTCTGTACAGATGTGCAAATGTCAGGTATCCATCTTGGCTGCTTACAGGCAATCTATGCTTGACTGACACTGACATGTCTGCTCACCTGTGTTATGAATGCTACAGCTAGGAAACCCCACACTGTATGCACCACATGCCATGGATACCTCACCTAGACTACCACAGTCAACAGAACAAGCTTGGGTGCAGGTCTCCAACCAAACAATGGCAATGTTATGTAATATATGTTGCACACATGTCAATAGGATCACCTCACTGGCCCTCTGCAAGAGACAACCAGGTGATTGGACGTTGCATTTAACTGTCACCCTGAGGATGGATCATGTGGTATCAGTTGATAGATGGCCTGCTGACAAATGCCAGGTGGCATGATACAGCTATACCCATATCCCCTACTCTTCTCATCTCTCCATGGACAATATTGTGGTACACATCTAGGAACACCTGCATCTATGGACCCCAGTACTGACAAATGTGTCACTGTGCATTGCTGAGAATAACAGGGTTGCTGTGTTTGTAAACTTGTAGTTGATAATACCCTGAGGGCCTTCTCACACACTACACCCCCCCATTGCCATATATAAAAATTACTGCTTATGTAATGGACATTAAATGTACCTTGCTACACTCTTCACCCATGGGATACCGGGACCTTGAAGTACCAGCACAACACTGTTATACAAATGGGTCGATAGTCATGGGTTACCCTCTGAGTCCTGGCAAGTGTGTGTATGTGTACAAGTGTGCATATTTGCAGGATACAGCATTCTGAGGCCACATTCTCCAAATACAATACACCTGGCCATACATTATAAGGGATAGTGATGTTGCTGACATTAGGAGAGCCATGATAAACCATCACCCTACTATCCCTGTGGCATGTGCAATAAATGCATATCCCTGTAGTGGCACTGATGAGATAGACAAGGGGTTGTATTGCAGTCCTGGTCAATGTGTGATTGTAGGTATGTCAGAGTATTATCATGGGTTTCACAGAGTAAAACATCCAATGTGGGGTGTGGGTGCTGGGTATACTGTCTTTACACCATGGTACCCCCAGTACATGTCCCAAGGTCCACTGTATGAAGACCACTGTCATCATCAATCATACAGGTTACTGATTACACTATCCAGCCCAATGATGCATGTGCTGTGTACAAATTATTTGTAACAGAATGGACTCACTGATAAGGTAATTAGCACTGATAAACCCAGGTCTCTCAGATGTGTCTATGACTGTTATTTGTTTGTCAATGTTAATATGACAGTATTTCAAACTATTTATTGTTCATTAACACCCAGTACATTCCCCATTACCATACTATACAAGGCCTGGTGATGTTCTCACTTAACAAGAAATGCAGGACACACCTCATCCTAAAAGCCGTGTGGTGTGTGCAGTTAAGGCCAAACACATTAGTAGCAATAAGTACCTAGGTTAGGGGTTCTGCTCTCAGTGTTGCCAAGTAAGTGTGTGTGTGTATGTGAAGGGATCTACTTCAGTTTGCAGAAAATACATGTCCGAGGAGGTCATCTGTCTGAGAACTGACTGGCAAATTTTAACATTTCAAAGGAATCGTCTTGTGGAAATTCATTCCATCAAAACTAGTAGTAGATGTGTAAATGCCCTCTTCCCCACTGTACAGCGATACTGGAGTTGGTATATATAGTTGGGTGTGGTTGTTATGGGCACAGCCACCCTCATTGGGGTTATTGTTGTGTGTATCCCCACGCTTAGTCTGCTGTAATACTGTACAGTTTATGTTAACAGGTTAAGTAGTTATTAATCACACTATGTGTGGTTCTACGCCACCCACACCCTCCAAAGTGGAGGGCTGTGCCACCCACACCAGCACACCCATGTTTACCAACTCCAGGATTGTACTACATTGAGGAAGGGGACATATACCCTGCCAGTACCATCGTCAATGACATAAAACTATCAGACTGATTATTTACTGATGTGATGTTTTGCCTATTTTGTCTTGGTGGAATTACATAGGCTAAAATGGGTTCACTGCAAAATTAAGTACATCCATGTGTACAGTATTCTCTGTGTATTGCATCCACACAAAAGCATCTGTGTGTGTGTATTATACACAAACATGTGGTGTGTGCCACCCAGTACACTTGCCATTGTCCACTGTAGAAGGGCTGATGACATCAGCTACCATGCACTCACCTGTATACACCCCTCAGGCCTATCAGCCATGTAGCACATGCAGTAACTGTTATACAGACCTGTTACTTGTGTTCAGCTGTACCCAGGATATGACACAAAGTGTCAACACAGTGCCATACCCCTTGTAGGAAGCAACAGCAGCAGACCAACATCTTGCTGGCACATAGACACCTACAACAAAAACTGAATACATTATGGAGACAACACTCATTCAGTGTTAATAACAGCTATAATGCATCATGGCTGGACAGCTACACATCCTGACATGTACACATTAAACTTTAGTGCTGAAAACATGTTACACAGCATTACATTGATACACATTAGTACATTCACCCTGTGCATCAGAACCATATTAGCCTGTCCCTGCATCGATGGTATGGATGACAGGGATGTGGCACAGGTATCATCATATGCACAGGGTGTGTTGTGGGTTTGCCATAGACCCAGGCTGACCTGTTTGGTTGACATCATGTGTGTGTTAAGGGGTTTCCTTATTAATTAGGCTGTGCAGATGTGGTGTGTGTAGGTATGGAGGTGCCGTAGCTGTGTTGGTGGTGTGTGTGTGTGTGTGTGTGTGTGTGTGTGTGTGTGTGTGTGTGTGTGTGTGTGTGTATGCACACAATTCTGCCATGTGGCTACCCTATACAGTGGTTTGTTGGACAGCTGCAGACCATACATGGCAGAGTGCGTAGTTCACCATCTCCAGCCATGGACACGAGAACTGTACCTGCCAGGGGTTCCATGGACACTACCAGGTACAAGGCCAGATATGGTACTCTCCCCTGATGATGACAAATGTTAACTGGATCCGGCTCCCTGTTGGAACTGGCCAGGGCCATGTGCACATGACCTACTGTGTTGTGATGTGGACGGCACCCCCACTGCAGTGCTGGTACTGGCACTGCCTCTAAAGGAGCAGCTGTGAATTGCTGCATGTCCACGTAAACCTCCATCTGTTGGTGTTGCTGACCTATGTCCATGTGACTGTCACCCTACTCCCACCATATGCACTAACACAGACATTGCACCGTCGAGGATTCCCACCATCTCACCCAACCGTCTATACAGGACCTTTGCAAAATAATGGTGGTCACCTGCAAGATCAAGGATGTTGTCAATAACAGTAGAATGAGTAGCCCTCTGGAGCCTCAGACTCTGCCTGGTATAATGTTCCATATGTGCCTCCATGATGGTCAGAAACATGTGTCTGGTGACACCTGCTGGTGCACTTCTGCCAGGGTCATGATGGCCAGCAGCCCTCCTACAAGCACCCCTGTGCATCTGCCTGTGTGGTACCTCACTGGTCATCCGGCTATGGCTGCTGTGTACAGACACACTTAACATAGTCACCACACTGTCCTTTCCAATGCCACCACCCAACAACTGTCCCTCATCTATGGCCACTGGGGATGGGGTGTGTATAGGCAATATGACTGTGTGGGGGGATGGGGTGGATAACAGTGGGATGTCAACTGATGGCACAGCTGCAGCCCTGACAACCCCACCTGTGCCTCACCATACCTGTCATCATTGTCAGATTCTTTATGGACAATAACATCAGTTTGCCTGCAGGATGGACCCTGACCCACCTCGCCACCTGTGAGGGGAAAACAATAAACGTACTTTAAGACCTGTACATCATTGCTTACCTCTACACACACGTGCACACATACACACACACACACACACACACACACACACACACACACACACACACACACACACACACACACAAACACACTTATAGGTGAGGAGCACAAAGATATTACACAGACCTCTCATTACCCAACTGTCAACATGCATGACATATGGCACTCAACAGCATGCACTGCAGCTATACTCAATCCCTGTTAGCAACATTATGCATCTCTGTGATGCATAAGTTGTGTTAGTAAGTGATGCCCCTTCCACTGGAACACACTGCACCCATGTATTCAGTATTGCTATGCACCTGGTCAGCATCCTGGCATGTACTGTGCACCATACCTCACAAGTGTACACACCATTGCTAAATGTGCATATGTGTAGCCGTTATGTTTGCTCTGTTGCTCACAGCCCCTATGTGTTTGTCTAACACATACCTGGGATGATATGAGGACATATGTCAATAGTGATTGGCTGACGTCTGATTTGCAAATCTCATCATCAGCAGTACATGTATGAGCAATAAAATCCAATTGCACTGACAACCTTCAAAGCTTACTGTGGCTATGAAGAGTGCACATACCCTTATTGACATGCCACCCTCTTCCCTGATATGCCATGGGGCCACAATACTGCATATATTAACATTACATACTCCTGATATGTGAGATATGACCTGTGCAATCAAATGCAGTATCAAACAAATGTGTTAGTTGTGCAGATGCTGATTGAGATGCATACGATATGTGGGTTACATAAGTGTGCACACCCTTAACACAATGGTTTGTTGCAGCACCTATTAAGTGAACTACAGCAGTCACTATTCCTGGAAGGGGTATACTAGCATAGCCCATCTTCACTTCATTTGGTCACTCCGCCCTACAAATATCCCCCAACTCTGCCAGATTGCAAGGTCAGCTCATGTGCACAATCCTTGGAGGTCCTACAGTGCTTTCACTATTGCTGTGGAATCAGGGTTATGTCTAGCACAATGCATGACCTTGACTGTGTTCAGCTACAGTCATTCTTAGTGGGCTTTGGATGTATGTTTCAGTTCATTGTTGTGTTTCAGGATGACAGCCTTCCCCATCCTCAGCCTTTTTGCAGATGCTTGACAACTATGGGCCACACACGCGTGTCATTTTGCAGAGTCCCAAATTCAGAACACCATGTCTACCAGCCTAGTTCCTGCTAATGAACAGCAAACCTTAAGTTGTACACTGGCACCAGCAAGGTACAGATGGGGATAAAGGGCCTGAGGTGGAATGAGGTGTTGCTTGTGCAGCACATGTATCTTTATTAATACTGTCTGTAGGTCTCAGCCTTAGCCTCGGTACAGCATTTCACATTGCAACACATGCCTTTGGGATACTTGATGTTATGCATATGCTACCTGTAGTGAGGCCTGGATGATGTCTCCTGCGGAGCAACTCTCCTATCTGATTACCCTAATCCATAGGCCACACTTATGGAGAGTCCAGGCAATTGTCAACACAGGTACTGCACAGGCAGTACTTGCTAGACATTCCTGCAAGTCCCTCAGTGTTGCTGCCTGTTTCTAGGCAGCCTCCATGATCAGTTTGCAACATGTGTTGTCATCTGTCTTGGATGGTCATCTGTTTATTTTCTACATTAATGTTGCCCCATAGTTCATTGTCACATACATGCTTGTCTGCACTGTTTGCCATGGTATATGCAATGGTGAAGTAAGGCTATGTCTCCCACTCCTGAGTGATACCTTTTGGATATGGGATCCATTCCATGGTTTGTAAGATGTGTGCAAGCCACGGATGCCTCTGTTGCAGGTGAGTGGACAAATGTCATGGACATACTTCTTGGACAGCAGACCATTACTTGGTGTGACATTGAGGACCTGTACTTGATGGAAGGTGTGTACTCAAGAAGAGTGAATGCTGTCAGTACCTCAAAAGCTGCTTCCACAATATGTTATTTCGAGTGTGTGCACACATATGCTTCCAGTGTTTGTTAAGGTATGTATTCCCCATATATGTTGTCCTAACATCAGATTCCATATTACACATTCATTGCTCAGATTAGCATCACATTACAGGTTGTAAAAGTTGTGGAATGTGGTATTGTGATATGCCATTGTGTAGATCTGTAACAGTTGCCATTGTAATAATGGTATATACACTGTTGTAGCCACTGTATAAGGGTAATGTTTCAGACATGTCCCTATTGTAGGCCATTTGTCCCACCATTATGTTCATCTCTGTCTACACATCTTGCACTGATAGGTTGTTAGTTATACTGCAGGACTCTTACATACCCTTCAGATATGCCACCATGGTGACCACTGTGATGCAGTGCAGTTAACAGCAACAATAAGTGAACATGTACAGCATGCATTATGGGTAGGTGTGTTAAATGTGTGCATGACAAATACCATGGCCATTACATGGCCAGTGTATTTGCAAATCTGAACAAAAAACTCCATACTCACCAGCTACAGGCCGCTGCCCCAGAGGTATATCAGAGGAACATACATAGTTGTGTGTGAGGTGTGATGTCAGTAGCCACACCTGTGGCATTGGTACAGGGTAGTAGCAGCATT